>NW_028270172.1:21461899-21767786 GCF_037043375.1 Chiloscyllium plagiosum
TTGTCCCCAGTCGAAATGGTGTTTTTTTCATCCATGTGTAGGCGCTACAAGGGAGAGACGGTCATGTCTTTTTGTGGCTAGCTGGTGTTAGTGTATCCTGGTGGCTAACTTTCTTCCTGTTTGTCCTTCGTAGTGTTTGTGGCAGTCCTTGCATGGAATTTTGTAGATGATGTTGGTTTTTGTCCATGGGTTATACTGGGTCTTTTAAGTTTGTTAGTTTTTGTTTGAGTGTTGGTGGTTTGTGTGCTATTAGGATTCCGAGGGGTCTTAATAGTCTGGCTGTCATTTCTGAAACTTCTTTGATGCATGGTAAGGTGGTTAGGGTTTCTGGCTGTGTTTGGTCTGCTTATCGTAGTTTGTTCTTGAAAAGACTTTGCTTATTCATCCTATCCATGCCCCTCAATTTGTAAGCCTCTATAAAAGTCACCCCTCAGCCTCCAATGCTTCAGGGAAAACAGCCCCAGTCTGTTCAGCCTCTCCCTGTAACTCAGATCCTCCAACCTGGCAACATTCCTTATAAATCTTTTCTGAACCCTTTCAAGTTTCACAACATCTTTCCGATAGGAAGACCAGAATTGCACGCAATATTCCAACAGTGGCCTAACCAATGTTCTGTACAGCCGCAACATGACCTCCGACTCCTGTACTCAATACTCTGACCAATAAAGGAAAGCATACCAAATGCCTTCTTCACTTTCTTATCTACCTACGACTCCACTTTCAAGGAGCTATTGAACTTGCACTCCAAGGTCTCTTTGTTCAGCAACACTCCTAGGACCTTAGCAGGACTTATACACTTAATGGTAAGATTTGCTTTCCCAAAATTCAGCACCTTGCATTTATCTTAAATAAACTCCATCTGCCACTTCTCAGCCCATTGGTCCATCTGGTCAAGATCCTGTCGTAATTGGAGGTAACCCTCTTCGCTGTCGTCTACACCTCCAATTTTGGTGTCATCTGCAACTTACTAACTGTACCTCTTATGCTCGCAACCAAATCATTTATGTAAATGACAACAAGTAGAGAAGCCAGCACCAATCCTTGTGGCACTCCACTGGTCACAGACCTCCAGTCTGAAAAACAACCCTACACCACCACCCTCTATTTTTTAAAACATTTAAAAATAAAAATCAGCGAATGAGCATATAAAAAAAAGTTGAAAGAGATAGTAGGTGAGAGTGACCTAAAGCCTGATTAAAAGGAGGGGTCTTAAAATGAGACAAATGCAACACAAACAGATGTTGGAGTCAGAAAATAAAAACTTGTGGAACAGAGTGAAGAAGAAGGAATTAGGGCTACGGGGAGAATGCGGGGTAAGTGGAAGTTGAATCGAGGGGCCGAATGGCCTTACTTCCGCTCCTATGTCTTATGGTCTTACAGTACCATGCCTTTATTTGCACAATATCTCAAAACTGAATTTTTCAAGTACCAGTAATATTTAGATTATTTGTGAAGGCAGCATAAATCAGAACTCTCAGCATATATGCATCAATCGCAAAATACATTCAACAATGACACATGCCTGGCATACAGAGACCAATATTATATTATTCATTTCTCCCTTGTAAAGGAGAACTTGCTTTCAATGTAGGCTTTGAAGTGCCAATGCTTCACAATGGCAATGATTTTCTCAATTGCTCTTTCCCCTCAGAAAATCCTCATCAGAACATTCACAAGTTTTAGAATACCCTGAGGCTCACAACAATGTTGCAAACAGCCTTTTAGATATTTACTTGCTTTAATTGGAAAAGTGTGAACATTGCTCAGAGCACGATGTATTCCTTTTATTGTAAGCAAATAAAACTCTGGTAGAACAATAAAACCTGTTAAACATAGACTGGAAAGACGCATGGCCCAACCGTAGCTGATGCATTATCAGAGGCATTAAACATTCATTGGCTATCTTTTTTGGGCTTCACCATAGGCACATTCTGCAAGCTACCAATAATCTATGGAGATTGGGAACTGGAGTCTCAATATAATTAGATGCCAGCTATCATATTAGCCAAATCAATCTCAGGGAATCAGTTGGAACAGGACAGAATGTAGCCAACTTATACCAGCATGACTAACTAATTGGCATGATGTGAAATGCTAGTCTTGTAAGTTCATACATTGTTCCTCATAGATACTAGTTTAATTTCCTTTTGAATACCTCATTTGAGCCAGTTTCCACCACAGTGCACTCTACACCTCAACCACCTGCAGAGAGCAAAGTTTGTTTGTGTATTTTGCAAATTACTGTACTTGAAATCTGTATCCTTCCTCTTGAAGATTTCATAAGTGGGAACTATTTCTCCCAGTCTATTCAAAAATCACAAGGACCATCTCTACCAGATGATTTTCTTATCTCCAGTATCACCGTGTCACTTTCCAGCCAATACAATTCACTCCATGATAAAGAAACATAGAAGAGACGCAATATTCAAATGGTAGAGGGTTCTCAACATATTCAAGCAATAAATACCAAAGATTTGCAGTCCAGAACGAGCCAGGCCCTTAACGAAGCTGTTCCAGCCATGAGAAAAAATGCCTAAGTATGTCCTGTACACAGAGCAATTCCAGTCCAGCCAATTATAAACTCTTAGTTTGAGAGAGATGTGGTGGTCATCACAGCTAACAAGCAGTCACTTACCAATAACTTATTCAACTGCACCCCACTTGGGTTCTGTCTGAGCCACACAACTCCTGACTTCCTTATAGCCTTAGACCAAAAAAAAGAACATGGGGATGACAAAATGAGTGACTACCCTTATCATTAAGGCACTATTGACCAAGCAGTGCATCAAGACACCATGGCAGGATGAGTGGCAAAAGAGAACTCTTCAATGGTCAGAGCCAGATCTAGCACAAAAGGAAGATGGTTGCTGGTGTTGGAGTTCATTCATCTCAGGGAGGAATTCCAGTGGGAGAAAGTGAGGACTACAGATGCTAGAGGTCAGAGTCCAGAGGGTGGTGCTGGAAAGCACAGGTCAGGTAGCAGAGGAGCAGGAGAATCAAAGTTTTGGGCATAAGCTCTTCATTGAGAATGAGGCTTGTGGGTTGGGAAAAAAAAAAAAGAGAGCTGAGATAGAAATAGGTAGATGAACGTGAGGGAGAAGGGGATAGTTGGAGACGGGAGTGGTGAGTGGATAGATGGGGAAAAAGGTGCTGGACAGCCCTACATTTCACAGGGTCATATCCTAGGCCTAAATCTTCAACTGCTTCATGACTGAATGATCACAACGTCCACACCATTCGCCACTCCTCAGATAGTGAGCTAGTCCATGTCCAATGCAACAAGGCATGGACAATACCCACACTTGGGCTGACATCTGCCAAGTAATAGTCATGCCACAAGTGTCAGACAATGACCATCTCCAGAAAGAGAATCTAGCAATTGTCCTTGACATTCAATGGCATTACCATAATCAATCCCCAATTGACAACATCCTAACTGTTGACCATTGACCAGACACTGAACCGGGCTAGTCTTACAAATACTGTGGCTACATGAGTAGGTTAAAAGCAAGTGGCAAGTAGCTCACCAAAAATTTGCTACTCATCCACACAAGGTTCAAGTCAAGAATGTGATAGAATAGTTCCCACTTGCACAGATGAATACAGTTCCAGCAAAACAAGAAACTGACACCATCCAGGACAAAAGCAAGCCACTTTGATTGTAGATAACAGGCCAAAGCAAACTCTGGTTATTCTCACAAAATGAAGCCTGACCACAGCCAACTCCTAATCCCCATGCTGCTTTCCCCAATCTTGTTATGTTTCATCTCACTGTCGCTAGGGCAAATTTGTCAATTTTTTTAAAAATAAAAAATAAAAACTGACCAGCTCCTGTCTGTCCTGGGGCTGTGGACTACTGAACGTTTATTGGAGATGTATAATTTTTGTTCTCTTCAGCAAGGTGTGCATTTGCCCTATTAGTAGTGCCACAGTAGCAGTGTACTGTGTCTATAAGATGCATTACAAAAAATTTATCAAGGCTCCTGAGACAGCATCACCTCTATCAAGAATGACAAGGTCAGCAGATACATGCCACCACCTGCAAGTACCCCTCCAAGCCACTTCCCATCTTAACTTGGAAAATATATCGTCAAATCCGTCTCGTGTGGAAAAAGTATTTGGCCCAACATGTCCATACTGACCCTCAAAGAGTAACTGACCAGATACCTACCCCATTACTCTACATTTCCCCTGACTAATGCACCTAACCTCCACATCCCTTAACACCATGAGCAATTCACCTAACCTGCAGGTCTTTGGATTGTGGAGGAAACCCATGCAGACAGGGGGAAGAATGTCTGTCTGCGTAGAGTTTGCACAGTCGCCTGAGGCTGGAATCAAACCCAGGTCCCTTGCACTGTTGCCTCAGGTGCCAACCATGCCATTCCTTCATGGCACTGGGTCAATAACTGGAATTTCTTCCTTAACATTTGGGGGGGGGAGGGCAAAGAGAAAAAAGAACCTACACTAAATGGACTGCAGCTGTTCAAAAGGAGGCAACTCTCAGCAATTATCTGGAAGCTCTCCATTGCAATGAGCAGTGGTCCAGCCCTCCAGCATTTTGCCAGCCTCTGACTGATGCCCTCTTTTTTTTTTTAGAAAAAGATAGATTGGAGGAGTTATTTTCACTCCTTAAGTTCTTCATACCAGAGATCATTCTTAGATAAAACCACGTAGTAACTCTACAGTGGGTACAACCCTACCAATCCATCCCCCAACTTTCACCCAGAAGAAGTCTGGCCAGTGGACTCTCATCTCTCAGCCAGAGGGGACCCCTGTCTCCCCTCTTTCCTGGAGAGGTAGCAGATTCTCTCGAGCCGCTTTTAACAAAGGTAAATCCGAGCTTTCCCGGCCTGTGGAGAGGCACAACTCCAATGGATGGCCAAGTGGAGTTAACTATTAAAGAAGTCAATCCAAAAACATTCGAGCGTGCGTATGCAATGCAGACTAACAACATCCTTTTAAAATAGAAGTGCGGCGTATGAAAGTCACCAAGGCATGCAGCTAATTACAGATATAGCCCACTGCAAACAATTAACAGGGGCCTGTTCCAGAGTAATCCGGGAGTCCGCATTATACTGGCCGGTGCAGGAGGCATGTGTCCAATAGACAGGTGCAGGCACAGAGCAGCTAAAGCGGCGCTTCCCCAACTGCAGTTAAATGCTGCATCGCAATTAATAAGACGAATGCACACATCTTGCCGAAGAGAACAAAATATACAGTTCCAACAGACGTTCAAGTTGCTCCCAGCCCCAGGACAGACAGGATCCGTCGAGGAGTTTCTTTAGATATTAAAAAAGTTGATAAACTTGCCCTAGTGTCAGTGAGATGAAACATAAGGTTAGGGGAAAGCAGCATGTGATGGGGATTAGGGGCCGGTCAGGCTTCATTCAAGAGAACAACCCGACTCACCGGCTATTAAAATCCTCACAGTTTAAC
The DNA here is from genome assembly GCF_037043375.1 of Chiloscyllium plagiosum. Taxonomy (NCBI): domain Eukaryota; kingdom Metazoa; phylum Chordata; class Chondrichthyes; order Orectolobiformes; family Hemiscylliidae; genus Chiloscyllium; species Chiloscyllium plagiosum. The sequence goes on from NW_028270172.1 coordinate 21,467,339, forward strand.
GTTGCTTTAAAGAAAAAAGGGAAAAGTAGATGGGAGGGAGCTGGAGGAGTCTTTCAGGGACAGCTCTGCTGCGGGTGTGTGCAATGCGGTCAGGCGGTGAGAGCTGAGAGTCCCGGGGAGGGGAGAGCAATGCTCCCCCTTTCCTCCATGGCCGGCTCTCAGAGAGAGAGAGAGAGAGAGAGGGGGCGGTCAGCCCCCTGCCAGGCTGGTCTCCGGTGCAGTGTAGCGGCCCGGGACTCCTCTCAGTGCGACAAAGAGCGGCTCCCGCACTGCGGTACCCAGCACATACAGCTCGGCACAAACACATCGAGCGACCCTTGGTCCCAGCCCGGTCTCATGAGACTGCCCGATATCCTCCATCCCAAATTCCAACCCCTCCCCTCCCCTTCTCCCGCCCCAAGGTCAATCCATCACTCACTCCCATTTCAGCTCTGGTACCTGCACAGCAGAGAGAGACTTCCCCCTCCCCCTCAAAAAAAAAACCCACACACACCATTACAACTCCCCCATTACATTAGTGACTCCCTAATGTTACACGTATATCCACCCACGGTCACTACAGCAGCCCCCCCCCCCCCCCCCCAAGTTACAGTCACACAGACCCTCGCACGGCCAATACTCTCTCCCACATCACAATGTTAGTCATTCCCCCCACAGCCACTTCAATCCCCCCTCTCAATGTTAGTTACACCCGCAGTGTTACAGTCACACACACACCCCCCACACACACAGTCTCCCCTCAAAATATATTAGTCACACCCTCCCCCCCCCACAATTTAGTCATACACCCCCATAGCCACTTCAGTTCTCCCTCTCAATGTCACACCCCCACAATGTTAGTCACACATCACAGCCACTACAATTCCCCACCACAATGTGTAACATTTTCATACATCCGCACAGTATTAGTTACAGTCACACACCATAGCCACTACAATCTCCCCCCACCCCCCACACACACCCCTCTCACGGCTATTACAGCTTCTTCCCCAACCCAACCGTGTTACAGCCCCATACCCAAATCATTTACAGCACCTCCTATAGCAGGTCAAAGCAGTTCTCCATCCATTCCGTTCCCCCCACCCGGTGCCCGGTTGTGGCTCCATTCCTTCCCACCGCTGCCCTACCTTGTGGGGAGCTTGAAGCAGTCGGTGCAGTCCCGGGATCTGATTGATGAGCGAGATGTCCTCTCGGAAAGTGTAGAGAGGAGGCCGGGTGGGCTCTGGGAAGTTGGTGCTGTTGAATGGATCGGTGTCGTCGAGGAACTGGACCCTGCAGACCAAGGTAGCCATGGCCTGTCCATAAACAGAGATAGAAAACAAAAGACAAAAAGGAGAGAGAGAGAGAGAGAGAGAGGCGGTTAACCAGACGTTGCTCTCAAAGTCTGGAGTGCAAACCAGGACGATTCCCTCCCAGCTTCTGGAAAGATGCAGCTTTCTCCAGCGCCCGCCTCAGCTGCTGTTACTCAGCTAGTCCCAGATCGAGAGAGAGAGATGGATAAAGAGCTCCCCCCCTCCATCCAGCCTTCATATCCCTCTCTGCAGGAGAGCAGAGACCAGCTTCTATACCGCCTGCCCAGCGCCCTCCAGCTGTCAACCCAGAGACTCTCAAATCTCAACCACATTATACACCGTCTGGATGATCACAAATCACTTTGCACCGGTACATTTTTCCCCTCAAAAAAGAAAACACTTGTGTCCGTATTCCCCTCCAGTCTCTTAGCTCTGCAATACAGAGGAGTTTTACTCTCGACTCAGGTCCAAGATTGGGAAGGAGACTGACTTCTAAGTAGAGTGGTATAATTCATGTGGAGTTATTGGTCATCCCTTCGCAAGACCAGTCACTTGATTCAGGGCAACTCGATAATATCTCCAATCCAATTCTTGAGGGTGGCATTTCGAAAATTATTCGCAGCGGGTTGGGATGACGATACAAAGAGGTTGGGAAGATTGCACTTCACCTTCAAGTTTTTTTTTAAAAACAAGAACACTACCCTTCATTTAGTCATTTCAAATAGTTTCAGGTGTAATTGAGAAGACGGTAGAGGTTATGGACTGCAGCTAAACTCCCCTGCAGATTGACTCGAGTTGTACTCAAACAACTCTCTGCGAGACAAGCTGGGGTGAATGGGTCAGGTCTTGCCCAAGCACCGTCAATTGTTGCAAGGAATCCCAGGCGAGGCAACGGGTGCAGGAAGAGAGAGGACAGTATTGGGACTTCCTCAAAACTCGCTATTGTTTGCCATTGCCCTGTTAGCAATAACGCCAGTTTTAAAAAAAAGTGACCAGTTACCACACTGTTTGCACCATCTAGCGGCAGAGTGAAAGCACATACTACTATGACATGGAGTTGAAACATAGGCTTCTCTTGCCCTCCCTCTGACCCACTTAGTTTTACAGTGGCATTCACAAAAGAGGATTAGAGTAGTTTGGAACAGGGGGCCAGTTCAAAACGCACTTGCTTAGACGTGTATTAAATATAGAGTTGAAATCTCAAACAGTACTACCTTTAAAAAAGTAGAGATTAGATTAGATTACTTACAGTGTGGAAACAGGCCCATCGGCCCAACAAGTCCACACCGACCCGCCGAAGCGCAACCCACCCATACCCCTACATTTACCCCTTTAACCTAACACTACGGGCAATTTAGCATGGCCAATTCACCTGACCCGCACATCTTTGGACTGTGGGAGGAAACCGGAGCACCCGGAGGAAACCCACGCAGACACGGGGAGAATGTGCAAACTCCACACAGTCAGTCGCCTGAGTCGGGAATTGAACCCGGGTCTCTGGCGCTGTGAGGCAGCAGTGCTAACCACTGTGCCGCCCATGTGGATTCTGCTACCCTCATTTGACTTCATCCCAACTCCTCCCCAAAGCACCCCATCAGGTGACACTCAGAAGCTTATTACCTTCAACTCTAAGCATGTCTCATGCTCAAAATTTACCTCTTCATCCCAACCATCACAATTTCACAACATTTACAGCATAATTTGGCCATTTATGCACAAAGACCCCACATTGGGATGTGGAACCAAGAAATGTGGCACTGAAAAGGCACAGCAGGGTCAGGTAGCATCCAGGGAGCAGGAGGGTCGACATTTCTAACTAAGCCCTTCTTCAGGGATGTGGAGGGGAAGGGGGCTGAGAGATAAGGGATGGATGGTGGAGGATAGGTGGGAAGGCATTAGGTGGATGCAGGTGCCCCCCCTTTATCTCTCCACCCTGGAGGCTCCCTACCTCCACTCCTGATAAGGGCTTTTGCCTGAAACATCAATTTTCCTGCTCCTTGGATGCTGCTTGACCCACTGTGCTTTTCCAGCACCACTCTGATTTCCACATTTGCAGTCCTCACTTTTGCCTGGATGAAGGTGGGAGGCAATTGTGATAGGTCAGCCAGGGGGTGGGGTGGTGGAGCAGATAGGCAGGAAAGAAGATGGACACGTCAAGAAAGTGGTGTGGAATTGGAGTTCCTGCTGAGACTCTCAGCTAACTGGAGATTTTCAGTTCTTTTCTCTGATGTACAGTATTAAGGCAAATGGAATCGACATTTATTGCCAAGGGAGTGGAGTATAAAAGTAACAACAACAAAAAATTGTAACCATTGCAGCAAGGCATGAAATGAGACTGCACCACAGAGTCTTGGTGCCCTCACATGAGGTGGGATGTAGTTTCACTGGAGGTAGTTCAATATCAAGACACTAGGCAGCTCACAAGAACAGGGATTTTGGAATATTTGTTCACACCTCCCAGAAAGTGGCTGGACAGGTTAATAGGGCAGTTAAGGCAGCATACTGGACATTTGCCTTCATCACTCATAGTACAAATAAGAGCAAAGTTGTGTTGGAGTGCCACAGATGGAGTACAGTTCTAGTCACTGCATGATGGGAAGGATGGGTTTTCACTGTAGGGGTTACAAAGGAGATTCACCAAGATGTTGCCCAACATGGAGCATTTCAGCTTTGAAGAGAGGCTGGTGTTTTCTTTAGAACAGAGAAGGTGGGAAGGAGGGTGGGAGAGGGGTGGTGGGGTGCTGTATCCATTTTACCAGCTCACAATAGACCCCATGGGACTTCACTTTTTGGATCAACAGTCCATGAGGAACCTGGTCAAAAAGAAAGTCTTGCTAAAGTCCATACAGACAAGATCCCCACCCTGCCTTCAATCATCTGTCATAATTTCCTTAAAAAACCTCATGTTTGAGAGAGACAACTTTCCCCACACAAAGCCATGCTGCTTATCACTAATAAGTCCATATTTTCCAAATGAGAGCAAATTCTATCCCTAATGATCTTCTCCAAGAATTTCCCTACCATTGATACAAGATTTACTAGCCTGTAAAATCCCCAGATTATCCTTGTTGCTTGCTCTTCTTAAACAAGAAAAAAACCACCACATTGGCTATTCTCCAGTCATTTGGGACCTCTCCTGAGACTGAAGAGGATACAAGGATTTTGTATAAGACCCCAGCAATTCCCTCAGCATTTTGGGATAGATCCCATCAGGTCCTGGGAATTTGTTGGACTGGAGTGCTTTTTAAAAATACAATACTTAATATGGACATGCCCCAGAATATAAACATACTTGAGTCTCAACATCCAACATGCCCTATGTGAATACTGATACAATATATTCATTAAAAGAACCTCACCCATTTACTCAGTCTCCACAAATTCCCTCCTTTGTCCTTGAGTAGACCTACCCAAGCTATCCTCATGTATAAAACACCTTGGGATTTTCCTTAATTCTGTTTGTCAAAGAAATTTCATTGCCCCTTTTAGTCCTATTTCCTTGTTGGAATTCTTTCCTGCTATTTTTGTATTCAAGGGCTCTGCCTGGTCTTCAGTTTTCAAAACCTTCCTTTTACTTTTTGGCTCAAAACTCAATTTCTCGTCAGCAAAGGCTCCCATATCTTGCCATCCATATCCTTCACAGAAACATGCTGGTCCTGAACTCTAAACATCTGGCCTTTAACAGATTCCCACATGCGTGATCTGCATTTACCCTCAAACAGATGCTTCCAATCTACATTCCCTAGTTCCTGCCGATTATAGTAGTAAGCCTTCCCCCAGTTTCGTACTTTCACTCAGGACTACTCTTACTCTCATCCATAATCTCCTTAAAACTTATTGAATTTATATAAATGATTTGGATGTGAATGTAAGAGGTATGATTAGTAAATTTACAGATGACATCAAAATTCAGAAGTATAACCACCAGCACAGAAGGTTACCTCTGATTACAATGGGATCTTGATCACATGGGCGAATGGGCTGAGGAGTGGTAGATGGAGTTTAATTTAGATAAATGAGAGGTGTTCCATTTTGGAAAGGCAAATCAGGGCAGGTTTTATACACTAAATGGTAAGATCTTTGTGTGTTGCTGAACAAAGACTTCAGAGTGCAGGTTCATAGCTCCCTGAAAGTGGAGCCTCAGGTAGATAGGATAGTGAAGGTGGTATGGTATGCTTTCCTTTATTGGTCAGAGCACGGAGTATAGGTGTTTGGATGTCATGTTGCAGCTGTCCAGCACATTGGTTAGACCACTTTTGGAATACAGCGTACAATGCTGGTCTTCCTGCATAGAAAGGATGTTGTGAAATTTGAAAGGGTTCAGAAGAGATTTACAAGAAGTTTGCCAGGGTTGGAGGGCTTAACCAGAGGGAGAGGGTGAATAGGTGGGGCTGTTTTCCTTGGAGCATTAGAGGCTGAGGGATGACCTTATAGGAGGTTGATAAAATCATGAGGGGCATGGATAGGGTAAATAGACGTGTTCTTTTCCCCAAGGTAGGGAAGAGTCCAATACTGGAGGGTACAGTTTAAAAGTGACAGGGGAAGATTTAAAAGGGATCCAATGGGCAACCTTTTCACACAAAGGGTGGTGCATGTATGGAATGAGCTGCTAGAGGAAATGGAGATGGGTACAATTACTAAGAAAGTGAGGTCTGCAGATCAGAGTCAAAAAAGTGTGGTGCTAGAAAAGCATAGCCAGTCAGGCATCATCTAAGGAGCAAATGGGTCAACATTTCAAGCTCTTCCTCAGGAAGTACAATATTGAAAAGGCATTTAGATGGGTATATGGATAGGAAGGGTTTACAGGAATATGGGCAAAATGGGACTAGGTTTATTTAGGATATATCTGATCGGCATGGCAAATTGGACGGAAGGGTCTGTTTTCATTCTGTACATCTGATTGACTCCCAATTATCATCACTGTTCCCAAAACATCTCCACTGAAACTTTGATCACCTGGCCAGGCTCATTGCCCAGTACCATGTTTAGCATGGCCTCTTACATCAGATGATATTTCTTTATTGAAAACAAGTGTAAAAAAAAAAATCCATCCCCGACACCCAAAAATTCCCAACATGCTAGGCACGAAGCAAGTTCCAGTCAATGCATGGGGAAGCTAAAACATCATTCATCAAAACAACCCTGTTCGTTTTACATTTCTGTAAAATCTGTCCACGTATCTGTTCTATCCCCTGCTAGCTGTTAGGAGACCCGTAGTACAATCCCAAAGTGATTGCACCTTTCTTATTCCTGAGCTCTACCCATTTGGCCTTGCCGGATGAGCCCTCAAAGGTGTTTTCCCTCAGTATAACAGTGATGTTCTCCTTTACCAGTAAGGCAACTCCCCCACTTCTTTTACATCCCTCTCTATCATGTCTGAAGCATTTTAAACCTGAGGAGAAGTAAAAGAATCAAATCCCATTTAGGCAAGATTACAGCCTAAAGTTAACAGAGACAATTTGTCCCACAAAAATCAAACTGATTAGTATATTAGTCAGTTAAATTAATGCTTACAAAATCACATATGGGTATCCATTTCTCAAAGAGACTGCACAGCTTGACATAATCTCCATTTGTTCAAAGCAGGAGCTACTCATTTTCCAATATATCCTCATAAGCTCAGTTCACTTTCTTAAACAAGATATTTGAAGGAAGATACTTTCTTTTTCTGTTCCATGCAACAACCTGCGTCTATTAAAGACTGCTGGTAGTGCACAAAAGGAATTTATTACTGATCACTGAGAAAGAAGGTAACTTTGCTTTCACATATTGTGTATGCTACACATCACCAAAGTGAGGGGACATTACACTTTACCTCACTGGAGGGTGATCAAACATGCTTATTGAGGAAGTACTTAGTTTCTCAAGTTAGGGTCGTGATACAGCTAGATGTTTACTAGATGGATACACTATCACCATTGTTAAAACTTCCATAAATTTTAAAGAAAAATCCAGTTAACTAAAAATGAATACACATAAGAATTAAATGTTTTATGCAGAAACTGTTACTGTTTATAAAAGGAGACAAAAGCACTAAAACATTTTCTTGTTGGACAGTATTTTATTTCCATTTTTTAAAAAATGGTGCAGGGTCGACAAATTTTCATTGGTCTGTACCAATCTCATCTGTAGCCACAAGGGCGAGCAGGGGGAGGGTTGGTGTGTTGGGGGGGGGGGGGGGGGGGGGGGGGGGAGCAGGTCCAGAACTAGAGGGCATAGGTTTCAGGTGAGAGGAGAAGATATAAAGAAAAAAAAGAGGGACTTAAGGGGCAACTTGTTCCATGCAGAGGGTGGTACGTGCATAGAATAAGCTGCCAGAGGAAGTGGTGGAGGCTGGTATAACCAACATTTAAAAAGGCATCTGGATGGATATTTGAATAGAAAATGTTTAGGGGGATATTGGCCAAGTGCTGGCAAATGTGACGAGATTAGGTTGGGATATCTGGTCAGCATGGACAAGTTGGACTGAAGAGTCCATTTCCATGTGTACATCTCTTTCTCTAAAATTTAGAAGCAGTATTCTAAAAATGCCCTAACCAATGTCCTGTACAGCCACAACATGACTTGTGGAGAGACTACATGAGCTAGGATGGTTCTATTTGGCATAAAATGGTTGGGGAAGTTTAGTTGAACTATTTAAATAGCAGGTTGGGAAATGAAAGAAAATACAAGAAATTATTTCCAATAGACACTGACAACCAGAAAGGTGAAAGGCAAGAATGTAAGTTCTTTCTATACATTTGTATTAGAGATCTGGAAAGGAAATGTCCTGTTTACAAATTTAAAATTTTTAAATGGCTGCCTGTTAGAAGTGACTGTTACTTAGTGGTCATGCTGCCATCAGGGGATATTGCTCTGGGCAGCACCTCACAGCAAGGCTTGCTTCAGAAGGAGCACCTTTAGGATGACTCAGCAAGAGACAGTGGGGTACGCTTATTGAACTGCAACCCTGCGTGCACTGACCCACATTGGTTCCCAGTCCCTGAATATCTTGACTTGATAATTCTCATCTTGGGTGTTGAAATTCCTCCTGCAGTCTCAGCTGAACTCCTCCAGCAGTACAGTGCCAGAACTCTATTCTGGCTACTTGGGTCTTCATCAACTTTATTTGGCTTCATCACTGGTGGCCATGCCTTAAGCCATCTGGGTCTGAAACTCTAACTCATGCTTTAATCTCCCCACCTCTTACTCCTTCAAAAAGATCTTAAAAATCTACCTCTTTGATCAGGCTTTTGGTTCATCAATCCTAATCCTGTTTTGGCTTTAATCCACACATCAAGCCAACTTTTGTAGTGAAAAGAAAGTTATTAAAAACTTCAATTCAACCACAAGTCAGGTTGCAATATTGTAGACTTATGTTTTTTTAAATATATGTAAACCTAACTTTGTGATTGCATGCCTAAAAATTCTAGGGTTGAGCAGAGCATGCAAAGACCATTATATTCAAATCATAAGCCACTTTGTTTTTGCAGTGTAACAAACCAATTAGATGTTTAATAGCCTTGAGCAACAAGCTTGGAGTAGTTATTTCAAATCAAAAAAGGTAGAGGTTTAATTTACAGAAAAAAAAAATTAAATGATTAAATATCTGAAGTTTTCTATCCCTTCCCTGGTAATTGCTTAAAATATTATATACAGACGATCACTGCTGGCATCTCTGTTTTTGCCACCACCACTAGCATGAAATACTAGTCAAGGTGGCTCAGTGGTTAGCACTGCTGAATCAGTACCAGGGATCCAGGTTCAATTCCTGCTTTGTGTGACTGTGTGGAGTTTGAACAATCTCCCAGTGTCTGTTTTCTCTCTGGGTCCTCCAGTTTCCTCCTACAGTCCAAGAGATCTGTAGGCCAGGTGAATTGGCCATGCTAAATTGCCCATATAATGTTAGGTACATCAGTCAAGGGTAAAATGTAGGGGAATGGGTCTGGGTGGGTTACTCTTCAAAGTATGGACTTGTTGGGCCGAATGGCCTGTTTCAACACTCTAGGGAATCTAAAAAAGTTTTGGGTAGATCTTTGCCTCCAATCCATTCTGTGTCCTAGCATTTCTAGTAAGGATTACTGGTAGAGGATACACCAACTGAAGATGCACTGTAGTGTATTACACAACAGCAATAAAATTCCAACTATATTTGGTCAGGCATAATGAGGACTTTAGGGATTTGTACAGATAAAACTGCTCCCTTAAAAAACAGGAGTAGAACTGCCCTCTATCCACTCACCACACCTCCACCAAAGCTGGCCCTCACACCTGTATAAAGACCCTAAATCAATCAATATCACCAATAGATCCAGGTCTATGTAATTTAGGAAGGGCCGCCATATTTTATAAAATTGCTCTGTTCTATGGTGCACCATATTTGTAAGATAGTATTGGTGGACAAGCTCCATCACAAGTCTCTGCCACCCCATAAGACCTGGGGGGTTTTCTGATATCCATTTCATTAGAATGTTCTTCCTTGTAGTGTGTAATAATATTAAATAACCTCTTTCTGTGCTCACCCAGAGGGGGCAGATTCAGCAGACCCAAAAGGAGGAATACCGGGTAAACCTTAACTTCCAATTTCCAGGATCCTCCCCAGCTCATTAACTATGGCATGTCAATATTCTCAAATCTTGTGGCAGGACCAAAAGCCTTGCATAAGGGTGCCGGAGTTAAATTTTACATTTGGGACATCCTGGAGAGAATCCTTTTATTAAAAACTTTGCTAACCTCTCTGGTGCCATATGGGCCCTGTGAACAATCTTCAATTGCATATTGAAATTTTCTTCATATTCTCCCATATATCCGATGAGATTTCTCCTAGTTCCCGATTCCAGATCCCATGGAGTCTTTCCCCATCTCTCAAAGCACTCCCTTTCTGCAAATAATATAATGGTACTGACCGAGAGAGTGTGCCCCCATATCGGAGGACTCTCCTCTGTCCAACTTGTGGGGCTGAGCCAAGGACATGGTTTTCTTCTACCTGGGAATTTGTATATAATCTTTAACTTGAAAATATCGGAGGAGATCTCAAAGAGATCTCATTTCTGACTTAACTGGTTAAAAGACATCAAGACCTCTTCCTCAAATAAATCTCCCATACAGGAGATTCCCTTACCCCTCTTCCCCCATGCTTTGAAGCCAGAATCCATTGACCCGGACCTAAATCCTGGGCCTCTCACTAATGGGGTGAATGGTGAGGTCTTAATCAAGTTGTCCTCTCCCTGCTGCATTATTCTCCATGCTTTCCATGTATTTAAGATCACTGGGCTCCCACGAAGACCCTATCTTGTCCATACACAGTAGATTAAAACAAGGAGACAGCTTGTCTGTGAGGTCTTGACAGCAAGCCATATCGACTTCTAGTCCTTACACACCCAGTCATGACAACAGTGTGCCATTTGGAATCTCCTCAGATCTGGAAGATTCACCCTCACCCCGACCACCACTACTCCACACACCCTGCAGGAGTTGCAGCTTAGTAACATTTAATTAGGGGGCACTTAGTGCCAAATAAAAGAAAAAGGACCCAAGCCAACCAGTAAACTTCTATAGCACTTGTCTGGGCCACCACAAAAGGGAGTATCCTCATCGGGTATAATAGCAGAGGAAGAACACGCATTTTCATCAGGGCTATGTGGCTGAGCCATGATATTGGTAGCCCCTCTTATCCAAGAACTACGCAAAGTCAGCTCCATACAGCCAGAGAAAACCTTTCTGCGATCACCGAAAAGGAAACTGTGTTCTATCCTCTTCCACCAGTCCTCCCGTGGGCAGGACTTCTAACTTTGTGAAATTTATCCTATATCCCAAAAAACTGCCAAATAATTTAATATTTTGTGTTAGCCGGGGTATGGACTTTTCTGGGTTAGCCAGAAACAGAAGGACATCATGTGCATCAAGTGTAATCTTGTGCTCCTCAATTCCGAGGTTTGGTGCCACTATTCCAGGATCCTTCCAGACAGTCACCACCAGCGGCTCAATTACGAAGGTAAATAGCAGTGGCGAAAGAAGACACCCTTGTTGGCTGGCCCTCCCAACACTAAAAAGATCTGATTAACGTTGTCCGTGATGACTGCCACCTTGGGAACACGGCCGTCCACAGAGCAAAAAAAAAAACTAGCCCCAAGACCAAAACAATCCGACACAGAGGCACAACCATTCCAAGCAATTAAATGCCTTTTCCGCATCCAGGGAGACCACCAAACCTGGAATCAATCTCTACTGACATTTTTTTTTTTTACTATATTCAGCACCCTCCTGATATCATTGTAAAGAGCTCTAGCCCTTGATAAGACCAGTCCCTTTTTAAAAAACGTTCCCACTCACCTTAAACCTATGCCCACAAGATTTGGACTCCACCCCTCCCCACTCCAAGGAAAAGACTTTGGCCATTTATCCTGCCCATGTCCCTTGTTCACTGAAAACAAACAAACCAAATTCATTCCCCTTCTTCCTAACTAATTACACAAATTTATGGTAGATGAGAGGGAGAACAAGCTTCCAGTTTTGAAACATGCTGGTTTGTTGATTTTTTAAAATTGCAATTCTAAGTATCTGTTTCATATTGTTGATTATGTTTAATCACAAACTATTGAAAAGTTGTTTTATAAACCAATTTAAGTAGAGAAAGTGATCTGCTTGCAGTTTGGACATCAGTTTTAAATCTTACCATCAGCAAATACATTAATGCAATTTATGCTTACACGAACTGCCTCATACAAGAGGAAGAAAGTATGGAAGCCGTGGCAAGAGGTTACTCAAACTCCACACAGCCTGGTTTTGCAAAATAAGGTGATCCTCGTGCACAAAAAACTGCACTTTACGAGGAGTGAATAAGAATGAGAATTAACCAGTTTCAGGAGTTATGCAAGTCCTGATCCGGTGATCCATGCAGGTGATCTTAAGCTTAAGAAAACAAATCAGGTGGCAAAGTTAACATTTAATATTATCGAGAAAACCCTAATAAAAAAGCCGCTACATGGTAAATCAAAGAATAGTAACAAAGCAACAATTAATACAAAATAAATTCCCTTGTGACAACTTTTCAGCAATGGAGGCTTCAGCCCAAAGCTCAGAAGTTTAGTTTCCTCAGTTTCTAGTTGGAGTATTAGGATGATTAAAATCTTCAGTGTTAAATTGACCAGATAACTTGTTGAATTTTTCAACTAAGTTTAAAAACTTTTGCTTTGGTCACTAGCTGCAGGAAGCGACTGCCAAGAACACTCAGGCAGAGAAGATTTACTCCAATAGTGATGATGATTTTTTAAACAAATCAGGCAGAGTTAAATTTACCTTAACTCACTATTCAAATCCTTTCATTTTCCAGCAGCCTCATCATCTAAATTACACTGATCTAGTCAGAATTTCCTGTTATGGTTTTGCTTCATGCTTAACTCCTTTTGGCTTTGAAACTAACTACCTTTGCCGCTTCCCTCCTCTTTCCTTATCTACATACTGGCAAGATCTGAAGGCACCCTTCAGATTCTACATGTACACTGGTGAGATTTGGTTCAGTCTCCGTGTGATCTATTTCAATCCCTTTACTGCCTTTTATTCAAGCCACTCCTCATCTATCCAATTTTGAATCAACCACAATTTCTGCCAAAAAAAATCCATCAAATTCCCATACCTTGATCTGGGTGAAAAAAAAAGCTTCCTCACTACTGATACCATCCCACCTTCCATGTCAACATTTCAGGTAGGTTCCTGACTGTTTGCAATCTCAATCTCTATTCCTGATGAAGGTCTTTTGACTGCAACATCGATTTTCCTGCTCCTCCGATGCTGCCTGACCTGCTGTGCTTTTCCAGCACCACTCTAATCTAGACTCTGGTTTCCAGTCTCCGCAGTCCTTGTTTTTACCCTGCAATCTCAAAACAACCTTAGACCCAAACCTAATCTTGGGACCTCATATCTCCTCAAATTAGGAGGACTGCTCTCTTTGGTGTAAGAACTCTGCATTTGTTAGTACCAGACTCACTATTCTCATGCCCTTCCGACTGACCATTTCATTTTTCCATCATTTTCAGCTCACCACAACAACTCTGGGCTATTGTGCACTGCCCTGTTCCTGAAGGCAACCATGTCTTCAGTTATCTAGAAATACGCACATCTGCATACTTCAAAAGAGAGGACGGTTACATAATGTTTCCCAGTATTATGGTTTTCAGAAAAAAAGTTTCTGCAAACTCTCCTTCCTTTTAAAGGAAGGTCCTTAACGTACATCCTCCATCTCATTTTTATAAACCAGAACAAATTCTTGTCAGGATCTCCTTGCTGTTTTCCTTGTCCACTGTGCTCTTAAGAGGTAGGAAAGAGCCCTGGGACATTTTTATACACAAGAAAGCACTCTAAAAATGCCATTTAAAAACATACAAAGCACATCAGCTTTTTTCCTTTCATGCTTTTTTCTAGCTTGTCATTTGACATAGAAGGGGGGGGGGAAAAAAAAGGAATTAGAGCAGTATATTTTAATATGCTGAGCTAAGGAATGGCTCAGCAAAACTTCCAGTTGATGATTTTAATTTATTAGTTACCAGGAAAAACTGAGTTGGACTGTCAGACAAAAGTGAGAGCCTGCTGAGTGACATGAGGAATGCAGGCACCAGTCGCTGACTGTTGAATGAGTACAAAGTGAGATGGTAGGCTCGAGAGAAAAATAAAAAACTTATTTTGGTCAGAAAAGGAAGAAATAATGGGGGAAAAATTGATTGGTCCTTTTTAAAAATATCTAAAAAATGCTAGGAGCTGTCATTTGACTCCAGAACTGAAGAGACAAAATAAATCCATCTCAGACAGAAGGCAGCAAAGGCACTGGTGATGGAGGCTGTGGAATGTGGCATTACTTAAGGTAGAGACCATGTCAGAGTTAAAGAATGTGAGATAAATTAGTGCCTGCGAGGAAAAGGATATGGGAACAGTGGTGTTAGGATATTGTTCGTGGAAAGAATAAAAGATATCACAATGAACTAATGGGACTGAACAGCCAGTTGGTATTTTGTAATATCTACTCAAATCCAGTCCGAGAGAAGAATTAATCTGAGACTGCAGTTGTCTTATCCAAATAGTTATAGCTGGAACTTTAAACCCCAAAATATTCATAGTGGGAAAAGTCACAGCAATGTAGAGATTATAGTCAATGCAGATGAATTAGAGAAGGAATGAGAATTTGCATTTAAAAGTTTAAATTTTAAAATTAATCTGGAGGAACAAAACATTAATGCTGGAATAATCCACTTTGGTCAGCAAATGTAAAACAGATAATACATTAATTACTCGCCACAAAAAACATCAAATCACAGTCAAAAATGAAAACACCTTTAAAGTGCGCCATCTGTCGTCCAATGTGACAAATTGCAACAATGAAAAAAAAGTCACTCAAACAGGCTTAACAAGTGAAACATTTCTGGTTCGTCCCCAAAAATGAACACAAAAAAAAGTATTTCAAGACTGTTCATCATCGAGATAAGTAGTGTATGAATAGACCAGGAAATGTAGTCAGACTTTTTGCTCCAAAATAGGAAAATCAAAAATGGGACTCCTTTTATGTTTGATTTTTTCTCCATTCGACAGCAGAGGAAGAGGCCCATCAATTATGAACCCTCCAAAATGGCACCCAGAACTACCAAATCCCCATAACCTCACATGGGCTTTACTCTGGCTAATCCACCTAGCCTACATATCCCTGGATAATATGGGGCAATTTTTAGCATGGCCAATCCACTTAATCTGCACATTTTTGGACTGTAGGAAGAAAGCAGAGTACCTGGAGGAAATCCATGCAGCCACAGGGAGGATTTGTAAACTCCACACAGAAAGATAGTCATCCAAGAGTGCAATTTAACTGAAATCCCTTGTGCTGTGAAGCAGTAGTGCTAACCACTGTCACCCTTTGGCACAACAACTTTATGAGGAGGAAGTCACAGAAACTTCATAGGCAGCCTTTAACTAATTATGCAAAGCATGGAGAGTCAATTATTTTCCCCAGGGTACAATCAATTACTAGGGTCATAGATTTAAGGTGATGGAGGAAATGTTAAAATGAGATGAGAGAGGCAAGCTTTTTTCCCAAGTGCCTGGAATACATGCTGGAGGTGGTAGAAGCAGATAAAAGTTGTATTGCAAGAGGCATCTTGGCTGATAGATGATTTGGCAAGCAAAAGCGGGATACAGACTGCATAGGGGGCAAAAAGAAAATGACTTTAGTTTAGAAAGACAAATTTCAGTGCAGCCTTAGTGAATGGAACAGCCTGTTCCTGGACTTTAATATTCTTTAAGCTGGTTTTGGCATTTTGAATTGATCAGACAAATCCCATATATCCATTTTTGTTAGCTCTACAGGTTCCACCTTTTCAGGTAGCATCTTCAGTTTCACATCCACAATATCTGCCAATAATAGAGAGTTAGAGAGAGTTAGAGAGAGTATCAGGTTTTCTGGTCAACATTTCAGATCAAAAAGTAGTGAATGTTTCTTTTCCTTCAAATTTTTTTAAGTGACTATCTGTGTCACCTTCCTGGCCTGAAGGTACACACTTTCTTTAATCAAGACCTCATCTTCAAAAGCTCTAGGTTACCTCATAAGGTCTCCGCACCACAAGCAGTCCAACTTTTCCAACAACTTATTTCTGGGAAAGACACTCAAATCTCTACCTTGTTTTTAAAACAAGGTAAAGTCCACTTGTGCATTTGCTATAGCATGGCCTCAGTCCACACCAATCAGCATTTTCTTCTCAGGCAGCATCAAAATTGTTCCTTTAAAAATTGGTGGTGATTTGTCCTGATAAGTACAGCACAAAGTTGGTACAGCATGACATTTTTTGGAAAAACAAAAATCTGTAATACCATGTGACTGCTCCTACTCTTTCCACATTTAGAGTCAGAGTCAGATGTACAGCATGGGAAACAGACCCTTCAGTCCAATTGGTCCATGCCGACCAGATATCCAAAATTTAATGTAGTCCCATTTGCCAACATTTGGCCCAATTCCCTCGAAACCCTTCCTATACTTACATGCCTTTTTAATGTTGTAATTGTATCAGCACCCACCACTTCTGGCAGTTTGTTCCTTACACATACTACCCTCTTCATGAAAACGTTGCCCAGAAAGTCCCTTTTAAGGTCTTTCCCCACTCCCCTCAAGCCTATCCCTTCTAGGTTTGGACTCCCCTACCCTGGGGAAAAGACCTTGGCTATTTGCCTTATCCATGCTCCTAGTAATTTTATAAAAGCTCTAAAAAAAGGGTCACCCCTCAGCTGCTGATGATCCAGGGAAAATGGCCTCAGGCTATTCAGCCTCTTCCTATAGCTGAAACCTTCCAACCCTGGCAACATCCTTAGGAGGATTGAAGAGAAAGCCAAAAAAAAAAAAGATGGTTTTTCAACTTATCAAAATTAGTTTACTGAAACTAAAGTCTTAGTTCTCTGCCACATATTTTACACACACAAGTTGCTGTATTTCCACAACTAGAAAAAAAAGTTAGATATTAACTCTATTGTAGGCCCTTGTAGACCTGTTCAATAAATAATTTAAACAGTAATAATTTATTTTGCACAGCTGACGAACCAACTCTCTTGCAGTGTTAATTATTCTAGAATTAATGTTTCATTTTAAAAAAGATCTTTTGATGCAAATTCTCATTTTCCACCCCTTTCCCTTGCACCTTTAGTTCTGTGCAATTTGATTGAACTTACTACAGCCCTTCCTTCAATTTTCTAATTCAAATTTTATTCATTAAGGAAATACCACGTTCATTCATATCTCATGTCCCATTTTTCTCTGCTTGGGACAGGGGGATGCGCATCGCAGGTTGTGGGGAGGGGAAGGAAGCAGGTAAAAATGTTTTCTACTCTGGCTAGGTGCCCTCAGAATCTGTACTTTTTTTTGTCTTTCAAAATAAAGAAATGCCTGGTGTTCTTTGGAAAGCAACCCCAGCCTTTTCAATCATTCCAGTTGAATATCTCTTTAGTAACTTTGTGCTCAAAAATATCCTTTAGGCAGTATCAAACAGTTACTTTCATATCTCATGTCACAGGAAACTGACCACTTTCAATTTAAAATTGACATTAGAACAAAACAAATCCCACTTTAAAGTACTAACACTGTTCAGCTCAATGGCAGAATGGGGAAGACTAGACAAAAAAAAAGTGAGGACTGCGGATGCTGGAAATCAGAGTCTAGATTAGAGTGTGGTGCTGGAAAAGCACAGCAGGTCAGGCAGCATCCAAGGAGCAGAAAAAAAAAACATTTCAGGCAAAAGCCCTTCATCAAGAATGAAGGCAGGGAGCCTCCACCAGAGGCTCCAACCAAGGCCCCCAGCTTCATTCCCGATGAAGGGTTTTTGCCCGAAACGTCGATTTTCCTGCTCCTCAGATGCTGCCTGACCTGCTGTACTTTTCCAGCACCACTAATCTAGAATGAAGACTAACCGCTCATTTCTAATTCTGATCTCATTGGAGAATCCAGTATAGATTTGGAAACTGACCAAAGTTATATTTTGCACAATAGTGAAACTTTTTACCTCTAATGAAAACAAAAATCTATTATGGTTACCCTATTCTGGTCAGTAAGCATCTGTGACTTCTCACTATTGATTCAGAGAATTCCACTGGTTAAAATGATAGTTAAAATTCAGAAAACATTTACACCCAGTGATTCATGTTTAGTAGCACACGAATGACTAACACCACAACATCTGCCCCCCCTCCTCCTGCATTGAAGCAAATTACCCTTTAGCAATTTCCGAGTCTTATAAATACATGAGCATTTAAATCTACACCAACACGAGAGCAGTACTGAGGAGATATTTCTGCAGTGATACTCCAACAGGAGACATGCATTTACTTAAGACTCCCATCTGTTCTGTCGGTTGAATAACAAAAGATCCTGGGACAAAGTGAGAGGATCAACAGAAATCATTGTCATGACCTAAAATTTATCCTTCAACTGCAACTTATTGGAGTATTGCGTTGTTTAGACATGTCAAGGCCCCACACAAAGGAAGTGATCCAGTAATTGGCAAACTTGATGGGAGCCAAAAGTAAAAAAAATTTATTTAAGTCAAAGTATAGTGACCTTTCAAAGAAAAGGTGACCTGTAAGCTTATAGCATTTCTATTTTAAAAAAAAATCACCAATATGATCACCAGATAAGTTTTCCATGTTACAAACATAACCCATACTTTTATTTTAAAACCTAACACTTTGGTCACCTTTATTCCATTTTAATGGGCTGGCCAAGGATTCCACTAATTCGTGTTAAAAATTTCTTTCAAGCCAAGTACCCAAAACTCACTGCAACTCAGGGTCACCCCACTGTTCCAAGTTATGGTTGCCACATTTTACAAGAAATTGCCTTGGCACAGAATGTAGTCTTCAAATCAGTCGACTGTCTGGAACAGATGCCAACTGAATGAGAAATACCAATACTGCCACCTACTGGAGTTAGTAGTGTGACACTGAGAAACTGCTAGGCTTCGGGCAGATCATGGCCTACACGTTAAAGCTAACTTTGATCACCCATTTGTGGAGCTGGGTATTGCTGCATGCCCAGCATTTAATCCATTCCTAGTTGCTTTTGCAAAGGTTCACGAGCTGGTTCCTTAAACTATTGCAGTAGCTTGACCCACAGTTTTGTTTTGGGGGGTGGGGGGGGTGTTGAGGGGGGGGGGGGGGGGGGCAAGTGAATTTCTGCGATGCATCTTAGGAGGATAGTACACACTGAGCAGCAGTTTGGGGTAGATTTTTGTGGAGGCAAATAAAAAAAAACTAAAATCTATAAGCTTCTAAAAAGTACAATAGGACGTACTTTACAGGAAGAGTATTATGAAAGTATAAACTATATTCTGCACAAATTCGAGCATTCCACTCAAAATAAAAAGGAAAATCAAGTCTTGAAACCACCACAGCAGGAGTTTACAAAAAAAAACTCAGTTGCTGTGTGACTTTGAGAAAAGAGCCAATTACTGCATGCCCTCAGAAATTGTGTTGTTACCAAGCAACAAGTGAAATATTGTTCCTTTGACAAGTCTTTTTAGGTGTACAGCAAACAATCTGGGTTGTGTCAAAATTTGGGTTGGGTCAGCAATTTGCAATAACAACTGGTGCTGCTGTCCTCAATGTCATTCTACATTTATGCAAAACTTTTAAAAAGTTGAATATGACAATTGGACATTAAAATGCTCCTTATTTCATGTTGGGCAAGAACATTATGCTCTGAGCTAGCAACTCTTTTCCTTTCACCACTTTACTGCAGGGGCTCAGAAACCCCAGCCCTGCCTGGATTAGGTGCTATTTTCCCAGCAAAGCACCACTTTTAACAAATTTGATTACAATCAAATCATTAAGATTTTGAACCAAGTCAACCCTTATTCTAATTTAAGAAAATATCAATCTAGAAAATTTCTAAATTATTTCATCCTTGCATTTTTCCACAAGAGTCATTGCAATCATGTACAGTGTTGATCATGAAAGACAGAAGCTTAAAATACAGATGGATAAATGCAAACAAACAGTCAGTAAATATTTGCTGTAGGAAATAAAAAACCTGTCTACTTCTGTTAATACCTTGAAGGTTCACAGATAGAAAAAAAATTCATTCTAATAAAGGAACATCAGAACCTGTCATTTCATTAGAGTTAAAAAACAAAATAATTGGGAGAGGACTAGCAGCTTAAAATGTTCTAGGGTGGAGATGCTATAGGAAGGAGAGCAGGGGATGAGAGAGAGGAGGGGCAAGTGGTGTTTTTGCTTACAAATGACATTGACTGTACTTAGGGAGAATATTCCTTGGAGATCATCCAGTGAAGTGATTACCCTTATGGAATTGCACTTATTGGTTCCCCAACGTAGTCGGCAGGAAGTTGAGAAACCAACATGAAAAGGAGATCTCAGAATGGTAGAGTTGTACCAGTAACGGTAGGAGATTTTAAATTCTAATACTGGGACTGTCATCGTGTTAAGGACTTGGATGGAGAGGAATTTAAGTGTGTACAAGAAAATTTTATTCAGTAGGTGGATGTGCCAATAAGTGGAGCAGCAATACTTGACCTTCTATCAGGAAGAAAGACAGGGCAAGTCAGAGGTGTCAGTGGGGGAAAAATGTTTGGGGCAAGTGATCCTAATTCTATTAGTTTTAAAATAGTTATGGAAAATTGATAGAACTTATCAAAAAAAAAGTTAATTCTAAATTGGACCAAGGCCAATTTGGAGAGTATTGGACAGGAACATTTGAAAGTTGATTGGGTAAGGCTATTTTCAGGTAAAGCAACAATTGGTATGTAGGAGGCCTTCAAAAATAGGATAAACGACAGTATGTTCCTGTTAAATGTGAACAGCAATGTAGAGAATGCTGAATGGAGGAGAGAAATTGTGGCTCTGGTCAAGAAAACAGAGGTATGTATCTGGTACAGACAGCTGTGATTGGATGAATCTCTAGAGATTTACAAGGGTAGTCAGAGTATACTTCAGAGGGAAATCAATTGGGGGACAAAGTGGGACATGAAATGGCTTTGGCCAATAGAGTGAAGGAGAATCCAAAGAGATTCTACAATACATTAAGGGCAAAATAAGAGAATAGGGCCCCTTAAATAGTGGCCATCTATGTTTTGAACCACTTAGCTGGGTATGAATCAAAACAAATTTTGTATCAGCACTTAGAGAAAAATGCTAGGAAACTTGGGGAAATAGTGATACTTTGAAAAAAAAGGCATCCATATTACAGGTGGTGGTGCTGGAGGTTTTAAAACAAAAATGTAGATAAATCCCTGGCACCTTATCAGGTGTTTCCAAGAACTTTGTGGGAATCTAGGGAAGAGATTGCAGAGATGCTTGTGACATTATATCTATGGTTAATGTGCCAGAAATCTGGAGATTGGCTAACATGGTGCCATTATCTAAGAAAGGTTGCAAGGAAAAGCCTGGGAACTATGGATTTCATGGAAGCTTACAAGGTACTTAAAAAGGAATAGACAGGCAAGAGATTTCCACTGGTTGGAGAGTTTAGAACCAAGGGGCATAATTTATAACAAAGGGTTGCTATTTAGGACTGATAGGAGTAGTATGTTTTCCAGTCCAAAAGGTAGTGAATCTTTGGAAGCCTGAGGGACGTGAAACGCAGTCTTGAGAATATTTAAAGTAGAGGTCAAGAAAGGTGATTATAAACAATGTTATGGTGACAATGTGAGCAAGAGACTTTGAAATGTTATTTTTATTTTTTTTAAAAAGAGCATTGGATTATTATCATGGTCACTTTTGAAAGCTGTTATGAAGGTGTAAGGGGTACTGTACCTTTAAGAGAATTAAAAGCTAGCATAACACCTGACACAGCACCAAGTGTTCAGAACAAGGTAACGTTTGATTGAACAGCTAGATTAGCTGGGTTGCATGGAGACAAAAAAAAAAGTCAAATTCAAGTTTGGCCAATCAGTTTAAATTATGCCCCAAAATGCCAAACTCTGATAAAGTTTGAATTTAGTATTTTGACAATATAAATACCAATGAAGCCAAAAAAAGAACAGTTGAGGAGAACTGCCAAGCCACCAACATATTCAGACTGTCTGCAGAATAGGTCTCTTAAAAAAGGTACCTTTATCTATCAACAACCTGTTAAACAGAAATCACCAAGAGGAAGAAAAGATGACAGAGGAAAATACAAAGAAGATTAGACAGCTAGCTGGTTTTGAAATTTGAACTTTTTGGTAAATCTTAATTGGGGATTTTATTAAACCAGTATTATAGAAGAGAAAGTAAAAGATAGATTAGAGAAAGGAGTTGTAAATTATCAATTATTCTGTTAGACTTCAAAAAGTAGAGTTGTTAATTTTTACTCCAAATAGTGATTTTTGGGAATAGATCCTGGTCTCTCGAATTTCACAGATTACAGCACAGGGTTGAATCTTTTCTGTGTGTTGGGTTTAAATTAATGGTTGGGGGTTTTACCCCATGTCATAAAGCAAACAGTAGTTTTTCTCCCTCCTTGTAACATAAAGATGGGTCAACAGCTATAACTCAAATATTATCCAGAGCCAAGGATTGAGGTAGGTCATGTATGAGAGAAGAGAATAAAAATTTTTCACCCAAAGAGGGGTGACCTGGTGGAATTCTCTGTCAGACAGTAATTAAGGGAAAACATTAAAATGTTCAATTGAAGAAAGAGAGAGTTTGCTGTTGTTCTTCAAAAGAATAAGGAAATAGGGAGAAAGCAGGAGGGTGCTGAGTTGCTGATCAGCTCTGATCATACTGAGTGTTAGCCAGCCTTGAAGAGCTGAATGGCCTACTCCTATTTTTAAAAAAAGTTTCTCATTAATCCAGTAATGAATATTCTATTGTATTCTTGCAGTGACAAATAATTTAGACAAAGTGACACTTGTATTTTGAAGTTATGACAATTTACAACTTGAACAATTTTGCTCATTACTAATGTGAAAAATGTGTGGTTTGTGCTTTATTCTATTTTAGTTTGACTATTGCAGTCAGTCACATAGTACCCAGTCTGGGAAACTGGAAAAACAGCTCATGCTGATAGTTACCAATTCCCAACACTGCTATAGACTTTGGTATTTATCCCAATAGCATTTTTAAGTGTCGCTGCACTTGGAATGGCTAAGAAACATCACTAGAGGTCACAAGGAACGAGTCTGTCTCCCAATCATCAGGAGCATCAGATAATGTCCTTCCCTTCACCTTGGATCAGCAGCTGTGGGCAGGGACCAAAATTCAGAGTCATTTCAGACAGGCTGCTGGATCCATCGTTCATGGGTCAACTGTGAAGTAGACACTCTGAAATTTTATTTGTCCTTCTACAATTTAAACCTCTACTGGAACAACTTTTTCCCCAGTGGAATAGCTGCAATCTTTAGCAGAACGTATCAGAGAGCTGAGAGGCAAGGAATTCAGGGGATGGAGCAGAGTTGTCACTTAAATGAACTATGAACTTGCACCCCTAGCTTCCTGTTCAACACCACTCCAGAGCCCTACCATTAGTTGTACAGGTCCTGCTCTGGTTTACCTTACCAAAATACAACACTTTGCCTTTATCCAAATTAAACTCCAGCTGCTACTTCTCAGTCCATTGGCCCGTCCGATCAAATCTAGTGCAAACCTGAAAAGGTTTCAGGGTGAAACAGCAACAGTCTGTTGGGGATGAGGTTAATAAAAACCTATTGACACCAGCAGGAGATGGTACTCAGATTTCTTTCAAAAATACCTCTAACTATTCGATTGACTAAAGTATAACAGGACATGTCCATTCCACGGAACATATTACATTCCATGGAGAAATACCACAATGGCTGTCACATCCTGAACAATTACATATACAGGAATTGTTGCATTGAAACACCTCAGGTTTTCTGTATTGGAGTTAGAGCAGCTATCATCTCTAGTGAGTATCCATGAGGTAGAGTGTTACAGGAATAGAATTTCCTGCAGACAATACTCCAGGATGGCATCAGGGCTATTAACATCAATGAGTAGCTGAATTGCATGAGTGGAGAATAAGGCAAATGATTGAGTTTTGTGTTGGCACCGAGAGAATATGAGAGAGAGAGGACAAAAGCAATTATGAGCTAATGTTCTGCAGTGAAAAGCAAGCACTGCAAGTGTGGACATGTAATAATTACATAGCACTGGAGGAACTTGGCTGATTTGGTAGCATCTGTGTCATGAGTGGCAGGGTCCAAACTTAGTTTCAGGAGTTCCTTCAGAAGAGTGTCAGATCTGAATGTTTCCAGCACTTGCTTTTATTTTAGATATGCAGGCTGATTTCTGGCAGGGAGAAGAAAGACGTCCAACATTAGTGATCTTTATGATCCTGTGCCATGTGAAGGCAGCACAGAATTAAATTGCTAAATTCATGACTACAGAAATGGCACAGGCCAAGGTTTTAGATTCCCAATATGTTGAGACTGTTTTTATAGATATTAGAACCTCAAAAGAATAGTTTCACATCACCATGTAATCAATTCTGCAGTGATAGGAAAACTTTTGGAATTTTAGGAGGCAACAAAAATTCCCATTTAGGAACATGCACAGATTTATCTAGGACAGTCAAATTTATTAAGAGTTTAAGTCAATTCTAAAGATGCAACAATGAGGGTAGTGCATTTGATTAACAAATCTCAATACCGTCACAGAATTAAAGACAAGAGAGACCCAAGGGAAAGTTGGATTCAAAATTTGACAGGAAGCAAGAGGTTAATGGGTGTATTACTGAAAGATTTGCCAATGGGTTTTGCTATGCTACCTGGTTCCTTGTAGTTTGAGATTCTCAGTGTAGACTTAATGTAGGAGTCATGGTTAGCAAGTCTACACCTACGGAAATTAGATTAGTCACTGGGGCGGAAGAAGCTTCTAAACTATAGACCGATTGTCTTTTAAAGGCAACCTCTTGATGACAGCCTCCTACAATTAGGACTTCTGTTTTAATAGAATGAAAACAGAGAAATTTGCCATTTGTGGTGAAAGCATTATTCAGGGCATCAATACGAAAGGAATTTAAGAAGTGCAGTGGGAGATAGAGAAGAAAAAACCATCTTTGCCCAGAGTGGGGAAAACATGGACCTTCCGAGAATAATGAACGGTTGAGGCAAATTGTACAGATGAATATTCAAGGGGAAAGGAGATAGACACAGGAGAAAGGAAGGAAGAGAGAGAGAGAGAGTTGATGTGATACCGGAGAGTCATTTATTTATGGACAGCTGCTAATCCAAACCTGTTGTGTCCTTCACTCTCCCATCAATTCAGTGATGGAATTTTACCTTCAACAAGCTTTGTACATGTAGTGATATGCATGTCATCTCATGTGAGATGACAACACTAAAGTTTCAATAAAGTATATTAGATAATAGGGACTACATATTACAAAATCAGAGCCTTAATGAGCTGAAACAAAGCAATTCTAATTTAAACTATAGCAAATTTCCCCCTGGTGTCATGCTACAAGACTCAGTAAGTTGGGGACAGACCATTGTACTGTCAGGTCATATGCCATGATATATAGTGACGATATCATGAGCATATTTACTGACTGTTATATTACATAGTAGCTGCAATACAATTACAGTAGAAGACTTCCATGAGAAATACATGGGTAGATTGATTTGAGCAAAGAAAGCATGATCAGGTTGAGCTGAATGGACTATTTCAGTGCCCTATATAAGAAAGCAATGGAAATCAAATACATTGCAGAGGCTAAACAAGGAATTATAAAATAAATTGAACTTTGAAGCATATTCTAGATTCCTGAAGTTAGTGGGACAGATAGGTGAAAGGACAGGTAGTTTTAAGGATCAGTAATTCTGCAGAAGGATGTAGGCTAGGAGAATGAGCAAAAAAGTAGTAGCAGATGAAATATAAAGAGAGGATTTGCACCTTTGTAAGGAAAAAAAGAAAGAGGCATATACCTTTTTTTTCTAAACAGGGAAAGTCTTCAGAAGTCAGAAGCAAACAATTGAACATCCTAGTTAAGGATTCTCTTCATGTTAGCATGCAGGTTCAGCTGGCAGTTAGGAAGGCAAATGCAAACATTAGCATTAAATTTCAGGAGGGCTAGAACACAAGAGCAGAGATATACATTTGAAACTGTACAAGGCTCCAGTTAGATTACATTTAGAGTATTGAGAGCAGTTTTGTATCCTATATCTGAAGGATGTGCTGGTTTTGGAGGGGGTTTGGAGGCAGTTTACAAGAATAATTCTGGAAATGAAGCACCTATGAGGAGCTATTGAGGACTGTCTGTACTCAGTGGAGTTTAGAAGGATGAAAGGGGCATCTCTTGAAACTTAGAATACTGGGAGGCTCAGACACTGGATGCGATGATAATGTTGGCACTGGGAGAGATAAGGAACCAAGACCACAGCTTCAGAGTGTAGAGACAATCCTTTAGAGGCGATATGAGGAGTATCTTCAGATAGAGATGGTGAATCTGTGGAACCCATTGCTGCGGAGGCCAAGTCATTGAGTGCCTTTAAACTCTGTATTAGAGGGGATTAAGGATTATAGGGAGAATGGAGGAGACACTTCAGCCATGATCAAGTGGCAGAGCAGACTTATTGGGTTAAGTAGCTGAATTGCTCCTTTATCTTGTGGTTATGTTTTACATTATTGTCAAATGTTTAGGAGTACAAAGGAAATTGCTAGTACTGCATACAGCTCAAGTCACCAAACCTGGTGATAACTCTTCAGGGTATTGGAGATTTAGGTAGATGTTGCTAATAAATGGAGGATTTCAAATTGAGAAAAAAGGTAAAGATTACAGGCTGGAGTTGCTTTCTGCAGGAAGGAAACAGTAGCAATTTAAAAAGAGGTGTATAAAATAGATGGATTGACAGAAGATGAACAGGAACTACTAATTTCAATAAACAGATTTATTTTAGTTGGTAGCATGCGGGGACCACTGAGTAGTTGTCACCTAGAGGGTGGTTGGGATTCTGAAACCTGCTGAAAATGTGTTGCTTGCCTTCCTATTCTGAAACCTGCTGCCTGATAAACCATAGTATGTTCAAATGTGGATCAATACTAAATAAAAAGGGAAGTCCATACTCATGTCAGTGAATATCAGCCATTTATTAATTAAAATTACATTCAGGAGATAGAGCATCTCTGAAACAGTAGGCACTGCACCCAGTTCCCACTACTGGATAATATGACAGTTTCTTTTCTATATGGTCAGTAATTATTCCTGGTTTAAAAAAACTATCCTCTTACTCCACAGTAAAGGCAGAAGAATATTACATTTGAAAATGTAATTGGATACATACCTATGCTGCAAGAAGCAACAAGGCTATGGAATAGAGCTAGCATATAGGACTAGAGTAGAGGGGTTGTTTAGCAGCCAGAGTCCAAACCAAAAATGTTTTGTGCCATAACTGTTTCCTTGTAATCATTGGTAACACATCTATACAGTCAGGCACAAGCTTAGAGCTCAGAGACTGCTCAGTCTATTATGTTTGGAATGAAGACAACTAATGTTTGTATATCAAGATCTATCCAGATTGTCATAATGTTGCCTCTTTTAGTGGCAATCACTCATGTCCTGCTCAATAGCCCTCTGCAAAAAGACATTTCTCCCAATTTGATAGTAGTGAAGTTGATTTTCCCTCTTCACTGACCCTCCAAATCAAAGAATTTTTCCTTCCCACCCCTATCAAAATTAAAATTGCTTTTAAACCAATTTGATTCCATTTCTGCAGCGGAAGATATTGCTTTCTACTGGAGGGAAAGTAGCTCTTAAAACAAATTTTCCAAATCATGTCTGTTTTCACAATCTTCAAAATACTATCATATTTAAGTTGACTAATCCATAGGGGACAAAGTGCTGCACAAGATAATGGTTCTGAAGGAGTTAATCTTAGAATGGATGGAAGAACTGTGAGCTCAGTCTGTGGAGAGGTTTTACTTTAAAAAGTTGATATATTTGTACCAACTGTCAAAGATGATATTAACGATATCTGATCAAGCATAATTCATTGTGTTTGCTGCTAGCACACAACAAACCCTTGCCCAAAGCCTCATATTACTGTGTTGTGGTGTGTGTGTGTGTCCTATACTAATCGAGCAAAACCAAAACAAGGAAGATAGGTGATAAAGTGCCTTACATAGATAAACATTGACAGCACCTGGAAGACCACCAACTCAAAGATGCTCTTTGGTCTTCCAGAACAAAGAGTTAACCCTAACCTAAATGTTACAGACTGGCATTTTTCAGGATCAAGGACGGTGTGCTTAGGGAAGCATTAAACCTTGGAGCAGTTGCTGCCAAGGTTCAGTGAGAGAAAAAAAACGGCTGTCTGAGGTTTTTCTGCCAAACAAAATAAAAAGGCAGGACTGTTCTGTTATCACACTCTCCTGGTTCCTCAGTTGTATGTAAATTGAATCTTGTACAAGTATTCAATAAACAAATCAAAGTAATCTTAGTCATACTCCAATGTTGGTTTGTTTTCTTCAGATACTACTATATAGAACTAAACTGCTTTAGTGGCTTTGTATATGTTTGTTTTCAAATAAAATGTTGAAATTTAAAACAAACATTTGTTAACCCTACTGAAAAGGCACTAGTAATGGTCACCTGTAAAATACCAGATGACTGTTGGCAAGATCACTTTTGTCAACTCAAATGATGTTTTTTTTTAAAAAAAAAAAAGGAGCGTGATCACTTTGACAGCAAAGAAAGGAAATTCAGATCTTAACAGTAATCATGATAGAATAGCAATAAAAGGGTCAAATCAGTATGGTGTGCCCAGAGGAAACAATAAAACAGTCTTATTCCTTCCTCAATGGGCTGTCCTAGTCTGAAGCACCAAGGCAAACCCCACCCTACTATTATACACTAAACAAAGATTCAAACAGCATTGCCACAACATTGATCATATTTGGAAGTGCAAGCAACTTACAGGTAAACATTAACACAAAGTGGGCAGTTTTTTTCCTTGTATCTTCCTTCTTTCACATTGGTAGATTAAACATGGTTATAGAAAAAAAGTTAACATAAACCAGGAATCACAAATCCTTCCGAAATTCAGTCAATTAATCCCTACTAACTTTCTTACAATAGAAGGTACCAAACAATGCTTATCACAAATCATAGAACTTACTGAAAGGCTTATAATGACTAGATCAATTAAAAAAAAAAGCAACAAGCAATATGCTTTTCAGTTAGGGTTTTTTTTAATTAACCTGCTTAGTCATTTTATAAAACACCTCCAGGTCAGTAGGAAACTTAGGCCCAAACCATCTGACCCAGAAGTGGGGAAACTAACACAGCACCACAAGAACCTGTAGCCTTTCACTTCAGCAACTTACTCAAATATGACATTACCTTAAAAGCCAAGTATCACCAAACTATCTTTTAAAAAAAAGACTCAATTTATCATCACACAACAAATCTACTCTATTTTAAACACCTCATTTCCATATCTAATCCAGCTGCATACAAGTTTCCTCATTTAAAAGTACTGATGATCAAAGGTCAAAGTAATTAACTAATTTGTGTTTTCTCTAAAGTCCCTGATTCTCATTGTGGAATTTTAATTGAAATGCATTAGATCTGGCAAATCATCAAAAGCTAATCCTTTAGAAGACTGAATGGATGATTCGAGCAACTTGATTTGTTTGTAAAATATATGCAATTGTTCATTTAATCAATGTCCCAAATGTCTCCTCCAGTTTTTTTGTCTGAGTTACCTAAAGGCATATTTTTGCCACTGTACTATTTGTTAACTTTTATCCCTAATTCCAGTGGGAACTATTTTAGGTTATAGCTAGATGATAGCATCTGTCAGGTGACTTGGGCCGGCCTCTGGGTGTATGACCCTTCTCCACTAATGTCATCTATCATGGCTCATCATGTGTTTCCAGCAAGATCAGGGAAGTTTGGATTAATGTAGTTTGTTTAGCCCGCTGTTTAATTTGTCTGACTAAGCTTTAAGTAGACCAGCAATCATGTTTTTGTTTAAACAAGTTAATTAACTATTATTGAAGGTTCCTTAGGAATTATACAAGTTATTAACAAATCGATGACAAATATCAAGATTTAAACAAGTTCTTGTGTCACCATAGTCTTACCAGACCATAGGGGCTGCTCTCTCATTAGAGAGAGGTCACTGGTGGTGACTTTACCTGACCACCACCAGACCTCAGACAAGGGAAGAGATGGAGGAGAGTCCTTCATGGTAACATCAAACCGATGATTGGGAGTGAACCCACACTTCTCTGTAAACCAATAATCCAGCCAATTTAGCTAAACCAATTCCCACTAAAACAAGTATAGACAAGACAACAAGAATATGTGCAAGAAGATCCAAATAAGTCTCTGTGCGATACTGTTGTGCTTCTTTCTTGGAGAGATGGAAAGGATAGCTCTAATGTCAGATCCAGTAGCTACAATTGCTTCTGTAATGCTATAGAGTCATAGAGATGTATAGCAGGGAAACTGACCCATCGATTCAACTCTTCCATGCTGACCAGATATCCCAACCCAATTTAGTCCCAGCTGCCAACACCCGACCCATATCCCTCCAAATCCTTCCTAATCATATACCCATCCAAATGCCTTTTAAATGTTGCAATTGTACTAGCTTCCACCACTTCCTCTAACAACCCATTTCACACATACACCACACTCTGCGTGAAACAGTTGCCCCTTAGATCTTTTTTATATCTTGCCCCTCTCACCCTGAATCTATGCCCTCGGGTTTTGGACTCCCCCACCTCAGGAAAAAGACATTGTCTATTTATCCTATCCATGCCCGTCATGATTTTATAAACCTCTACAACATCACCCCTCAACCTCCGATGCTCCAGGGAAAACAGCCCCAGCCTATTCAACCTCTCCCTATAGCTCAAATCCTCCAATCCTGGCAATATCCTTCTAAATCTTTTCTGAACCCTTTTGAGTTTCACAACATCCTTCCAATAGGAAGGAAACCAGAATTGTTTGCAATATTCCAACAGTGGGCTAACCAACTCCTGTACTCAATACTCTGACCAATAAAGGAAAGGATACCAAATGCCACTTTCACTATCATGTGACTTTACTTTCGAGGAGCTATGAACCTTTACTCCAAGGTCTCTTTGTTTAGCAACACTCCCTAAGACCTTACCATTAAGTGTATAAATCCTGCTAAGATTTGCTTTCCCAAAATGTAGCACATCACATTTATCCAAATTAAACTCCATCTGCCACTCCTCAGTCCATTGGCCCATCTGATGAAGATTCCATTGTAATCCAAGGTATCACTGTCCACTACACCTCCAACTTTGGTGTCATCTGCAAACTTACTAAATAGTCGGTGCTCCAAAAAATATTCTTCCATGGGCTCTGGATTTTGCTGACAAGATCAGTGTTTTTCTTTGTCCATCCATTATTACCCTTGATCTGAATGGTTTGCTTGGCCATTTCAGAGGACAGTTAAGAGTCAATCGTTTTGCCATGGGTCTGGATTCACATGTAGGCCAGAACAGGCGACGACAGCAGATTTTGTTTCCCTGAAGGGAACTAATTAACCAGATGGGTTTTCACTCCATTCAATGATATTTTTATGGTCACTGTTATTGAGATTAGCTTTCAATTCCAGATGGAATGGATTGAATTTAAATTTCACCAGTTCCATTTGAACCCATATTCCCCAAAGTGACAATCTAGGCCACTTGCTGCCTGGATTAATGACATTGCCACTACACACTGTCCACCTTCTCTTGTGCAGGTGGATTCATAAATTCAGATTTTGGGAGGGAAATAAGATTCCTTGTTCTTCACTAGTTCTACATTTTCACGTTGCCTTATTTTCCCTCAACAGAACAGCATTTAGATTAGATTACTTACAGCGTGGAAACAGGCCCTTCGGCCCAACATGTCCACACCGACCCGCCGAAGCGCAACCCACCCATGCCCATTCCCCTACATTTACCCCTGCACCTAATACTACGGGCAATTTAGCATGGCCAATTCATCTGGCATGCACATTTTTGGACTGTCGGAGGAAACCGGAGCACCCGGAGGAAACCCACGCAGATACGGGGAGAATGTGCAAACTCCACACAGTCAGTCGACTGAAGCGGGAATCGAACCCGGGTCTCTGGCACTGAGAGGCAGAGGTTCTGTATGCTGCTCTCTTTTTTTCTCCCTTTTCTGACAGCTTTCTCATAAATACAAGTTCTGCAACTTCACTGTACTCAGCAAGGATTTTTATGCAGTTCAAAGCACAAATGGTGGTTTATTAGTTTTGAGGAATCATTCACTTGAAAAAGCAAAGACTTTAATTATACTGATTGAGTCCCTTAGACATTGTTTGTCCCCTTTACTCTTTATAAATTTAAATTCTCACATTTCCATTGGAAGTTTGCTGTAACATAAATGAAAGTTTGTTTCATGGGTTTGGGCCCATCCGCACTCCCTCATTAATTTCTGATCCTCAATCAATTGTACCTCTAACACACAATTCTTCATTTTACTGATTGACATTTTTGTCCTATGTCTCTTGATTGCATTTTCTTTTGCTAAATTCCATCCATCAGAAACAGAAATGAGTGTGGGTCACTCACTCATATTGTATTACCTGTCTGATTTTACTCTCTGTTTGGAGCTAATTAGCCAGGTGAGGATAAAATTCACATTGTCAGCTGTTGTTCAATGGGATCAGTCCTGTCTCTTGATCCTTTGAGATCAAATCTCAAAACAGAGTCTTGAACATATGAACACTGACACTTGCGTGCTGTCACTAATTCTTTTGTTGTTTCCACAGTCTTGAAGACCTGCTGGAGTTGTCTTGCTTCTTCTCTGACTCTATTCAAGCCCCCCCCCCCCCCCCTCAGATCACCTCTCAATGTAACCCATCCAATGTTTCTTTCTCTTTGCTGATCATCAATTTGTTCTTCAACTGTGGCCAGGACCAGGTCTTCCTTTCCACATGAACGTGTGCTTGTTATATGAAGAGCAGTTGAGGACCCTTGGTCTGTACTCAATGGAGTTTAGAAGGACGAGGAGGGACCTCATTGAAATTTATGGAATACTGAGAGGCCTGGATAGAGTGGGTGTGAAGAAGGTGTTTCCACTAGTAGGGGAGACCAGAACCTGAGGGCACAGCCTCAGATGAAGGGATGACCTGTTAGAATGGAGATGAGGAAGAATTTCTTCAGCCAGAAGATGGTGAATCTGTGGGACTCCTTCTGTTGCAGAAGGTTGTGGAGGCCAAGTGATTAAGTATTCTTAAGACAGAGATAGGTAAGTTCTTGATTAGTAAGAAGATCAAGATTTATGGGGAGAAGGCAGGAGAATGACATTGAGAAATATATCAGCCATGATCAAATGACAGAGTAGACTTGATGGGCCAAATAGTCTAATTCCAAATAGTCTACATTTTATGGCCAATGTCCAAACTTGACTTTCTTTCTCTTTCTCTGACTGCCCTTAGCAACCTTTTCAATATTTGAACTTCTGCCCTTGATATAACTCATTCATTATGAGTCCTCTTGTGTGGTAACGTCTCTACGCCTGGACTGGGAAGCGTGGTTCAAGTCCAACCTGCTCCATCTCTGAACAGGTTGATTTGAAAAATAGGTTAAATAAAAAGTTGTGACCCACTCATTTGTCCTTCTGTCCAGGGCTGATTCTGCGCATCCTTGGATTATTTTAAAAGTTGTTTTCATGGGCATTAATTGTCCACTTAACAGTCTCAATTGGCAACAGGCAGAAAGGCAGTCAGCTCGTGACCAACGCCCTGGAGTTGTTCAGGGAGAGGTGGGCGCCGCAGGGAGTGGAGTGCATCATTTCTCCCTCCAACTCTATTTTGATTTAGTCCCTCCCCTCCCCTTCACTGTTTTGATCACACAGCACTGCCCTTTGATGTGAAGGGCAGTGTTTGTCACTGGCCACCCGGGTATTTTCCTATCTTCCTGGTGGTGGAATTTGAATAAAGATTCGTGCACTCTGTGTCTTTCACTGTGTCTCACACCTGCACACACACACCATGGGTGCTGGGGAAAAAATAAGCACTACCGCACTTAGGTGGTAGTGTGGGGGTTAAAAAAAGAGAAAAAAAAAACAGAAAAAAAGGCAGTCAACTCGTCTTTCCACCTGAATCTTATTGGGGTTTAGATGGGAAGGTCATGGTGTGTCGATCTGCTTTACCATCAGATGTGTCATGTGGAAGGGCAGAAAATGTAGTGAAGTTTCTAATTGCCCCACCAGTTGGATGTAAATAATGATAAGGAAATGACCATTTTGAAGGAGATGAAGGGTGATTTTCCTGTTGTCTTAGCTAATATTTATCCCTTATCTGACATCACTTTAAAAAAATAGCAGTTTCTCTCATTTATCTCAATGTTGTTTGTACAAACTCCTATGTGCAAATTTGCTGCTGAGCTTCCCTTCAATGACAACAATGATTGTTCTTCAGAACGGAATTAATTAACTGTAAAATGCATTGCAGTGTCCTATGAATGTGCCATATATTTGTAGTTAAAAGCTAATACTTTATATTCCTTGCTAAACATGTTCAGAATTTTGATTCAACCAGCTGTTCTGATATTTTCTCTGTGCTGCTTATTGTTCAGCTGTTTCTGCTGTCTGCGTTCAGTCTGTCAAAACTCCCATATCCCTACTTGCAAATATCAGTTTGCTTGTACTGTGTTGTTTTTGCATTTCAGAGG
Organism: Chiloscyllium plagiosum; assembly: GCF_037043375.1. Lineage (NCBI taxonomy): Eukaryota > Metazoa > Chordata > Chondrichthyes > Orectolobiformes > Hemiscylliidae > Chiloscyllium > Chiloscyllium plagiosum. Next base: position 21,501,757 of record NW_028270172.1, read on the forward strand.
GTAGTTCCCACTGAAAAGATCAAAACATTCTTTTGTTCTGAAGTTCAAAGCAAGCTGTTTTCATCATCATTCAATGGGAAATGGTTAAGTCTGTTTGGAACCTCCACTAGCTAGTTTATTTTATGTGCTCATGAAATCCATTACAAAAAGTTTACTCAGATATCAAATGAGTTGAATAGGAGCCTCTAATAGAAACACCTTGTAAAGGTTGGGGGAGATGTTCTCAATGACAGAAACCATACGTTATTGCATTCTATTATCAAGGATTCTGTTTATTAACATTGACAAACTATTTCCGTGCTTTGGGATGAATCATTTGAAAAGAAGAATAAATCTTCATAAATTTTATAGTTATGGCATCTGTGTCACATAGTTCATGGGTGCGTGACCATTTTCTTTCTGCTTCAATTTTCCATGTGAGTTTAAGTAATTATCATAGTTGCATTAGTTTAAGAATTCCTTGCCTGTTTCACATTTCATCAATTCACTGAAAGACATTGAAAAATAATTCCACGTTGTAATTGTACCCCTGCAAACTGGCTAATTACTGATTCTACAGGTCATGCACCTTGGCTTTGTGGTAAAATAAATATCTCCGACATTATAGGGGACTAGGCTTATTTGCAGTAACTGCTGTTTAACCTGTTTAAAGGGAACTTGTTCGATAAAATTCAAAGTTTTTAATTCACTTCTCTTTGCAGTTCTGTAATTGGTCCAGCTAGATCCAATAGACTTCTAAGGTGAATCTGGTGGCTTGCAACATTTTTATTTTAGCATCAAGTTAAAATATATCAAAAGTTGCAGAATAGCACATTATAAGACCATAAGACCACATTGTGTTGGCACTGGCTCTTTGAAGAACTCCAAAATAAATTCCACTCTTGTTTTTTTTGTCCTAGCACCCTGTTTCAAAGATTTCCATGGACTTCCATTTCTCCCATTATTATGTATTGATCCAGTATTATTTCCACAGCCCCAATCTCTCCCTTTGTTTAGACCTATCATTATCATACTGGTGATGTTGTTTCTGGATCAGTCAGATCTCAGTGTGGAACCTGGTTTGATAGATCATATTTTATTTTCTTTCTGGTTTTAATGAAGTAGTCTTTAACTGCAACACAATCATACAATTCTGCTCATTTACTTTTAATAATAAAACAGGGCTATTCTTGAAAAATAAAGATAGAAATAAACTCATGGCAAGATAAAATCCCATTAATCCCAACAGCACAGTAAAGTGTTCATATCAGACATAATCTCCTTCTTATACATCCATAGGGCTTAGTTTAACTGTGGCTTCAAGTCCCTGATAGCCTCTTTATTGAATCTTTGTACAATCGAGCTTAAATCTTCTAACCTTCAAGAACCCTTTGGAGTTTTAACCAAACATTTCTGGTCTTGAATTAAACTAAAGAGACCTATTACTCATTAGTTCTAGATATTTAGTAATCAACCTGTTGAGTAATATTATTGCACACCTCTAGAGCAGGTAGGAATTGAAGCTGGCTCAGAGGTAGGAGCACTACCACTGTGCCACAAGAGCCATATTTGCTTATCAGTTCTATTGCGCCTACCTTTATCAGGAGCAGCTGTTTAACATGGCCAGTTTTAGCCAAGACTTCTGCACAACTGCCAAACTGAAATTTAAAACCTTTCCCAGCTATGGGTGTTTTGCCAAGCTACAAAAAGACATAATATCCAGAACCTGCTACACTGTTTGTTTCGCTTCTCAATAGTTTTCCTAATATAAACAAAATCACATTAGCCTCCAAGCTCCATCTCCCTCAGACTGTGTTTCTTTTAAAAATAAATGACCATGACTACCAAAATACTTGTAAGTTAATCACTAAACCCCTTCAGGATATGGACCGAAACCTACGTACCACTACCTCAAATCCAAACTTTAAAATTAATGATATTAAGAAATAGATACATCACACATCTTACATTACACTATATTCATCCAAAGCAATGTTATCCGAAGGACACAATGATCTCAGTCTCCATTACTTTCTATAGCAAAGCATTCCATGTGCCAATTGTCCTCTATGAGAGGGGACAGTATTATCTGGATTCAATTTGGGATATGATTTTTGTCTTTCATAACAGAAACATGTATATGTTTTTCTTATGAGTCCTTTATAATTTTATCAATTTGGCAGCAAAGAAGTCTGAAATTTTGGTTGCATCATTGACCATTGTGAAACCATCAGTTTGGACTGGATCTGAAGCTCTATTGCAGGAGTGAAAGATCAATGGAATTAAATAAATATATCATCCACCCTCCTTCTACTTTAAACACTAATTGTTTCCATTTTTAAAAAAAATCCAACAGAGATTATGGAACTTGTACATTGGCTGTCTTTTGAAATGATGTTTGTATGTTCAGATATTAGACCTTCTGAATGTGAAGGACATGTGTATCTTTGCCCTAGCTTATTCAATTTACTGGAACCAACAACTTTAATTAAAAAGAGCAAATGGAACAAATAAATTAAACTGGTTCTGGTAATGTTATTTCATACTAACAGATTTCAATTAGTCACACTGTAATTAAATAGCATTGACTGTACTCTTGTGAATGTGCCATAAACAAAGATGTTTCATAGGTGTCAGAAAACACAGTGCTACTTTGAAATAAGGAGGTCAACCCACGATTCAATAAGCGTAGATTCCCCTGAGAAGTTAGTGGTGATCTCATTTCTTAAGTTGGTGCAGTTGCTGTAATGATGGCACTCCTTCATGTCTGTTGGACAAAGAGTTCCAGGATTTTGTCCCAGCAATTATGAAGGAATGTAGTTATACTTGTCCATTGAAGTTGCTGTGTGGCATGGTGGAGAAACTGGAGATGAGGATGTTTTTATCACATTGTTTCACTTGCCCTTCTATCAGGCAAAGGTCACAAGGCGTGGAGGGCTTGATAAAATAACTTTGAGTCACCAATCTGCATCCAGTGAATTATGCACGCTGCAACCACAGTACGCTGATGATGATCATTCTTCCTGTTGCTAGTTTCATTGAAAATCTTTGGTGTGACAAACGAGATATTCTATTTTTAAACAAGGTTAAAAATCTTGGTGTGACCAGGAGATATTTTATTTTTAAACAATGCCCAACTGTTTACTAGATCAGATCAAGTTCATCATTTTGTATTTGTACATCTTTTTCTTTAGACCCCCTTACATCAGCATACTGGAGAGTTCTGCCAATGCTGCTTTTGATCTAATTTCTAAGAATTGAATGACATCCAGTGAGCTGAAAAACTCACCTGCTGATCTTCTTAATGTTGTTCCATGTCAAGAGTTCATGATGTGGAGGTGTTGGCATTAAACTGGGGTTGGCAAAGTCAGAAGTCACTCACCAGCTTATAATCCAACAGGATTATTTAAAATCACAAGCTTTCGGAGCACTTTTGATTTTAAATAAACCTGTTCGACAATAACCTGGTGCATGTGACTTCTGACTAAGTCAGGAGATAGTTGGACATTGTCAGGTGCTTATTATTAATTTTATAATACAGATAGAGAACTCATTGTAATTGAATTTTGAAATTGTATGTTGTCACTGTGCAACCTGCCTTAAATTCCTGCAGTCAAGTGACATACTAAATTTAGGAATTAGTCTCCAGATATTCATAGGAGAAAGTGAGGACTGCAGATGCTGGAGATCAGAGCTTAAAAATGTGTTGCTGGAAAAGCGCAGCAGGTCAGGCAGCATCCAAGGAGAAAGAGAATCAACGTTTCGGGCATAAGCCCTTCTTCAGGAATGAGGAGGGTGTGCCAAGCAGGCTAAGATAAAAGGTAGGGAGGAGGGACTTGGGGGAGGGGCGTTGGGAATACGATAGGTGGAAGGAGGTTAAGGTGAGGATGATAGGCCAGAGAGGGGGTGGGGGCGGAGAGGTCGGGAAGAAGATTGCAGGTCAAGAAGGCGGTACTGAGTCTGAGGGTTGGGACTGAGAAAAGGTGGGGGGAGGGGAAATGAGAAAGCTGGAGAAATCTGCATTCATCCCTTGTGGTTGGAGGGTTCCTAGGCGGAAGATGAGGCGCTCTTCCTCCAGGCATCGTGTTGCTATGGTCTGGCAATGGAGGAGGCCAAGGACCTGCATGTCCTTGGCGGAGTGGGAGGGGGAGTTAAAGTGTTCAGCCAAGGCCAACCCAACCGCCCTGTGGCTGAACACTTTCATACCATTTTACATTTACGTGCGCAAACACTAATTCATTTTTTGAGTCCGTCTTTGAGTTAACAGTTTGGGTGGGTATGTCTCGGTGGTTTTGATGTTTTATCTTTAATGCAGCTTGTAGGACTTAGGTTCTGAAGAATTGTGGAAAATTGATTTATTGGAAACACGGGAAATGATTTCCTTAAAAGAGGTCATTGAAAGCTCACTGTGGACATTTGATTTTTTTAAAATGAGTATCTGGCTCAGTTGAAGAGAAACCTGCTAAGAACAGTTAAAGTGGAGGAAAGAAGAAGCTGAGTTGGAAGAAAGCTTGCTAAACTGGTGTCTCTCTAATATGAAAAGACTGCCTTCTTGTTGAGTTCAGGGTGAAGTCTATTCATTCCTTTTGAACAGTGATTGAAGAAACATCTCAACATTGCATTTCCAGAGCCAGTTGTGTCTGCAGAACTTCAGACACCACCATATGTGGTTAGTGGCTTGACCACACTGGTCAGAACATCAGACTTTGGAACTTCTTACACTTTTGTATTCAAGGATGACCTACTGACAAAAATTTCTTTTCAGAAAGACAATTTATGCAGATATATCTCTGTTTTTATTTTTTTTCTGAAGAATGTGTATGTTTCGAGAAGACAGAGGTATAAGCACTTATATATCTATATTATTGACAATGTATGTTAACCAATGGTTGCAATTTTATTGAATAAGTTTTGTTTTGGGCATTGAATAATAATTATGATTGTTAAGGAAACTGGAGATCCTGTTGTTTAAAGCATGATATAAGCAAGGTATTTAATGTGCCATTTCAGCAACTGGAAAAAGGATGTTATTTTGTGTTGTGACCTGTGGAGTAGTAGGAATAGAGTACACTCCTTTTCTCTAACAGGGAGAATATTAGTTATCACTTGGAAGAGCATGGGTTAATAAAAGGCAGCCAATGTTAATTTATTAAAAGCAAATCTTCTCTGATAAATTTGGTTGAGTTCTTTGATGAAGTAGCAGAGAGTGTGACAAAGGTAACACTTTTGATCTATATGTTACCTTCCAAATGGCAGTTGACAAAGGACTACTTGTTCAGGAATCCTAAGTGTTTAGGGAGTGGCAGTGAGGATGTGAAATTCACTAACAGACAGAAAGCAGAGTAGATTGAAGTCAGACATATTCAATAGTCTTTGCCAGAGAGTTGATATTAGACCATTATGCTTTTTGATGTGATTTAATAGCACGGACCTGGGCACCAGAGACAAAAAAAAATCGAAGTTTGCACATGACACATAAGTTGGAAATGGGGTAAACAGTGAGGACAATGGATTTCAAAAGGCCATAGGCTGGCAAAATGGGCAGACGTAAAGCACATTAAATTAAATGCAAAGAGGTGTGAAACTATTTGTTTTAAAGGGCATGCAAGATGTGGTATTATGATGTTAATTGTACAATTTTAATGTGAATACAATTTGTAGGAAAGTTTTATAATTATTGGTTTGGCCTCATCTTGAGTATTGTGTACAATTCTGGGTGCTACAAGTTAGGAAGAACATCATTGTCTGGGATAAGGTGCAGGGATTTGGCTTTTGATTTATCAAAGGGAGGTGGGCATTATGGGAAAAGCCTGTCTTTATTGCTCTTCCCTAATTGCTTTGGGAGCTATTAAAATTTAAACTATGTTTGCAAATTGTGGCCGGGAAAGTTGAGTTTATCAAATATTATTTATTTAATGCTGAAAATGGAACACAGAACACGAGGAACACAAAACGAGACAAGCGAATGAGGTTATCAATCAGATCTCGCTTAGTGTCGCGATGTTGAAGTGTGGTTCTTGGATTCACTGTTAATGGAAGAAAAATCTGACTTCCAAGCAAGATAATTAAATAAATAATTAATTCTAATATCCTTCCTCTTCAAACGAAGATAATCACTTCATGGAAGTAAACATCTCTACTTCCATCGATTCATTAAATTGAACCATAATTTTTAAGCATGATAAGATTGGAAAATAAAATCTTTTGTATGTAGGAACACGTAAAAGCTCATCCAATTTAGAATTGCACTGCAGCAATAGTTTTAATGTGAACAGCTGGTAGAAGGGTACTTGGCTAAATCTGACAGCATGAGAAAATCTTCTTTCAATGAAATTATATTTGATGTTTGCACAGATATGCAGCAGCTTTATAATAGGACAGGGGCAATGACAGGACAATGTGAGTTGTACATGACTAAATAATCCTTACCTCAGTTAATGCTCATTCAAAAAAGTAATTTCAAATTTAGATTTAATAAATGACTGGGTTTCAGAAAATAACATGAGATGTTCCTCATTAAAAAGCATGTTTCTGGACTCTCTGGGCTGTTACAAGTCGCTGCTTGAAACTGCAAATGCTGTAAGTTGAATGATAATGAATGGAGAGCAATTGTAGAAATTAAGGTTTGATGCAGTTAAAACTAGTGTAAAATCCATAACCTGCCAATCTTCCCCATCCTCTGTGATCCCAAACATCACGGATGTTAATTTTCAGTCAATTTGATTTGCTCCACGTGACATTATGAGCTGGTTGAGGGCCCCACATACAGAGATTACAAAGCACAGCAACATCCTATCTGAAGTGCCGAAGACCTGTGCTTCAGAATGAGCTGTACTCTACTTACTTCTTGTGTGGAAGAAAAGTTCTTTCTTATGGCCCAAAGATTTATTTTGTCAATCATCTTACAATTGTGCTGTCTGGCTATAAGCGACTGGAAACAAGTGGAAGTGGGTCAGCTGTATTTTTCTTAGAGGAAGCCTGCTTTCTGATTAGTAACTGTTCTGTTATTTAGACAGAGATTTCATTTCAGAGAAAAGACTGCCACTGTGTTCCAAACCGCTTACTTGGGCCTTACTTTGTAGAAAAAAGGGTAAGATACATAGCTTGGACCCTGTAGTGTTGCCATGGTCATTACTGATTGGGGTGCCTCTTCAGAGGTTGGCGTAGACTAGATGGGCAAGATGGCCTACTTCTATATTGTAGAGATTCCATAATTCTGTAATACCTGCTCATACTTCAAATGTGTTATCTTCAGTCAGGGAGTTACTTTCTTAAAAAAACTGTCAAGGGATAAACTCTTCAGTACATTGTCTGAATCATCCCCCTTTAATTAATAGAGAAATATCTAGGTTAACAGCTTTCATCATTGTCGCATACCCAGGGTTTCATGCTTTTCACTGCATAACTGATATGCTGATAGATATTAGAATTCTCATTCCTACATCTTTTCTCTCTTCCTTCAATATTTTCTCTGCTGCATCTTGTTGGCAGAGTCTTCTTTGAGTTGCCAAGGCAGAGGGGTAGATGCTGCAGCTCCACACATTCTTTATGGGATACACCCTTCAAAAGGGGTGAAAGTGAGGACTGCAGATGCTGGAGATTAGAGTCGAGAGTGTGGTGCTGGCAAAGCACAGCAGGTCAGGTAGCATCCAAGGAGCAGGAAAATCGACGGTTCGGGCAAAAGCCCTTCATCAGGAATCCTTTGGATTCAATTAGGACTGGAGGACATGCATTAGAATAGGAAACAGAAATATAAAACTTTGATTTTCCTGCTCTTCAGATGCTGCCTGACCTGCTGTGCTTTGCGAGCACCACACTCGATTTTTCAAAGGGGACCTGTCTTGGGGCAGAATGCTTCTGTCACAGCCATCCACTGCTCCCTCTGGTGGTGGAGCTGAGAACTAGTGCAGCCCACCGGCTGGGACTGAACCTCATCCTTTGAAAGTGGAATTGCAGTGTGCAGCTGGTGTTGCCATTGGAGATTCAAGGCTGAGGGGGGCTGGTGTCCCCTGACTCCAGAATTGAAATCCAAGTGGAACCCACCTGACCTTGGAACTAGCAAGAACATCTTGGGAAACTGAACTGCATCTTGTTATTTTTGATTTGATTTATTATTGTCACATGTACCTAAGTACAGTGAAAAGTTTTGTTTTGCATGCAGTACAGCAGATCATCCCACACAAGGACATACAGATCATAGGGTGATTGAACAGAGCGAGGAATACAAAGTTACAGCTGCAAAGAAGGTGACCGATTAGATTTGAAATTTGTGAGGTCTATTTACGCATCCAGTAAAGAGATTAAGCACAATAGGTCTCACAAATTTCCTTGATTTTGCCCTTTTTTTCTTAAAATAATGAATAGGAGTGAATTGTCAACCTGCGTCTGCCCCCAATGTTCCTGTATCCATGTGCCTGTCAAATCCTAGGGCAGAATTTTACAGGATGTCTTGGGGTGGGAGTGGGCAAGGTTGGGGTGGGTTTGTGGGTCCACTGTATATGTCAGAGGTGAACTCCCTGTATTCCACTGGTGTGGTTCACTCTATCACACACTCAAACATTTTCTGACTATCAATTGAATTAAGAGGAGACATCAACCCCCATCTGGGGAGGAGATGGGTGAGGACAGAGGGGTCTTAATTGACCAGGCATTTCCTGCCACCAAGAGTTGCTGATGCATCAAAAGGGGATTGGTCCTTTTTTTTTTAATGGCACAGCAGCCAGCCCTGAAGAAGCTGTGCTGCCTTGAGCCTACACGTTAAGGTAAGTACAAGCTCTTGTTGTTGCCAGACCAGTGGAAGCCTGGCAAAGAGGGTGCACATCTGGAATGGTCAGAATGAGAGGTTTGCAGGGAGGGGGAAATGCAGGAAGACCTTGTTTAGACTTCCGATGGGCACAGGGAGTCTTTCCAGGTGGCACCTTCCATCCCCACCCTCTAGAAAGTGAGAGTAGAGAATTGATATTGGAACAGAAAGAGATGGCAGATAAATTGAACAGATATTTTGCATAAGTCTTCACTACAAAGGGTACAATTGACCCAGAAATAGCTGTAAGTTAGGAAATGGAGAAGAGCCGGGAACTCAGGAAAATTACAATTACCAAGGAAGTGGTACAGAGGAAATTGTTGGAGCTACTGATTGATAATACGCCAAGTCCTGACTGACACCATTCTAGAGTCTAGAACAAATTGATGAATAAGGTTGATGCATTGATTTTAATTTCCCAAATTTCCCTAGATTTATGGAAGTTACTTTGGATTGAAAAATAGCATATTTAACTCCTCTATTAAAGACGGATAACAGAAAGCAGGAAGTTACTGGCAGTTCACTTGGCATTTGTAATAGAGAAGATGTTAGATGCTATGATTAAAGATACTATTCAAAGATAGTTAGAACGTGGTTTTGAGAAGGAAAATCATGTTTCACCAATTTGGTAGGGTTCTTTGAGGAAGTATCATATTCTGTTGATAAGGAGGAACTAATGGATACACTGTGCTTAGATTTCTAGACATCATTTGTTAAGATGTTACATCAAAGGTTCTTGAATAAAGTAGAAGCTTGGTATGTTGGGGACATGTATTCCCTTGTAAGACTATTAGTTGGTTACAGGAAACTGAAAATAGGCATAAATGAATGATTTTATGTTTGGCAATTTCTAACAAATGGTGGGCCGCAGGGATCAATGCTGGGGCTAAACATTTTTACAATTTATGCCATTGACTAAGTTGAAGGAATGGTTGGTAAATTTCTCACTATTTCAGCCTAGAATATCTCATATTTTAAATTTTCCCTTAGCCCATTGGACATTTAAAACTTTATTCACAGACCTTCCTGATGAAGGGCTTATGCCCGAAATGTCGATTTTTCTTACTCTTCAGATGCTGTCTGACCTGCTGTGCTTTTCCAGCACTGCACTCTTGACTTAGAGACCTTCTGTCAAATCACTTCTGAAATCCTACTCCAAAACATTCCCATTGACCATGATGCAGCAAGTATCTACTTTGGAGTTATTCATTGTCCTTTTCCAAGGATTTGCTAACCCTGTTGCAGTGCATTTCTTATCAGATCTGAAATGCTATCATTATGGGAGTAATCTTCATGTGAGATTACCACAAGGGTTACTTCTGCAGAGTTTTTAAATCTTCTGACAAGACATGGACAACATCCAAACTTGAAGGGCAAGCTACATTTATGCTGACAATGCTGCATGAGCAGATGACTTCAAGTGGAGTCTGAAAACCTCCGTGTTCAATGCCATTATTTTTAAAAATTCATTGATATGGGGTCACTGGCTAGGCACGCTATTTATTGCCCATCAGTAATTACCCTGAAGTAGGTGATGATGAGCTGCTTTCTTGAACTGTAGCAATCCTTAGCATGTAGGGGCACATACACTGCTATTAGGGATGGAGTGACCAGATTTTGACTAAACAACAGTTGGTTGTGATACAGTTCCAAATCAGGATGGTATGTGGCCTTGGATGGGAACTTGGAAGTGGTGGTGTTCCCAAGTCCTTCCAGGTGGAAGAAGTTGAGAGTTTGGAGGTTGCAGATGGAGAAAGCTTGGTAAGTCAGAGCAGTGCATCTTGTAAATGGTACACTCTGTTGCCAATGTGCATTGGTGATAAAAGAAATGAATGAGCAAGGTGGTGGAAATGAATGAACGAGATGGTGCATTGCCCTGGATGACAGTGAGCTTCTTAAATGTTTTGGATTTGCACCCAACAAGGCAAGTAGGGAATATTCATTACACTCCTGACTTGTATTTTGTGGACAGGTACTAGGAAGTCAGGAGGTGAGTTGTTCACCACAGATTTCCCGGTATCTTGTATCTGCAGTGTTTATGTGCCTGGTCAGTTCAGTCTTTGGTCAATAATAACCTTCCCAGAATGTTGATCATGGGGGATTTAGTGATGGTAATGCTGTTGAATATCAGTGGATGATGGTCAGATTCTCTTTTGTTGGATATGGTTATTGCCAGGCACTTGTGTGCCATAAATATTACTTGGCATTCAAGCCTGAATGTCATCCATATGTTTCTCCAAATAGAAACCAGCTGTTTCAATCTCACAGGAGTCACAAATTATGCTGAACATTGTGGAATTATCAGTGAACATCCCCACTTCTGATGGAGGGAAGAAAATTGAAGATTGAGCTGAAGATGATTGGGTGTGGGTCGCTACCTGGAGGAGCTCCTGTAAAGATGTTCTTAAGGTGAGATGACTGACCTCCAACAACTACAACCATCTTCCTTTGGACCAGATATGACACCAACCAGCAGACTCCTATTGACTCCAGTTTAGCAAAGGCTCCTTGATGTCAAAAGCAGTCACTCACACTTCACCTCTGGAATTTTAATCCACGTTTGAACCAAGGCTGTTATAAGGTCAGGAGCTGAGTGGCCCTGGCAGAGCACAAGTTGAGCATCAGGTTATTGCTGAGCAAGTGCCACCAGGTAGCACTGTTGATGATAATGATGATGATGATGTATGAGCAGTTAGATAAAATCCGCACCACCACCTACCATAGTGTGATGGGTTTGCCAGCTCATTACACTGTCTGAGCTGCTGACAATGATGTCTGTTGCCATCTTCCTCTGTAAAGTAAGGAAACTGTAGGATCCACTTGGTCTGGTATCGTAGTGGGAAAATCATTCCTCGTCTAACCAGGAACTGTTCTTGTAGTTATGTACTAAGGCATGTTAGTAACTAGTTACAGGTCATGTTGATACGATAAACATCATTAGAGAGACTTTGAGGAAGATCATATACTAGGTCTCACTCGTATGAGATCCTAAGCTAGTTTTGCTCACACGTTGATTTATAAAATCACGAAGGGCATGGATAGGGTGAATAGCCATGGTCACTTTCCCTGGGGTGGGGGAGTCCAAAAGTAGGAGGCATAGGTTTAAGATGAGAGGAGAAAGATGTATAAAGGACCTGAGGTGTAACTTTTTCACCCAGAACATGGTGTGTGTATAGAATGAGCTGCCAGATCAAGTGACGAAGACGGGTACAAATTGAAATGTTTGAAAAGCACCTGTATGGGTGTAAGAAGAGGAAGGGTTTAGAGGGATATGGGCCAAATGCTGGCAAATAGGACTAGGTCAGATTGGGATGACTGGTCGGCATGGAGGAGATAGACCAAAGGGCCTGTTTCTGTGCTGTACGACTTAATGACTCTAAGTCCATATAACATTATCATCATCGTAGTGAGTGATTCTTATGACGTTCCTCAGTATGAAAACTTTCAGGTTATTTCAAAAACAGGCATAATAATTGTTACAGGGCCATATGTTTTATTGGGGAAGATTATGTGTGTGCAAGAGTCTGAAAGTGTATTTTGATGGCAAGTAGGGGATATTTCTGGGGGCCAGCTGACAATAAAATAAGGTTATGCAGAAAAATACCATTGTTTTATACAATAAACTTCCAAAAGAGGAATCGATCCCCAGAGACTAATTAAGTGCTACAATTCAGTCTTTGGCTTGAAGTGACATTCACAAATCAATCAAGCACAGACCACAGCTCCTGAATTATGCAAATACCTCAAGACTGAATGGATATTGTGATAAATATGGCACTTCAGTTTACTGCTGGCACAAACTGAATGCTGTGTTAGAGAGCACATATTTGCAAAGAGCTGTTCAATATTGTTGCATCAGTAGGACTAACAAGGTGATGTTTGCACAGAGCCACTTAGAGGCATAGAGTTGTACAGTGTGGAAACAGATCTGTTGTCCAACTCATCCATGCCGACCAGATATTCGAAATCAATGTAGTCCCATTTACCAGCATTTAGCCCAAATCCCTCTAAACCCTTCCTATTCATATAGGATGTCTTTTAAATTTGTAATTGTACCAGCCTCCATCACTTCCTCTGGCAACTGATTCTCATCTTAAACCTATGCCCTTTAGTTTTGGAACTCCCTTACTCCAGAGAGAAGACCTTATCTATTTACGCTATCTATGCCCTTCATGATTTTATAAACCTCTTTCAGATCACTCCTTAGCCCCTGCGTTTCAGGGAAAATAGCTCCAGTCTATTCAGCTTCTCCCTGTAGCTCAACTCCTCCAGCCATGGCAACCTCCTTGCAAATCTTTTCTGAACCCTTTCAAGTTACACAACATCCTTCCAATAGCTGGGAGACCTGCATTCCCTTGCACAATTGAAGAAATCAGTTTCATTTTTATCACTGTTATTAAAAATTGGTGTCTCAAAATGCAAGGGATTGTATAACATTTACCATTCTTGCTGTTTTAGCAATGCAATATAATCTTGCTGGAGTGCTGTATTTCATAGGTAGACAGAGGATGTTTTTTGGTCATCTTGTTCACTGGAGGGAGCCTTGCTGCTGGGACTTAAAAGTTGGTCACAGTGTTGTGCATGATTTCATCATTATTGGTTGTTGCTCATGTGCAAAGTTAGAAACTTATCTCTCCTGTAGAAATAGCTAAAGAGGAAGCAGAAAGGTATCTGGGAGGGTGACAAAATCTGCACTTACCGTGAGCCAATTAATGCATAATTCATATTATCAGATCACTTGAGTTTTTTACAGAAGATGTAATATTTCTCGTTATAATTGTTGACTGAGTTTCTCAGCAGTTCCAGTATTTGCAGGTCTCTTTTGCTACATAATTTACAGATATGGATGTGTTAATTCAGACGAAATGGCTACAATAACCTCCTGGAGTTTATGTGAGGTGCTGCATTTTGGGAAAGCAAATCTTAGCAGGACTTATATACTTAATGGTAAGGTCCTAGGGAGTGTTGTTAAACGAAGAGACCTTGGAGTGCAGGTTCATAGCTCCTTGAAAGTGGAGTCACAGGTAGATAGGATAGTGAAGAAGGTGTTTGGTATGCTTTCCTTTATTGGTCAGAGTATTGAGTACAGGAATTGGGAGGTCATGTTGCGGCTGTATTGGACATTGGTTAGGCCACTGTTGGAATATTGCATGCAATTCTGGTCTCCTTTCTATCAGAAAGATGTTGTGAAACTTGAAAGGGTTCAAAAAAGATTTACGAGGATGTTGGCAGAATTGGAGGATTTGAGCTATAGGGAGAGGCTGAACAGGCTGGGGCTGTTTTCGCTGGAGCTTCGGAGGCTGAGGGGTGACCTTATAGAGGTTTACAAAATTATGAGAGGTATGGATAGGGCAAATAGGCAAAGTCTTTTCCCTGGGGTCAGGGAGTCCAGAACTAGAGGGCATAGGTTTAGGGTGAGAATGGGAAAGATATAAAAGAGACCTACGGGGCAACTTTTTCACACAGAGGGTGGTACGGGCATGGAATGAGCTGCCAAAGGAAGTGGTGAAGGCTGGTACAATTGCAACATTTAAGAGGCATTTGGATGGGTATATAAATAGGAAGGGTTTAGAGGGATATGGGCCGGGTGCTGGCAGGTGGGACTAGATTGGGTTGGGATATCTGGTCGACATGGACGGGTTGGACCGAAGGGTCTGTTTCCATGCTGTACATCTCTATGACTCTATGACTCTATCTTGTAATCGTTTAAAGTATAATGTAATTTGTTTCTTCAAAACTTTATCCTCTTTTAGTTGTTCTAGCGCTTAATCTGATATATTTCAGTTTCCTATTCTAATGCATGTCCTCCAGTCCTAGTCGAATCCAAAGTAAATCCAATTTACTTTGGAATGCATTAGTGTTGTCAATATTTTAAACCAGGTAAAACAGTCCATAATTCTTGTGTCTGAAGTCCCAAGATTTACCCAAAATATGAAGTTCTGGCCAGGAGTGTTTCAGGGAATATTTGTACAAGAATGTAAATTTCTGAAAAAAGCTGCGACATTGTCACAGAATTCGAACTGACCTGTTAATGTTCTGCAGCAGAAAGAATTACTATTGCTTATATATTGCCTTCAGTGTAATGAAACATCCCACAGTGTTTGTGCAGGGAAGCAAAATTAAATAATAAGCCACTTAAAATATATTAGGGAAAATGGGCAAAATGATGGTCACAATGGTAGACTTAATGTTAGACTTCCTTCTTAAAGGAAGAGGTGCAGAATTGTGAAAATTTGAGAGAATTCCAGACCTCAGGGCAGAGGCACCAGATGACCCAACCAAAGATGGAACAATTACAATCAGAAATTCTCAAGAGGACAGATTTAGACAATTGCAGATATTCTTGCTGTGAAACTAGAGGAGATTGCAGAGAAAGGGGCAAAGCCATAGAGGAGGATGTGAAATTGAAAATCAAGTACTGTTTGATCAGGAGCCGAAGGATTTAGGACAAGGAATTTGGGGCAGTTTGATTAATGCAGCTGAAGAAATGTTATCAAAAAAACTCTGAACTGCCCTCTGAAATGGCCCAACAAAGCCACTACACACCTTAGATTGGTAATAAATGTTGGTAATTGAATAAACACAAATTATTCACTCATGGGATATGGGCATTGCTGCTTATGCCATAATTTACTGCCCATCCCTAATTTCCCTTGGAAAAGAGGTAATTAGTTGCCTCCTGAACTGCTGCAGTCCCTGGTGATTTCTGTATACCCACAATTCTTTTGGGAAGGGAGTTCCAAGATTTTGATCCAGTGCAAATGTAGGAGCAGTGTTATAGTTCCAAGTCAGGATGACGCGTGGTTTGGCTGGAAATTTGCAAATGGTAACAATTCCATGCATCTACTCTCCTTGACCTTCTAGGGGTGGAGGTCACGGATTTGAAGGTACTGCCTAAGGAACCTTGGTGAGTTGATGAAGTACATCTTGTAGATGGCACACAATGCTGCTACTGAGCACCTGTGGTGAAGATAGGGAATGTTGTGTTACCCATTTCTGTGAGACAATAATACATATACAGATAAAGGTACACTTAGAGCTCAATAAAAGTCAATTAGTTTATTGAGTACTTAAATAATACACACTTTTTTTTAATCTATCAGAGATATCTCAAGCACCATCTTTCACTACCCTGGGTTCTGTACCAAAGCCCAGTTGTTCTTACCCGGAAGAGTCAGCAGCTGGCCAGGCTGGAATTCTTCTTGATGTCTTCACCACACCTCCTCAAGTAGGAAAAATCTTGCAGTATTGATTCTCCAGAGTTCTGCTGATAAATCAGGGGTTTGCCAGTCTGCTTTATATATAGGTCCCTGTGCCAAGTGTGTGTCTTATTTGAAATTATGTGACCAATCCCAAATGTTTTGTCTTTATTTGGTAGAGACAGCAGTTGCTGATTTCCTGCAGTCCTAGCTCTCAGCAGACCTGAATGACTCAGCATAACTCTACTCACATAACAACCCGTTGTAAAGCTTCTTAGCAATTCCTATATCTTCAGCCTTATCCAGCAGCTGAAAGTGTGGATAGGGCCAGTCAAGTAAGCTGTTTTGTCCTGGATGATGTTGAGCTTAGTGTCATAGAGTCATGCAGCCTGGCCGTTCAGTTCAACCAATCCAGGCCCATCGTATTCCCAAACTAAACTACACTCACTTGCCTGTGTTTGGCTCGTTTCCTTCCAAACCTTTTTTATTCATGTGCCTATCCATATGTTTTTTAAACATACCTGCATCCATCACTTTTTCTGGCCATTCATTCTGCACAAGATCCACTCTATGTGTAAAACAACGTTGCCCCATGTCCTTTTTAAATCTATCTCTTCTCATCTTAAAAATATGCCCCCTAGTTTTGTACTCCCCACCCTAATGAAAAAAGACCTTTGTCAGTCACCTTATCCAAGCCCCTCATGATTTTATGAACCTCAATAAGATCACCCTTCAGCCTACCATTCTCCAGCCTTTCCAGTCTATTTTTACATCTCAAACCCTCCATTCCCAGCAACATCCTGGTAAATCATTTCTGAACCCTCTGTAGTTTAACATCCGTTCTATAACAGGATGACCGGAGCTGCACACAGTGCTCCCAGAAGTGGTTCCACCAACGTCCTGTACAACCTCAATAATGACATCGCAACTTCTATACTGTAAGGTCTGAACGATGAAGGCAAGGGTGCTAAAAACTTTCTTAACCATCCAGTCTACTTATGAAGCAAATTTCAAAGGATTATGTCCCGGAACCCCTAGGTCTCTTGAGCGCCTTTCGGTGAGTTGTGTCTTTTACATGATAACTGAGCTTATTTTTCGTAAATGTTGGCTATTTTACTCACACCCTAATGAGATGTTACACAGCTGCAGAGAGAGTTATAAATCCAAATATACATTTCAACCAGTTTATCTGTAGGATTCTGCAATGATACCAATATGATTTTGGGAAAATGTATTTAATTATTCCCATGTCCCTCGGAGTGATAGATTCTAGGGCACACCTCAATAGTAGCTCACAGATGACAATAGAACTGACCTGTCTGACTTGGAAATGAAAGAAAGCTCAAATCCAACCCTGGTGCTGACATTACAGAATCTGTTCTTCAATGATTTAATTCCTTACAAGTTGCCGGTTATTATTTTGACATCTGCTCTCAGCAAAACATTGAAGCCAATAGCTTCAACAGAAGTAAAAACCAGGAACTATGGAAAACAGGTTGCCAACTTACAGTCACATACTTTACTTTATTGCTCGACTTAAATTGTCCTGAGCAAGTGGCAACTGGGAGGAGAAACCCTGAGTGATGTTTCCCTTGTCCTCATTTGGAATTGGCAGTGATTATAGAACCCTACCTTCTGCTATCCCAGTTGAAATTAATTCACACTGATCCCTTCAGTTGAACCAATTCCACATAGACTTACTAAGCACTGTATCTTAACTCACACCAAGCCCCATTCATCCATGCACTCAAAGACCTCCATTGGCTTTCAGTTCAGCATCCTAAGGAATGTGTGTTTCTCAGTCTTGTATTTAAACTCTGTTGCGACCATTACTCTGTCTAGCTCTGCAACCTCTACCCTATTCCTGTAACCATTAGAGTTCCCTGTGCTTTTCCAATTTTGATCTTTTCTATGTCCTCAGTTTCTTGGGCTCTACTGTTGTTGGTACCTTTACGCTGCTTTGGTCCTAAACTCTGCCCTTTCCTTCCTAAATCCCTACCCCTTTCTATCACTTTAACCTTTAAAATACACCTAAAACTCCTCCTCCTTTTTGCTGAACCTTTATAATATCACGACCTGTGGGTTGGTGCCAGACTTTGATTCTCCTGCTCCTTGGATGCTGCCTGACATGCTGTGCTTTTCCAGCACCACACTCTCTCGACTCTGATCTCCAGCATCTGCAATTCTCACTTTCTCCTAGTTCTCGAGCAACATGCCTAAGAGTGGTCTTGGGACCTTCCATGACTTTAATTTCACTACATGAATGCAAGTTATTGTTAGTTTAAGCCATTGTGGAGGCAACCACTGCAGCCTTGGGTTCTGACTAGCTGCCTTGAACTTTTAATGGTGGAGGTCAGTTTGGGTCCTATATGAGACCCGGCTGCATCAGCAGTGGTTGCATGGGAAAGTCGAGTCCAAAGCAGACTCATGGCAGCTGTGGGGTTGAGTTTGGGCTGGTGCAGTACCTGATGATATTGCTGGGGTCCAGCAAGGACTGACATTGGCGAGGGCATCGGTGGAGGCAACATGGCTCCAAAGAGCGATGACCCTTGTTCCAGCGGTGGTGACGGAGACTCGTGCCTTACCACCAGGCCCAAGGTCCATGACACAGCGCTTAATAAGGATTGTAAAGTTAGACACTTCCTTGTTTCTTCATTTTTCTGCCTTTTGTGGGTTTTTTTTTCCCTGTGTTTTAAGATGGCAACAGAGAGTGGCAATACTATATAACACTAATCACACTATTTTGTAATGAGATTCATGTGACAATAAATAAATCAAATATAAACTGCCCATCACATCTTGCACAACATCTTGAATGAATTACTAATTAGCAAACAAAGTACAACAAAAAGGAGAAATTTTGTCATAAAACATTTCATCCTTGAAAATCAAAGCCTCAGATGAGGAATGGGGTGACCAACCATGCGTTGTAATAGTATATTTATTTTTTAAATTGACTCTTAATTCTTCAGTATTTTACTCAAACTTACAGATAAATAAACTTTAGCAATGTCTGAACATAATGATCGAACGAGTGTGAGAACTTTTAATCTGTTTAATGCATTCAGCTCCAGCTAATTTTTAATCAACTCTCCATCTCTGTAATCCAGAATAAAACATATCAGAACAATTATTATAACTATTAATAGCATGTATCATACAATGTTATAATTATAATTCCATAATTGGAATCTAATGAAATATTATGAATTGTTTATTATAGTGGTGTTGCAGGATTAATAATTACCGTGTGACAAGAATATTATTAAAGATTCATTCATTTTAATGATGATGGGTTGATGCAAGTAAATTCTTATTTACAACAAATAATGACTTACATCTCTGTAACGCCTTTAATGGAACAAAATATCCTAAGTCACTGCACATGGTATTATAAAAAAAAAATTACACGGAGTTACAGAATGTGATATAGGGCATTCTGGTACAACGTGACAGTTATGTTCCTCTGCAAACTTGTGCTATAGAAAATTGCTATGGAAAACAGTTATAGAAAATCACGCTATAAAAGATTGCTATAGGAAATTGTAGCAGAAAGTTTGTATTATCCAAACAGCACCTACAATACATCAATCGAATTATAGCTGGTTTGTGTTGACAAAACACGCATTATACCAGAAAGACCTGTATTAGGAAATAATTAATAGGAATTAGGTTTTAAGGAGCATCTTAGATTTAAGGTGGAGAGAATTGTGGACAGATTCTCAAGTTTGGTGTGTACAGAGATCTCAATGGCTTGTGCATTTATAAAAGGCTTTAAATGAAGCCTTAACTCTTGACTGAGATGCACTTTCGTGTGTGGCATCTATGTCCAAAACTATTGGCAATGTGTTGATACAAAGTTTTGAAATTAGAAAAACAGTTACAGTAGCGCCTCAACATATGAACGACCCCGGTTATGAACAGGATTGTACGTAACATTTTGCTTCAACGTACGTACGAAATTCAAAGTATGAACGAAGGTACGAACGCAAAAAGCCCGCGGTTTCATTGTCATTGTTCTGCTTTGCTACACGCACTTTGAATATCCAAACAATGGGAAAATTGATTCAGTTCACAAACTTTTCGGTTCGCAAACCGGGTCCCGGAACAGATTAAATTCGTACATCGAGACGCTACTGTACTCTTCATCTTATCAACAGTCAAAAAGCTTTAATATCTTCCAGGAGAAAGCAATCTGTTTCATTGCCACACAATTCACAACCATCAGCATTCACTATCTTTATCACCAACACACCGTGGCAATACTAAATACTGTTTGAAAGATGCACTGCAGTAACTCACCATCACCTTCCAAAATTGTAACCTCTATCACCTAAAAGGACAAGGAAGCAGGCCTTTGGGAACACCACCAACAATGAGTTCTCCTCAAAGTCACACATCTTCTGAGCTTGGAACTATATGTTACCATTGCTTCACTGTCAAAATCCTGGAGCTTGCTTCCTGACAGCACTGTGGGTGTCTCTACAGCACAAGAACGGCAATGATTCAAGTAACTACTCAGCACCTTTTGCATGGCAATTAGTGATGGGCAATAAATACTGGCTAGTGACACTCATCTGCCATGAACAGATAATATAACTTTTTTTAAAGCTGCAAAGTTGAAAACTAGTAATGTGACCTGAACAAGTAGCCTTGTTCGAAGATGTATGCATGTGGATATTGAACATACCATTGTTCGAACTAGAGTGCAGTCAGTGAGTAAATGCTCTGTAAATGACAGGTGTATGTCTGAAAACGTCAATGACCATGATTTGCTTACGGGACTTGTGGAGAGCTGATGGTTTCCTCTGTACCTCTCTGCACTTGAACTTGTTTTCTGGTGATTGAATACAGCAGGGTTAGGGCAAGCACTCTGTAAACTGGGTGTTCCCACTCCTTGGCCTTGATGGGAGCACTGGCATTTCACTGGCATGCGTTGAATATTTTCCATCTCACAGCAATACCAGTATGACACACTTCAGGTTAGATGTGTGTAGGAAATTTGTTTACAAGTGTTTTAAAATGTTTCTCCAGTCACAAAATGTCTGTGTTCATGCTGCTGCTTTAACTTCTGGTACCTTATACAGTCTGTTGATTTTTTTTCTGAGTCTATAGCTGAGTCTATAACAATTAATCACAGCAAATAGACAACAGTCACACACAACCAAACACTGAAACAACTGAACAATTCAACTCAAGGGTTTCTTGTACAATCCATATCCTCATCCCCAGTGAAGAAAATGGAATAGAGAGGAAGGGAACAGAGGGTATATTTCACTTTTGTTTGTAGCCAGATGGTGTGTGAGTTTCAGGGACCTGAGAAGAGAAATAGAATGGGAGTTAGGGATGGTCTCTAAATGCCTTGCCAGGCACTCCCACATCTCCTCAGTGGCTTAAAAAAATTGGTCTCACTCGTACCAGTTCCATTATTTCTATTCCCCATTTCCTCTTTTATCCTAAAGTCTCTTGCCTCACCTCACATATGCCAACCACCAAGCTGAAAGTGTAGTTCGTTTTTCAATGTTGACCATTTTCCTTTTATAAAAATATTGCAGTAGAATGCCAAAAGGATCACTTTGACCCTGACTGCACCTGAAGATATAGTTGCAATGCGGAGAGACAGCAGAGCAAGTGGACTTGAAGGATACATCCAACACACCATCAAGGACATGGTCAGTTTTGTGGGTGCCTGAGATTTGTGGGTGTTGTCAGGTTTCTGGGCTTGATCTGATATGGATGGAAATTCTTTGAGATGGAGGAGTCAATGGGTGGATGTTTAAGAGAGAGGAAACTTAGATTATTGTAATCATATCCGTAACTCACTTAACCAGTGTTCCAAAATTACATAATTGGTTAGTGCTTAGATAATACAGGCCACTGTATGAGATAGTGGAGGGAACTGCATGTCAAACTGCAGCTACTTACAAACCATGGAGTCCCAAGTCAGACAGTCATAGAGTTCCACTCCACAGATACAAGGCCCTTCAGCCCATCAAGTCTGTGCTTCCAGTCACAAAAATTGCTTTCGGATTTATCCACTGATGAAACTCTATCTGGACTCAATGTTCAAACAACAATCTGTTAAATTAGAAATAGAAGAACAAATAAGACTGAATTGTTTCAGGGGCTGAATTAGCAAAGTCTAAGAGTACAGTCAATCCACAGATCTACCTTTTGTGTTTAGTAATAGAAATGTATATTTAAAGTAGCCATTATGGGAATTAAGAAACACTGAACAGTTCCATCAAAGTTCCTTTGCTCTGTTCATATTTAAAACATATCCTGACTTGATGATAGACTAGCAAGAGAAGCAAGTAAGTACAGTACCCATAAAATGGCCTCTAAAAATCTTGCTTGATCCATCACTTTGCAGACTGCGCCATTGTTACTTACTGTGATCACAAGATGGCAGCATTGAAAAGTTCATCATATTTTGTGATTGTTATTATCCAAACTGTGCTTTTACTGTTTAGCAACAGCAGAGGGAGAACCTTAGCAATGAAATTACGTTCCCATGGTAGAGTCATGCAATGCAAAGAGGCAATTAATCATACTCTGTTAAATAACATCAAATAAAAGCCACTTAATAGATACATTCTGATGGTGAGCAAAACATTCCCTTTACCCAATTACCCCAGTAGACCAAACTGATTGTATGGGATTGTACTAATGCCAAAGATGCAATTTTCTCTGAGGAACAGTCCTCATACACTGTACGCTGCCTATTCAGTGGACTGCATACATCAGTATCACCAAAGATCTACAGATGTAAGAGCATTTTATACAGGGAAGTATATAGTAATCAGTGATTTTCCTTTTCTCTCTGCACATTTATTCTAAATCACTGTGGCAATGTCACTTGAAAGTTTTGTAGGGAGCTGCCACACAATATACCAATCCATCCTCTGCTTGGAAAATGTTCTGACATGGAGTCGAGGTCAAAGCTTTCTGACCATTCTGTACCAGTGAAAGAATGTTCTTGCCCTCCTATACTTGTTCATTTTCTGTATTCACATTCTGTATTCATTGGTGGCATGGTGGCTCAGTGGTTCACACTGCTATCTCACAGGACCAGGGTTTAATTCCAGCCACTTCATTAGGGGAAATGTAGAGTGATAGGTCTGGGTGGGATACTCTTCGGAGGCTCGGCGTGGACTTGTTGGGCCAAATGGCCTGTTTCCACTCTGTTTCCATTTCTAATTCTAATATTATGAAATGGTTTGCCTTTCCTGATCCCATCTGTTGCTAGTAAAGCACTACCTAATTGAATGTAACTTTTACTCTGCCCTACTGCTATCTATTAACATGAGGCATATTTCTTTAATGGAAGAGAAAACGACAGATTAGCACTTAAACAGACCCAACACATCTCTGATAAAAACGGCATCAGATTGAAGATAAAAGCCTACAGTCTGACTGGCCACTTCTTCACATTCTGTTCTTTAAGAGAGAAATGAATAAAACCTATAAAACGTTTCTCCAGGCTCTTTGCCACTTTCCAATCATGAACTGACACTGCACTTTTAACTTCTTGCATAAATACTCTTTGACTTGAATCCTATTAGCAATCAAGAAAACATTGTTAGATCTAGAATCACACAAGGAAAAGGTGGGTTACGGTTAGTTGTAAACATAAACTCATCAAATGCTCCTTTGACTCAAGGAGAAAACTCCCCCAAGGTAGAAATACCTAATTCAACTGAAACTGCTGTTAATAAAGTTCCAAATTAAATCTAGCCATTTGGATGCAGAACTGACTTGAAGGTAAAAGAAGGCGCTGGTGGAGTGTAGTTTTGCAGACTGGAGGCCTGTGACCAGTGGAGTGCCACAAGGTGCTGGGTCCACTACTTTTCGTCATTTATATAAATGATTTGGATATGAACACAGGAGGTATAGTTAGTAAATTTGCGGATGACACCAAAATTGGAGGTGTAGTGGACAGTGAAGAAGGTTACCTCAGATCACATGGGCCAATGGGCTGAGGAGTGGCAGATGGAGTTTAATTCAGATAAATGCGAGGTGCTGCATTTGGGAAAGCAAATCTCAGCAGGACTTATACACTTAATGGTAAGGTCCTAGGGAGTGTTGCTGAACAAAGAGACCTTGGAGTGCAGGTTCATAGCTCCTTGAAAGTGGAGTCACAGGTAGATAGAATAGTTAAGAATGTGTTTGGTATGCTTTCCTTTATTGGTCAGAGTATTGAGTACAGGAGTTGAGAGGTCATGTTGTGGCTGTACAGGCCACTTTTGGAATGTTGTGTGCAATTCTGGTCTCCCTCTTATCGGAATGATGTGAAATTTGAAAGATTTCAGAAAAGATTTACAAGGATGTTGCCAGGATTTGAGCTGTAGGGAGAGGCTGAACAGGCTGGGGCTATTTTCCATGGAGCCTTGGAGGCTAAAGGGTAACCTTATAGAGGTTTATAAAATCATGAGGGGCATGGATAGGATAAATAGACAAAGTATTTTCCCTGGGCTGTGGGAGTCTAGAACTAGAGGGCATAGGTTTAGGATGAGAGGGGAAAGATATAAAGGGGACCTAAGGGGTAACATTTTCACGCAGAGAGTGGTGCATGGAAGGAATGAGTGCCAGAAGAAGTGGTGGAGGCTGGTACAATTGCAACATTTAAAAGGCATTTAGATGGGTATATGAATAAGAAGAGTTTAGAGGGCTTTGGGTCAAGTGCTGGCAAATGGGACTAGATTAGGTTGGGATATCTGATCGGCATGGATGAGTTAGAATGAAGGGTCTGCTTCTCTGCTGTATATCTCTATGACTGTATGAAGAAATTTATACAGGAAGAAGCATACAGATGCAAAAAAAGATCCATGTGTCTGAGAACATCCTTGGAGACGCAGTTAATATTCAGTTCATTGCATTCCAGAGAAAGTAAGAATAATAATGCAACAATATAATTATAGGTTTAATATGACACTGATGCACTTCGCTCATTCAGTGTCATGATGCAGTGAAGCGTGTAAAATATGATATAAGAATAATGCTGCTATAATCACACAGCATTCTTTGATAATTAAAAAAAATGCTACCAGTGGTTTGCCCAGTGAAAGGGGGCATGTTTATCTTTTGTTACAGTTTTCTGAACTCTGTACATCCCAATCAGTAATTCTCTATTTTATCTGCATGACACCACTTTGCTTTCTTGGTACAGATGCATTTATCAGGGATTTGGTATTTATATTCTTTCTTTATGTTTAGCAATAGGAATCATTGACATATCAAGCGTTAGTTGACAAATGTGCTGCTCAGATTCAGGCTTTGAAAACATTATATTGCAGCCCTGGGAGTACACTGTTGATACCACAGCTGGGGCAATTACACCAAAAAGCACTATTTTCTTGTTAATGAGGATATGTATGAGGATCCCTCAGGATCTTGCATGCCTCCAAATTAGCAAAACAGTCAGACCTGCTGCTAAAATCTCTTTGCGCTAATGTTTCATGTATTTTATCTGCCTGCCTACAGTAGATATTGGAAAATCATTGGCATTTAACCTTCAGAATTAAACATACAAGTTCCTTTCTCCTCTAATCCTCATTGTTTGTGACCAGCATTTGTGGTGCAGCAGAAACGTGGAACTGTTCCAATCTTCAGTTTGGCATCAGTGATCAAATTGCAGAACTAAGCACAGAATGTAAAATTATTCAATTAAAAATCACCAATAAGTAAAGGTTATTAACCCCAACCTATTCAAAGATCACACTTAACATCTCTGCTCATTGATTCCAACAATCTATTTAATCTTCTGAGTAGTTCCAGAGGAGAAATACAAGTTTTGGTTTACGGCTCTTCGAGTAAGATGTCAAATCAAAGACTGTGAGTGTATCTTGATGGCACAGGCATTATTAAAGATGCTCTCAGATAACAATGAAGATGATTAAGGTGTTCCTTTGATACTTAGACAATATTTCTCCCAAAGAAAAATCACAAAGAAAACAGATGAACTTATTCTGTTGCTTGTAGAATCATGACTTTGGCTGACTGGTTGATTGCATTATAAAGTTCAAAGTCATTTATTGCATGGCACACTGGGGCACTCTTAAGAGTTTTGGTATGGCATTTTGGAATTTCTATTTTTCTTTGGGAGAATTTTTTGCAAATATATCTCTGATGTCCAAATTTAGTCAAAGAAATTATCTTGTATTTATGTTACACTTTATGCATCCCTATTCAATCCACATACTGGCTATGGTGATTCAGTGTTACCCTCCATCTGCATGTAACCATATGTCTCTCTCTAAAGGAGAAAGGTGCCTGAGGTCTTTTGTGGACTGTGACTGCTCATAATATGTCCTCATAATATCACAAAATACCTCACAGCTAAAGAGTTACTGTTGAATAGCATGCATAAAATGTAACTGCCAATTTACATACAAGAGCCACAAACAATACATGTATAAAGGAACAATCATGCAACCTTTGAGAATCTATTTTTGCATTAGAAAGATATGAATATCAAGTTCTAAAATTCTACCTGGTTTAACAAGGAAGCAAGACTTTCACATCTACACTGGATTCCCACATTAAGCAGCCAATACTTTGTGACCTAGAATTGTCTGCTGCAAAATGTATCATTTTCCTCTCAACTGGGGATGGGTCATTATTAGGTTGTCGCCAATGACATTAACATTCTCAGAATAGATTGAACAAAGAGTATTCTGCTCAATAATTGGTGTATAATAGTTTTGCCTTTTCTGAGCAGCACTAATACAAATTAAAACTGTATGTCAAAATAAAAGCAAAATACTATGGCTGTTGGAAATCTGACGTGTAAACAGTAATTGCTGGAAATGTTCAGCAAGCTAGGTTCCCAAGAAAAGTCAATGTTGGACTTGACATATTAACTCTATTCTTTCTCTATGATGCTGCCAGTCCTACTGAGATTCTCCAGCATTTGCTGTTTCTATTATAACTTTACATCGGTCTATTAACTTCTCTAAATGCAACTTCACATTCAGAAGAACTAAAATATCATTGTTTCTGCACTTGTTCAGTTCTTATTAACGTTAAAGAAAATTATTTTTGTAAGAATACATTTATAACTTTGTAATTTTAAATTTGATGCGGAGGGAAAACACCTTTTAACACTATATTAATTTTATTGATTTGCATTGTTGAAGCCCACAATTAGTTGAATCATTATTTCATTTTAATCTTCATTAGTATGGAGCTCTGCTAAATCATCTAAAGCGTGGAAAAATTGCAGGATGGTGTTGCTTCAATTGTGTCCCACAATGATTGTTCTGTCTAATATAGCAAATTTAATTTCAAGGAGTGTTGCACTATGACAGTTTGAGGCTGAATGTGGACACCTATATCCAGTATAGAAAATAACTGGAGATTGTTATAGCTCATGCACTGGAAATTGGATATGGCAAATCTACAAATCTGAACAAAATCATAGAGAAACATTAACCTTTTAATTATCATAGTTGGCAGATTGGAACTTACCTATTACAAAGAATAATTAAAATTACAATTGATGACCTTTTATAATGGTAAGTCCAACTGAATAAATCTCAAAGCCTGGCAATGGCAACTGAGAACTAACATTTACAAACATCTGAGGAGCATAAAATGCTTTTCTTAATCTACATATCAGGAGAATTAGCTGTACCAGGAAGGAAGAGAGCTTTTAACTTTCTCTTAAGATGATGACTAACAAGGGTGACACTCCTGTTCTCCCCCGATGAGGATTTGTTCACATTGATCTCTGAGTCACATTTGGCAATAGTAACACTGAGCTGTTATTCTGTTTAAATTGCCAAAGGGGATTGTCAATAAAATGTTTGATTTTTTTAAAAAAACAAGTGATCATCATCTAGACTCTTGATCATTTAAGTTCAACATCTCAGATCTTTGCTGTTCCTGGCAAAGGAGACTTTCATTCTATTAAAAAAACATACAGAATGCTGGAGAAACTCAGTAGATTTTGGCAGCATCTGTGGAGAGAAACAGAGTTAATGATTTGAATGGTATGACTCTTCTGCAAAAATGCCCTATGCTTGTGTGATGGGGTTCAGGTGCAATTGTAGGCCATCCTGAGGAAGGGTCCGCACTCTACAAAGATGGCTTGAAAGCTGTGACCATAGTTGACTTCTAAAAATTCTAAAGCCTTCAGAACATGTCTCGCAATGCCTTTATAGCCCAGCTATAATGGCAGTGCCCACTTTCCCCAATGGAGACCCACTGACTGACTGCTCGGCTTGTCTTCCTTGCTTGGAAGCTTACTCTGAAATTAGACAGGGTTGAATATCAAGTAGTTGTTTGACTACTCTTGTGATTTAGTGGAATTGACCCTATCCCTGGGCAAGGTGAACCAGGTTTAAGTCCCCCTTGTTTTAGAGGTGTGTCATATCATATTTGAACAGGATGATATTTGTCAGGCAAAAGGACAGATCTCATTTTAAAATGTTGCCAGAGAATTTTTCCCAGCAAGTCCAGTGCATTAACAAAATACCCATCCAGTTTCATAATCCAATTCACTGAAAAGAGTTCGGTAAATGAGGCTTGACTTCTTCACTTTTACCTTCATCCACAGCATCGCTTAATGGAGCCAACCAGATTGTGAAGTAAAAACAAGATTCTGATCTTTTCCTTTATTGGTAGGTTTATTTAAAAGACGCAGCAATACAGATCTCAGTCTCCTAACTAGTAACACAGTGTCCCAGCAGACTCGCCTTATAGGTGCACACAGTCCTTAATCAAACAATGCTTCTTTTTTCTGTTTACATTGATGAACCCAACCATTTTTTAAAAAGAGTTATGCAACTGCCTGTTGAGTGTTATATCCCAGCTAAGCAAAACAAACTGTTTCTCTCCTTAATATTTATGCTGCCCACCACATCTTGGTTTCAATACTTTGTGCTTGGCATACTTTGACAAGGTCATGTTTGAATTACTGTGTGCAGTTCTATTCACCCTACTTTTAAAAAAAGGGGATATTATTAAACTAGAAAGAGTGCAGAAAAGATTTACTAAAATGTACCTGGACTGGAAGGTTTGAGTCATATGGAACAATTGGATAGGCTGAGACTTTATTCCCTGGAGCGTAGGTGACTGAAGGTTGATCTTGTAGACGTCTGTAAAATCACAAGAGGCATAGATGAGATAGATAAGAAAGCCAACAACTTTTCCTCATGGTAGTGGAGTCTAAAACTAGAACGTATAAGTTTAAGGTGAAAAGGGAGAGATACAAATAGTCCAGAGGGATAGCTTTTTCACACATAAGGTGGTGAGAATCTGGAATGAGCTGCAAAAGATCGTGGTGGAAGTGAGTACAATTTTGTCACTTAAGAAATATTTAGACAGGTACATAGATAGGGTAGGTATGAAGGGATGTGGACCAAACACAGGTAAATGGGACTAGTTTATTTGTGAAAACTGGGTGGCATAGGCAATTTGGACCAAAGGGCCTGTTTTCCTGCTGTAGACCTCTAATACTCTATGATTCAATGACTCTATATGTAATATCTCTCACTCAACATCGTTTGTTGAAACCAGCCCTGCCCTGGCATCACATAGTACAAGAATAATGTAATTTCTTCCAAAACGTAGGAACACTGACACTGATACCCCAGAAAGGACTTTAGAAGTATGCTGCTATAAAATGATATGACTGCTTTGCAATAGACTTATTAAACAAAAGTAACAAAATAACTGTGGATGCTAGAAGTCAGAAACAAACCAGAAATTGCTGGAAAAACTCAGCAGGTTTGGCAGTATCTGTGGAGAGAAAGCAGAATTAATGTCCAGGGCAAAAAGAGCTTATTAAACTAGCAATAATAAAAACCAGTAATTGTAATGTGATGTGACGTGTGAGATTTCTGTTATATTTTCCAAACATTTCCAGTGAAGTACAAAATGACTGGAAAGGAATAATGGTGCTGGAAAATTACAACAGTGATTCAGTAAGACGCTTGGCCTGTGAATTATTTTAATAACTTTTTTTCTCTCCCGTACTTTTATTTTAAACTTACATTTGTGTGTTTGACAGCAAGGCTCAGTTAGGATGAAGTTCTACCCCACAAAAAGGAACAGAAATGCCACTGTCTGGCACTTTCTGAAGGATTCAACGGATGGGAATGCCTTCCATCTATCTCGAGGTCACAGACATTGTGCTCTCATATAATTGTGCCATTAAATCAATAATTCACTTTATAAAACTAAGAGGTGCTAATCACTCATTCGCTTGCATCCAGAGAAGGGGCCGCGTTTGAAAGGTGATGTTACTCTTGAGTATCTGGATGCTGTTCACGCAGCTATTTTCAAGCTGATCGAATCATCTGTTGAAAGTGCAATATGCGTGTTTGATTACCATGGGAATAATGGAGCTGCTAAGGCATCAACCGGCAATTCTTATCCGGTTAGCACATGGGACTTCAGTAAAACAGTTGGAGTGAAAGCGTATCTGGGAGGGAGGGACAAGGGGCAATACTTATCCAGGACCCTCGAAGGAGACTTGAGGTAATCGGATGAGAAACTGCAATTCTGGGTGTGTATTGATCTGAAACTGACGGCGGTGCTGCGCAGTTTCTCAATCTGTTGCATTCTCGAACTGATGCTTTTCGAATCAGTCTTTATATAAACCTCTCACAAGTGCCCATTATTTAATTCCGAATGTCGAATTTCACTGTTTCTTAAGAAGCAATTCGACGCAGTTCCCCGGGCTGTGTTGAAATGATCCGATCACTGTCTGTTCCACAGACAATGTCTCGCTCTCCTTCGGGTCAGACTTGTACAAAACAATCGCATTCCAGTTTGAAGATGTCATCAGTCTCGACACAGATATCGACAAGCATTTGGTGGCAAATGCGAAATGACATTTTATTTTATCTTTTTGACGTAGCAAGTCAATCTTCTACAGAAATGGTTCAAGTGATGCGAATATCTAACAGATAAAGGGGAGTGCACTCACTCACTGGCATTTGCGTCAGTCCTTCCACTGCCTCACAGCTGGGAGTAAAGAAACATGAGTAAATATATAAACATATATAAATAAAATATTTTAAATTACTTACACGTTCTAAGTGAAGCATTCGATTCAAGAGACATCGTCCACCCCGCCCCCCACCTCCCCCCATCATCCACCCCCCGCCCCCCACCTCCCCCCATCATCCACCCCCCGCCCCCCACCTCCCCCCATCATCCACCCCCGCCCCCACCTCCCCGTCATCCAGACCCCGACCCCACCTCCCCATCATCCACCCCCCGCCCCCCACCTCCCCCCATCATCCACCCCCCGCCCCCCACCTCCCCCCATCATCCACCCCCGCCCCCACCTCCCCGTCATCCAACCCCCGCCCCCCACCTCCCCCCATCATCCACCCCCGCCCCCACCTCCTCCATCATCCAGACCCCGACCCCACCTCCCCATCATCCACCCCCCGCCCCCACCTCCCCCCATCATCCACCCCCGCCCACACCTCCCCCATCATCCACCCCCGCCCCCACCTCCTCCATCATCCATACCCCGACCCCACCTCCCCCATCATCCACCCCCCGACCCCACCTCCCCATCATCCATCTCCAGCCCCCACCACCCCCATCCCCCACCCCCCGCCCCCAACTCCCCCATCATCCACCCCACCCCCCACCTCCCCCATCATCCACCCCCCGCCCCCATTTCCCCATCATCCACCCCCGCCCCCACCTCCCCATCATCCATACTCCGACCCCACCTCCCCCATCATCCACCCCCCGCCCCCCACCTCCCCATCATCCACACCCCGACCCCCACCTCACCCATCATCCAGCCCCCGCCCCCACCTCCCCATTATCCACACCCCGCCCCCCATTACCCATCCCCCGCCCCCACCTCCCCATCATCCATACCCCGACCCCACCTTCCCCATCATCCATCCCCCGCCCCCCACCTCCCCATCACCCATCCCCCGCCCCCCACCTCCCCATCATCCACACCCCGCCCCCCACCTCCCCCATCATCCATCCCCCGCCCCCCATCACCCATCCCCCGCCCCACACCTCCCCATCATCCACACCCCGCCCCCCACCTCCCCATCATCCACACCCCGCCCCCCACCTCCCATCATCCATCCCCCGCCTCCACCTCCCCATCATCCACCCCGCGCCCCCCACCTCCCCATCATCCACACCCCGCCCCCCACCTCCCCCATCATCCATCCCCCGCCCCCACCTCCCCATCACCCATCCCCCGCCCCCCACCTCCCCATCATCCACACCCCGCCCCCCACCTCCCCATTACCCATCCCCCGCCCCCATCTCCCCATCACCCATCCCCCGCCCCCCACCTCCCCATCATCCACACCCCGCCCCCCACCTCCCCATCATCCACACCCCGCCCCCCACCTCCCCATCAACCATCCCCCGCCCCCCACCTCCCCATCATCCATCCCCCACCCCACACCTCCCCATCATCCACACCCCGCCCCCCACCTCCCCATCATTACCCATCCCCCGCCCCCACCTCCCTCATCATCCATCCCCCGCCTCCACCTCCCCAACATCCACCCCCCGCCCCCCACCTCCCCATCACCCATCCCTCGCCCCCCACCTCCCTCATCATCCATCCCCCGACCCCATCTCCCTCCATCATCCATCCCCCGCCCCACACCTCCCCATCATTCACACCCCGCCCCTCACCTCACCCATCATCCATCCCCCGCCCCCACCTCCCCATCATCCATCCCCCGCCCCCCACCTCCCCCATCACCCATCCCCCGCCCCCCACCTCCCTCATCATCCATCCCCCGCCTCCACCTCCCCATCATCCACTCCCCGCCCCCCACCTTCCCCATCATCCATCCCCCGCCCCCCACCTCCCCATCACCCATCCCCCGCCCCCCACCTCCCCAGCATCCACACCCCGCCCCCACCTCCCCCATCATCCATCCCCCGCCCCCCACCTCCCTCATCATCCATCCCCCGACCCCATCTCCCTCCATCATCCATCCCCCGCCCCCCAACTCCCCCCATCATCCACACCACGCCCCCCACCTCCCCATCATCCATCCCCCGCCCCCCACCTCCCCCCATCATCCACCCCCCGCACCCACACCTCCCCATCATCCCCCGCCCCCACCTCCCCATCACCCATCCCCCGCACCCCACCTCCCCATCATCCACACCCCGCCCCCCACCTCCCCATCATCCATCCCCCGCCCCCCATCTCCCCATCACCCATCCCCCGCCCCTCATCTCCCCATCACCCATCCCCCGCCCCACACCTCCCCATCATCCATCCCCCGCCTCCACCATCATCCACACCCCGCCCCCCACCTCCCTCATCATCCATCCCCCGCCTCCACCTCCCCATCACCCATCCCCCGCCCCCCACCTCCCCATCAACCACCCCCCGCCCCCCACCTCCCCATCATCCACACCCCGCCCCCCACCTCCCCCATCATCCATCCCCCGCCCCCCATCTCCCCATCCCCCATCCCCCGCCCCACACCTCCCCATCATCCACCCCCCGCCCCCCACCTCCCCATCATCCACACCCCGCCCCCCACCTCCCCATCATCCATCCCCCGCCTCCACCTCCCCATCATCCACCCCCCGCCCCCCACCTCCCCATCATCCACACCCCGCCCCCCACCTCCCTCATCATCCATCCCCCGCCTCCACCTCCCCATCCCCCGCCTCCACCTCCCCATCACCCATCACCCGCCCCACACCTCCCCATCATCCACACCCCGCCCCCCACCTCCCCCATCATCCATCCCCCGCCCCCCATCTCCCCATCACCCATCCCCCGCCCCACACCTCCCCATCATCCACACCCCGCCCCCCACCTCCCCATCATCCATCCCCCGCTCCACACCCCCCCATCATCCACACCCCGCCCCCCACCTCCCCATCATCCATCCCCCGCCCCCCACCTCCCTCATCATCCATCCCCCGCCTCCACCTCCCCATCATCCACTCCCCGCCCCCCACCTTCCCCATCATCCATCCCCCGCCCCCCACCTCCCCATCACCCATCCCCCGCCCCCCACCTCCCCAGCATCCACACCCCGCCCCCACCTCCCCCATCATCCATCCCCCGCCCCCCACCTCCCCATCATCCACACCCCGCCCCCCACCTCCCCATCATCCACACCCCGCCCCCCACCTCCCCATCATCCACACCCCGCCCCCCACCTCCCCATCATCCACACCCCGCCCCCCACCTCCCCATCATCCATCCCCCGCTCCACACCTCCCCATCATCCACACCCCGCCCCCCACCTCCCCATCATCCATCCCCCGCCCCCCACCTCCCTCATCATCCATCCCCCGCCTCCACCTCCCCATCATCCACTCCCCGCCCCCCACCTTCCCCATCATCCATCCCCCGCCCCCCACCTCCCCATCACCCATCCCCCGCCCCCCACCTCCCCAGCATCCACACCCCGCCCCCACCTCCCCCATCATCCATCCCCCGCCCCCCACCTCCCTCATCATCCATCCCCCGACCCCATCTCCCTCCATCATCCATCCCCCGCCCCCCAACTCCCCCCATCATCCACACCACGCCCCCCACCTCCCCATCATCCATCCCCCGCCCCCCACCTCCCCCCATCATCCACCCCCCGCACCCACACCTCCCCATCATCCCCCGTTCCCCACCTCCCCATCATCTTCCGCCCCTCACTTTCCCCATCATCCACCCAATCCTCAGCTCCCAAATGTTATCCCACAGAACAGGAATGTCTCGACTAATGCTACATCAAATAGCGTCACTGGTCAAATGTCCTGCCCGTTTCTGCGACTAACTGAATTCTTCCCTCAAACCCCACAAGTACCAGTAATGATAGGGTTACCGTCTCAAATGCTTAAGCGTTATGCTTATTCAACAGTTCAAGCGTCGCTATTCTGCAGAGGCTGAATTCTTTTTGAAAAGCGGATTGCTGAATCCTTATGGCAGCTGGTCTTTCGAATTCACCCACCAAAGGACATTCCATTCAATCCTTATAACCCTGCAGTTGCTATGGATAGCCCACCGAACCTGCATATCTTTATACTGTGGAAAGAAACCAGAGGGTACCCCGCTCAGACATGGGGGGAATGCACCAACTCCACTCATGTTCCTAACCTTCTGGGAAATAGCAGAGCTAACGACTAAGCTACCTTTCCCATTTAACTCAAATACCATCTCTCATTGCACATACTCTCTCTGCTTAATGTTTTAAAACTATTATAATGATTAATGACGTTGCTATACATTCCTTCCCAAATATCAATTTGCTGGTGACCACTTTACTGGTTTAACTGATTTTTAATTCGTAATAAACTTGTTGAATTGTGTAGAACATTTTAAGCTACCAGAGAAAGTGGCAGAGGCTGGTATAATTACAACATTTAAAAAGCATCTGGATGGGTATATGAATAGGAAGGGTTTAGAGGGATATTGGCCAAGTGCTGGTAAATGGGACTAGTTTAGGTTACGATATCTGGCCGGCATGGAAGAGTTGGACTGAAGAGTCTGTTTCCATGCTGTACATCTCTCTGACTCTATGGAGTGGGAGCATTCTCTTTCCACCGGTGCTGCCAGACTTGCTGAATTTCTCTAGCAATTTCTAGGGTTTTTTTTTGTTGGTTCAAATCTCCAGCATCTTCAGTTGTTCATTTTACTTCTTTAAGATGTACTTGGCCTGTGGGATTGGTGAAACTCAGTTAGCCAGTTTACAAAACAGAGTGATACCAACAGTTTATGTTCAATTCTCCTTTGTAAAGTTAAGGTTAGATGAACTGAAAATGTAAACTCTGAGGTGGATGTATAGGGTCAAGGTACTACAAGATCTGAGACCAAACTGTGCTTATGGACAAGTTAGAGGTCAACAATTGAATGGGGGAAACAGTTTGGGGAACTATGTGATTCATTCCTATTCCTACAATCTTTGCACCAAATATGTCAATCCTAAATGCAGTATTTGACTCCTGTTGGCACAAGGAGAAGAATTAAAACAGTAGATCCTAAATTGGTCAGTTCTGTGCTGCCTTCTTTCTTTATTTTGTGAGAGATAGTGAGAACCATAATTCTTTTTGTTTTGCCCTAAAAAGTAGGCTCATTAAATAAGGCTGGGGAGAAGGTGGGGCAGGGTTACATTCAACAGAAGAAATAAATGGTTACTTTGGTTCACCTATGAGTTCTTCAGTTGTAGTATGAAGATATTTTGAAAACCAAAATGAACTAAATCAGAGATTGCTATGAATAGATAAAATTTCCAAAGATTTTAAATTCAAAACAATTTGAAAATTACTAGTTGTGGTACATCAGCAACTCTTGAAATTGTTTAGCTTATATTTTTTTAAAAGAAAAGTTCTAGAAATTACTGAAATTTCATCACAACAATGTTTATGTGGTGAATCTTTAATTGCACTTACAGTTTAGCCTCAGACAGCAGTTTGGGATTGAGCGTTCTCTCCCTACAGACACATAAAGTTATTGATGTTCAGACACTATGCATGAAAGTGATCGAAACACATTCAGTATTGAATTTCAGAGAAAGAACCATATCTCTGCTCAAAAAGGAAGAGCAAAACTGCAAAAAAGCTGCAACACAAAGTGGTCTGGGGATATTTGTACATGAAAAAGAGAAAGCTAGCAAACAGTGCAGCAGATAATCTGGAAAGCTAATAAAATGTGGGCCACTTTTTTGAGGGGATTGGAGTATAAGAGTAAGGTTGTCTTACTGCAACTCTTAGTGAGACCATGTTAATGGTTTTGTTCCCCTTATTTGAGAAAGGATATGATTTCATTGTAGACACTTCAGAGGAGATTCACTCAGATGATTTGTAGTATGCAGGGAGTATCTTATGAGCAAACGTGAAACAGGTTGGGACTCCACTCATTGGAATTTAGGAGAATGAGAGATGATCTGGTTGAAACATATTGGATTTTTAAGGGACTTGATAGAGTAAATGACAGAGGATGTTTCCTCTCCTGGGACAGTCTAGGACCAGAGGGCATAGTCTCAGAATTAAGAAGCTTTTATTTAAAACTGTGATAAGGATAAGTCTTTGGAACTCCTTGACATAGAGAGCTCTAGGGGCAGAGTCCTGGTGGATACTTCAGGCTGAGGTAGATAGATTCTTGATGAATATGGCAATCAAAGGTTCTGTGGAAACAGCAGGAAAGTGGACATGAGGAATGTCCAATCAGCCATGATCCCATTGATGGTAGAGCATTTGAGGGGCCAAATGGGATACTCGTGTTCCTATTTCTTTTGGTCTTACACTGCAGGGCTAGAAGGTAAGAGGAGGAGAATGGAACCATTTGGTTAGTGATTTCAGGCAGTTACAGGTATGGTAGGCCAAATCCTTCAATGTTGTTTGATTTGATAATACTGCACTGGAGGAACATGCTGCTGTCTACACACTTATGCAATCTGCTGGGTCAATGGCCCATAACTTCTTGTAAGTCATATTGGGTTTATTTCAGTGCATGACAGTAACACCTCAAGGATCTGGGAAAATTTAACTGCATTTGGCTTAGACCTGAGCAATGCGAAGTAAGTTTATTTTCTATGCACAACAGAAATTGCTTTCCATTGACCTTTTATTTAACTGTATCCTGAAACACATACCTACTTCTTAAAGAGAGGGGGGTGAGTGGGTGGGTGTGAGGGTGGGCAGGGAAGGAAGGAACTGATCAATATGCCCAATTTCTAATCAATATCTTAAAATAAGTACATCACTAACCATCGATTCGTTGCAACCACAGTATCTATATCTGATTAGAAATTTCACTTCAGGAAAACAGCTCAAAGGAGAGATATTCTCATTGGATCTGATGGACATTAGTACACAGAGGATTCTCAGATGAGGGATGTTCATCCTCTGTGAAGCTTGGCCTAAGGCCTTTCTATAAGCATTCGAAAAACCAGCGGAGAGTCGGGCGTTACCTCGTTTCATTTAGCAACCGGCTAGAGTGTAAATATCAATGTTCCTGCCAGGAGTGAGGATTCAGATACAAAAGTATTGAAGACGGCGGATGTCTGAAATTTAAACTGAAAGCGTTGGAGATACTCATCAATTCGAGAAACATCATGTATAAGGGGGTGGCAGCGAGGAAATGGAGTGAGTTCTGGTGAGAAGTCACTTTCAGGGGTCACCAGTTGATTTGAAGTGTGGATAAAGTAAGGACTGCAGATGCTGGAGAGTCAGAGTCCAAAAGTGTGGCGCTTGAAAAGCACAGCAGGTCAGGTAGCATCCGAGGGCCAGGAGAGTCGACGTTTCGGATAAAAGCCTTTCATCAGGATTGTTTATCAGACTAAAATACAAGAGTCATAATTACAAGGCTAGCGGGTATGGGAGAAACGGTGGGTTTGCCCCTACGGTTTATTTGCAGGGATTAACTCACAAATAGAAGGAAATGGTTGTGTAAAGGAGGCTCTCAATTTGTTTTTTTAAAAAATATGTATATACAAGCCAGCCCATTCCTGATGAAGGGCTTTTGTCCGAAACGTCGACTCTCCTGCTCCTCGGATATTGCCTGACCTGCTGTGCTTTTCCAGCACCATACTGTTCGACAGTTGATTAAATATGGGAGAGTTTCTTCGCTTTTGATGGCGCTCTGAGTCCAGCGGGCGATTTGACCTTACCTGGCAAACTTGGCACGTTTACACCTGCATTGATGACCTGAAATGTCCTGAGACACTGAGGTCCAGCCAAACCCTGTCAGTACCTGAAGGCAAGCTCACTTCGCTGCTTTACTCGGTGAGTCATATCGAACAGGCAGAATGTCAACCGGCTGATGAAAGAGGCGTCACCTTCAGAAAGCCAGTTATTGTTTATCAGACTAAAATATGAGAGTTATAATTACAAGGCCAGCGGGTATGGGAGAAACGGTGGACTTGCCCCTACAGTTTATTTGCAGGGATTAACTCACAAATAGAAGAAAAGGGTTTGACAGTTCTTGTAAAGGAGGCTATCAATTTGTATTTTTTTTTAATTTACAGTATATATAGGCCAACCCCACCACAAAGTATTCGCAAAGTGGTCGGACATGCGGCCTCGCTCCGCACCGGATTATTGGGATAGACCGGGCTTGCATTTACATAGCGCCTTTCGGCAAATGCCCAATGCCCCCCAAAGACCTGTACAACCTAGTCACCGCTGTGACGCAGTTTGTGCACAGCAAGCTCCCACAAGCGGCAATGAGATCATGAGCAAGGAGGGAGTTTTTGTTTCCCCCACCCCGGTCATGTTGATTTGGGGTTTAGCGGGTGGAATCTTTTCCAGCCCCTCTCTGGGATGGTGCCAGTGGGTTGGAGCGGAGGCAGAGGCAGCCCCATTAAGAAAACGGCAACCTCCCCCCCGCCCCCTATCCCTCCCAGCAGTGAGGCAACCCATGGGGGGGGGGGGGGGGTCGGGGGGGGGGGGGGTGCTGCTGGAGTGCTTCAGCTCAATCTTACA
The DNA here is from genome assembly GCF_037043375.1 of Chiloscyllium plagiosum. NCBI lineage: Eukaryota > Metazoa > Chordata > Chondrichthyes > Orectolobiformes > Hemiscylliidae > Chiloscyllium > Chiloscyllium plagiosum. Next base: position 21,541,138 of record NW_028270172.1, read on the forward strand.
CCCCCCCCCAAAAAAAAAGACGGCGAGGCTCAGTGAACCTTTCCCAAAGAGATGTCCTGTCTTCTGCTCCAGTGTTTACCAGCTTCCTGACAATTTTCCTCAAGAACTAATGGCAGTCAAACCCTTACTTCAGCGTACAACGCCTTCCACTCCTCCCAGCATCCCTCCCTCAAATTGGGAATGAGTGGGCAGTGAGTTGGGTTCAGAGTGTTGAATATTCCCCAGATCCTGTCATGGTTTACTAACAGAGAAATTTAATTTGAGAAGCTGATATTGCATTAAGCTCATTGCACGCTTCTACATCATTACAATTCCTTGAATATAATGGGTCGGTGTCACCTCACACATGAATATTTAATGCAACAGTTGAACCGACTCAACAGCTGTTCGAAACGTTCACAAAAAACAGAAGTTGCTGGAAAAGCTCAGCACCTGCAATTTCTGTTTTTTGTTTGTGATTTACAGCATCCTCAGCTCTTTCGGGCTTTCTTTACTTGCAGTTGGAAATAAAGAGTGCAACAGAACATAACTTGTTAACCATATTTTCGTTCTTTGACTTTGTTTAAGTCGATCTGCTTTAGCCTCTGCATAGGATTTCCAATCGGTACCTTGCGGTGTCGTCATATTGCGTTCGGATGATAAGTAGATGACATTGGATTGGGACGAAATTAAATCAACACGCGATTCCTTACATTCTCTTGCTCTCTCTAACAAAAAAAAACACTCACAGGATACTGTCAATTTCTATTTTTTTTTGTATTGTTGACTCACAGACCGTACGAAAATTGGTTTAAATACACAACTTGCATCTCGATAAGCGATTGTCCAGAATCTTGAGTGAATACGTTAATAGGGGTGAAAAATAAAGGGGGTGGTCACACAGTGTGGTATTATTAAAATTAGGATTCAGCCAGTTATTTAAAAAAGGAAAAATAAAACCGTACTGGAGTCACACCGAGCGTTGTAATGGTGGAAGGGACATTTAGGTCCAGGGAGGGAGGGGGAAGAGAAGGGGTTAACGACAGCACATTGAGAAGCAATAAAACATCCGGCTTTAGATCGGCTCTGCACATACGGGAGGTTTCCAACGGGTTGATATATCAAACTAGTACAGGTAAAGTGAATCATCCAGGCGCTGAGAGCGAAACGTCGCACATGTCCTGAAGGTGTCTCTATTGCAACGAGAATCCTGCACACACTTACACAGAGGGTTATGGTGGAAATCAAGACCTTCAGAGAATGATCAGAGTGCCTTTAATGTGGAGACGGGGACAGTTAAAATCTTGCACCCACGCTGAGCTGACAGGCTCCGATGCACTTCAGGCAGGTCTATGGACACCGGTGGCCTCCTGGTGCCCGGTTTTTTTTTGTGTAAGAGAACGCCCCGAGAGCGGCAATCTCGCACACGAATTGCCCCCAGAGTGGTTCATTATCAATGTCAAAATCCATTTGCAGTGAATATCCTCGGTCACTGCCGCCAGTGGCGCTTTAGCTCGCTTGCTTTGCCGGCCTCGCTAAGGGCTCCCGTTTCTAGAGAATTACAGTGCATTGGGTGCAGAAAGGTGGGAGTTTAAAGTCGATTTTGCTGTCCAGTCCATGGATTTTACCATCCAATCGCTCTTTGCTTTAAGAGAAAGTGATAGTGGAAAAGTCAGCACTAAGACTATAGCAAAGCACCCTTCAAAAAGCCACAAAAAACCAGCAGCACACCTAGTCCGTCGCTTGCAGTTACGACCGTCGTACCTGCGGAAGAAGTTAAAACATTCGCTCATCTGGAAGATTATGTTTCCCAAAAATACCGTTGTTCATACACATGTTATTTCACAGTAACGCTGGCATTTGCTGTGACCGCCCGTCGCATGCATTTGCACAATATGACAACACAGGCTGACCCTGGTCCAAACCCAAGAGGGGGGGCCCAGGCAGCGAGTGGCCTTTTGTGAAGGAAGCAGCATTCTCAGAGGAAACATCGAGTTAGTGGAAGAACAAAACAGCGTGAGAACGGTGGGTCTGTTGCATCATAACCACAAACAGCCGGAGACTCCGTGGAGCAGCCGAGCACTTTGCAGTGTTTTTCTTCGAGAGGTTGTTGGCTGCAGGAGCTCAATTCGATGGATCAAAGATGATTTTGAAACGACAGAACACTCTCAGAAAAGCGTAGGTCATAATGTACATGCAATAAACGGGTCTGATTACATATCAGAGTAATAATTACAGTACACAACAAGCTTATAAACGCCAAGTGTCGCCTTTTCACAATTAGACAAATTTATTCCATTCATAGATTCTAGGGAGACACGGTCCATCTCAATAGGGAGATAATATAATTGGGGACATAAAGGGCAACTGTATTTAATCCCATGCTTCAGATAGTAGATTAGTAGTGTTTTATAATGTGGATGCAACAATTGTAAAGTTGATTTGCTAGTGTTGGCCAATCCTTCCAATTACCCAGATTACCCTTGCGACTCGCATCACACCGTGACCTTTTGTTATTGGTTGAACCATGCCCTGCTCTAACACCATCCCAGATGATGATGTTGACTTACAAATACATCGTGCTCACAGGCCTTTGCCTCCTTGCCATCTGCTCACACTTGATTCTTATAGGCCTGTGATGCTATTGGATTCAATTCCGTTCCCCCTCAGTAGTTACTTAAGACATTGTACACAGGTGTATATGCTTTCTGAACACAGATTACATAGAGAGATTAATGAGTAGATAGCTCTTTCTGTTAGCCTACATCTGAAAAAAATACATTACAGGTCCTGGTTTCCTGGTGAATACTCGCCCCTCAGGCAACGTCGCTAACAATTATATGGCTGCTCTTTCATCTCCCCTAACCTTAGCCAGATGCTGCCTTTTAAAATCAGAAATGTGGCTGCTGCTTTTGCCTAAGCAACTTAAAACACACTATTGTATTTGATTGGGCAACACTTTCAAATTACCCGAGGTCTTGGTCAAAGTTGCAACTTAAAGGGAATGCTTTCTGTACCTCATTCGATCAAAAATGCCCAGTACAATCTTCCCTATTGTCTAAACTAAACAAATTCTTACTACAGTACAATGGTTTATACATTATCAATGAATTATACAGAAACTTCATATCTGTGTGGGGTGAATGACCTCCTACTGCACTGTAATCCTATAAGTATAGGAGCGAATTACTGCAGATACTGGAATCTGAACTGGAAACAAAACAATGCTGGAGATTACAGTGGGCCAGGTAGCAACCATCTTTTCTGGATGACCGGCTCTGATGAAGAGTCATCTAGACTCGGAACATGAGCTTGCTCTCTCTCCAGGGATGCTGCCTGACTCGCTGTGATCTCCAACATTTTAGTTTTCACGCCTGTAAGTACAAGTTCGCAGAAGGGAGTGTAGGTTTCGCTTTCAGCTTATTCCTTACTTCCTGCCATTGATCCATGGCTGTGTGGGTAAGTAAAGTTGGCATACTGCATGCCTAGGCTGTGCAGGGGATGAGGGTGAGAAGTGAGTGTATGTGCCCAGGCTGACACTAACAGTGCTGCTGTAGTCTCCGCCTGCCTTACCTGATGTGGATGTGGCACTCTGCCTGAGGATTGTGGCCGCGGGTCTGGTCGTGGCTCCGGTCTGTCCCGTGTGCGCCACTCGGTTGCTGGGGGAGTGCCGGCCCGGTCGCTCGCTGGAAGGAGCCGCAGCCGGTCCGGCTGGTGCCCGCAGCCCCTTGCCATCGTGCAGGGGCAGAGGCGGCGCCTCCAGTGCCTGCAGGGCCCGGGCGTGGCTGGCGTTCACATACAGGTGCCCCTGAGCCTTGTACTCATGCAGCTCGCCGTTGTTGGCGTCGGTCACTCGGCACTCATACAGACCCTCGTCATCCTTCCGCACTTTGGAGATCTGCAGCTTGTGCGAGATGTCGCTGCCCATCACTTTGACGGTCTGCAAAAGGGAGGGGGGTGGGTGGGGGGTGGGAGAGGAGGGCGGGGGAACAGGGGCAAGAGGCTCACAAACCAGAATCCAGCAATCTCCCCACATATACCACCCTCGTTCCCACCGACAGGAAGGAAAAGACCTTCACCTCAATCTGTCAGAAATTCAAAAACAAAACCCAATCCTGAGCTGGTAGCAATCTTGTTCAAGGGCTCCAATGTCAAGTCTACGCCGCCCTAGTGCCAGGGTCTTGCCAAGATATAAGTGTCAGGTCACAGGTAGATCGCAACATTGTAAACAGTGGGCCATTCGGTCTTCACAGTCAAAAGGACTATGGCTGTTCCTGCTTTCTTCCAGCATCCTTTGATCCCTTTTAGTCCTAAGAACCATATTTACACCTTTCTGCAAGACCTTCAGTGCTCTGCTCTCAACAGTTTCCCGGTGCTAGAGCATCCCACACTCTGAGTGACGAAATGTCTGCTGATGGTCAAGTTACACCTTCCTGTATTGTGTGTGAATTGGACCTACCCTTTGTGCAGGAGAGGCCAATGTGCTGCAGAGAATTTGAATAAGCCCTTCACTCAGGTAATGATCACACAACACAAGGCTATTGTCCAACAGGTTTAATTGGAAGCACTAGCTTTCGGAGCGCTGCTCCTTCATCAGGTGGTTGTGACTTGTTGGACTATAACCTGGTGTTGTGTGATTTTAACTTTGTACGCCGCAGTCCAACACCGACATCTCCAAATCATGATTCAGGTAGAAAGGGATGCACTGTCTGTCCCAAGTGCAAGGCCAGGTCCAATAGTGAGTGGAAAGTGTCCCCCACCCCTCCCCTCCGCCTTTCACCAGTGGCGAGATTTAGTGAAATGGGTAGGTCCTGGGGATGAAAATTAGAACGCTACTTTTGGGGGGAACTGGATATCCTCGTATGGCGATTTACTCCGAAGGGCACAGAGACGGCGATCAAATTTGCGGCTGCAAAACAGTTTATTGCACTTCTGATGGGAAATCCCTAGCCTGTCTTCCGTTCGACAATGTGACAGTGACAGTGACCAATTAAAAGAGCGAGACTGTTAATTAACATTATCATCATCGCATCCACTCCATTAGGAATTAATCGAATTTAAATGAACTTCAATTGCGAGACTTGATTACACTCATATTTTTCTCCAAAAAACCACTTGCACTTTTTCCTTTAACAGTGTCGCCTCTCACAGCCAGCAGGGGCAGCCACCAACCAGATGAATGTCTTAATCACCGTCCGATGTTGCTGGGGTCAAGATTTGCATAATTCCTACAGAGCATCCTTGTGTTCCTGCATCCGTGTTTTCGCTGACAGGCAGCAGCTGGGCTGTACAATCGGCCCTTAAACCGATTCCGAGACCCCATTAAACCACTGCCCGCCCCTCCCCCGCCCCTCAAATCTCTCCCCCCTCAAAAATATCCAGCCTTCACACCCCGGGTCCAACTATTTAGGGACCGCGGGACTGACGCGTCGCGGAGATGCGATTGAGACCAGGAGACAGGTTCCATTCCCCTCCCTCTGGGGCTGCACTGCACTGCATGCGGGAGATACATTGCTGTAAAGTCCCTTTCACCCAGCCTCTGGTCAGACCCTTCTTACTCACACTGATCTTCGTCTCGTCGTTGATCATTTCGCTTTGTGGCAAAGTGTCCAACTGCATGAAGACAAAACAATTGAGCACAGCGTGAGGCCGAGACATCAACCAGCGAAACAAAACCTCTAACAAGGCTGGAGAAGAATCCCCCAACACATACACACACTGATCTGACACGACCTCTCTCTCTCTGTCAATGGCTACGCACCAAAATGTTAAAATCTTGGATTTCCCCTTCTGCGTCTCGCTGTGAATTAAATAGCTTCCCTTCAAACCTTCCCGGTGTCTCTGGTGACAAATCGGGCGTGTTAATGTGTTCCCAGATGGGGTTCCATCTCTGGTTACGCCTTGACGGTTAAACGCTTGGCTAACCTCCCTTGGGCGTCGATATCATTCTATAATCCAGCAACTGATAAATCACCAACTTTTCCCAATACGGATTGGAGCCTGTTATATATCGCCCCCCATCCCTGTCCCTTCACCCTCACACTCCCAAAGTGGACGGGGGTGAAGTTACAAAGCTGACCGGTTGGAGCGGCTTTGGAATGAGGAATGAGACAAGATGTATTATTCCCATCTCCTCTGCTTCACAGTACAGCAGTGCGGTAACTTCTCAGGACGAGGCATGACCCAACTCGATGCTTTCATGTGGTCACGGTCTGCATTCGCCTTGACCTTTAAACAAGTGACTCAGAGCTCCGTCCTGCCTTCTATTTCTTTTATATTTAGACCGCAGTCCCCTCACTGTGTGCCCCCCCCCCCGCCCCAATGACACTCGCGGATAATTCTCTTGTCTAACATACAGGGTTTTTCCAAATGTATTTGCAGCCGAGTTTTTGCTCATGCATTTCACAAAGACCCCTCGATGGGAGAGAAGTGTCAGATGTTAACCCGAGCTGTGTGTTCTGTAAACAGTAAATGAGGTCACCTCCTCAAGTGGAGCTACACGCGTTCCCCATCAAACTGCTCAACGCATGGCGCGCCTTGTTTCCTGGACAATACTGCTCAATACCGCAGCGTTCCTCACTCTTTCACAGGCTCACAGCTACAAAATTGCGAAACACGTCGCAAAAAAAGGGGCAGTGCAGTTCTAAGCATCTTCCTACAGTACTCGGGTTTTCCTTGATGTGCCTGAGTTTCTGTGGGGGGAGGGGGATGGGGTTAGCCTTAAGGGGATAGGACAGGATACACCACCGAGTAGATACATGCACCAACAAAAACCCAGCCAACCGCAAGGCTGCAATGGAATCACCGCGCAGGAATGAGCCAAAGAAATTGTCCAGATGGACGCAAAACTGGGATCGTCAAATAGTATAAAAGAAGGCGTGTGTGGGGGGAGGGGGTGAGTGTATGCACTCATTGGTGAGGCTATATGTGTCTGTTAAAGCATTTGTGAGGGTGAGTATGGTAAAATGTGTGTGTGGGAGGGGAGTGTGAGTGTGTGCAAGTATAGGTGAGGCAGTCTGTGAATGTGTGTGTAAGTATAGATGACGCAGTCTGTGAGTCTGTGTGTAAGTATAGGTGAGGCAGTCTGTGAATGTGTGTAAGTATAGGTGAGGCAGTCTGTGAGTGTGTGAAAGAATGTAAGGTGGTGTGCGATAAGGTATGGCCTGTGTGAGGATGTGTGAAGTAATTTGTGTGGAGGGATGTCTGACAATTTGCCTGAGTGAGTCTGGCATGGATGTATGCATGGATGTATGTGCGAGGGAGTCAGTCAGAAGCTGAGCAAGTTTGAGATTATGTGAAAATATATGGCTGTCAGGTGAGGATGTGTGAGATAATTTGTGTGTGGAAGAGGATGTGTGTATATATAGTGTGTGTATGTACATGTGCACATGCATGTTTTTGAAGGAGGGTGAGAGATGTTTGTGTAAGGAATTGTGTAGTCTCTAGAACTAAGGAAGTGTGGAAGTGTCAGAGACAGGGTATGTGTGCGCATAGGTTTGCTTGAGGCTGTGTGTCCGGGGTGACATATTATGGCTGTATGAAGCATGGTGTGAATATGTAAGAGATTGGGAATGTGTTTATGAATATGTTTGTTTCAGTACATGCATGCACCTGCTTATGTGTAAGGGTGATTGCATGTGTTGGTGAGTATGGATCTGTAATTATTATTAGGTCATATTCATATTTAGGGGAGTGTCTATATGTTTGTATGAGAGACTGTGGGTGAGGGATTGTATGTGTATGAGAGACTGTGTGTTGAGTATGTAAAACATTGCATGAAGGAATGTATCAAGGGTTTGAGTGTGTGCCCTTGAGGGAGTGTGGTTCAGGATACATGTGTGAAGTTATATCAATGTGATAGAATGTATGTGTTGGATGGTACATATGTGCAAATATGTGTATGTATGTTTGTGGGAACTTTTGACTATAAGTATTTGTGTGTTACTGTGGTTCTGTGTGTGTTTGTTTGAGGGCAAATATTTTGGAATATGTGTTTGCATGTGTATACTTGGATAAGAGTGACTGTGGGTGCTTAAAGATATGTATGTTGGAATATGTACGTGAAGGTGTGCATGCATATGCGTGGCAGGGAGTGTTTGGCATGTGTTTGAAAAGGGTGTCGACATGAGATAATTTGTATGTGTTTGTGTATGAAGCGTGGAATGTGTGTCTTTGAAGTGTGCCTGTGTTTTTCCACGTGTAGGTGTATGTCTGAGGTAATGTATGAAGACATATGTGGAATGTATGTGTGTGTGCATGAGAGTGTGTATGAGTTAGGATATATGTGTGAGTGCATTAATAGTAAAAGGATGTATATATGTGAGAATGCATATGGAAGAGAGAGTATATGCACAAATATGTGAAAGATTTTGTTTGCAAGGGAGAAGGGGGATTCATTTGAAGGTGTGAAGTAATTGTGTGATGGTGAATATGTATGAATACGTGTGTTAGAGAGAGTGCGTGAAATGTCTGCATGTGAGGGTGTGTGTGCAAGGGTTGTGTATGAAGAGTCTGTGTGTGTCAGTGTATATATATGAGGGTGTGTGATTAGGGGGAGCTTGTACATAAGGGTGTGCGTATGTGAGGTGTGTGTGGAGGGAGTATACGAACAGTGTGCATGAGAGGGTTTGTTTTCAGGACGGAGTATGTGATGAGTTTGTGTATAAGGATGTCTGTGTGTGAGATGTGGCGCCTATATATTTGAAGGATACGTCGCCAAGTGTGAGAGAAAAGCCAGGCTGAACAAGTCTCCCCGGAACTGCCGAGTACCTGAATCTTGCTGGTCTCTGGACTGTATTCCTGCTCCGATGGAGCTCGGATGAACCACCACTGGATCTCTAAGTAGTAGGACGGGGAGCCGCTGCCCCTGAAAGCACAGGCCATTTCCACATTGTCCCCTTCTCTCGCTGTCACACTCTCGGGGAGCTCAGTGAATCGGGCTGTGAAAGAACAAGCGTTCGGAGTCGATCAACACGCGGAATAACTTCTGTCGCCAAAACAGGAGTGAAAACAAGAGGAAACCGAAAGGAAAGCTCTCACACCCCAATCCCTTCTCTACCTCCCCCCCCCCCCCCCAACACACACACACACACACACACCCTTTCAGGCACGTACCGCCCTGGCGCGCAACAGCTGGACTCACTCTGTGTGTGTGTGTGTGTATAGGAGCTGGTGTTAATCTATTCATTCATCCAGCCCGCATTCTCTAGTCTCTTCCACCGCGCACGCATTAATGATTACTTATAATAATACATTTTAAATGGCAAGTTGGATAGTGAATACAAATGACTCTAGAATCCGCAGATAATGCAACCGTCTCACGTGGGGGACATAAGTAATCCCTCACATTAAGTCACTGACAGTAAATTTATCCCCCACTCTTCATTTCCTCGATCTCTCTCTCCTCCCTCCCACTTTCTACTTATTCTTTCCTTTCCCTAGGACTTTTCTTCCCAGTTATCCTTCATTTCACTGGATTTCTGTCTCTTGTTGTTCTTTACCCCATTTCTTCCCGCTCTTTCCCGTTTCACATTGAATTCTTTATTCTTCCTGACTCGCCTGCGCTGTGCTACACCGTTGATTCGCAATCTTCTTGGGAGGTGCTCCATCCAGACAGAGCCCCCACCATCCCCCCACCCCTGCCCGGAAAGCGCCCTCTCACACGAACGCATCGTTTCTGTTCTGTTGTGTTTATTTTGCTTTGCAGGAGAGAGCGACGCATGTTTACCGGCTCGAATGCCGTCAATCTTTTCACCTGAAAATAACTGACCCACTCCATCCCCTCGCCAGCAGCCCGGATCCCTGACCACCCCGCTATTTTTCTGCCTTCTCCTGATTCTGTACTTCGTTTTCCAGCAAAGATTTCGCACGGCAACAAAAAAATAAAAGGAGTAAACATATTTCAATAATCTCAATTATCAGCAAGGGTGCTTTTTTTTAAAAAAAGTAAACAACATGTAACCCCACCCCCCCTCTCTTTCTGTTTAATCTCAATCCCTGGCAAGATTAGACATAAAAAAAGGGGCTTTATTTATTAAAAAAGGCTCAAGCTTACCTTGGGATGAGGAACCCAAATGAGCGCAAAACACAAAAAGACAACCGAATCCCAGAGAAAGAGGGAAGGTCCCCATCATTCCAAATAGACATCAACTGCGAAGTCCTGGCGAATTAACGAAACCGAACTGGAAATCTTCTTGGGAGCTGTTGTGTTAAATGCTGCATTCTGCTCCCGCTTTGGTAGAGATGTGTGTGTGTATGTGCGCTGGAGATCAGTAGGGTTTTTTTCTTGCGCTGAAGGTGAGCTATATTGCAGCTGGTGAGCCGAAAGCAGCCCCCCCACCACAACACACCACCCCTCTAGCTCCGGAGTGCTGCTGTCGAGCTGAGCGAGCAGTTGCTGCTGCTGCTGCTGCTGGTCTCGGTACCTGACTCCAGTACGTCAGTTACTTCTCCCCATTGCGTCTTCACCCTCATCACATTCTGTTGAGCAGCCCCGGGAAATATCCGCCCATCATCAGACCAATCATTTTCACACGCTGCAACTTGCAGTTCTCTCCCACAACCTCCCTCCCTCTGCGCTCTGCAAAAATACAGGGGGGAAAAAAACCCACATCTTCGCCCACTTTTTCAGCAAGAGGCGGATCAAACCAGGGCAATTCTTTGCACCGTGTCCCCGACCAATGGTCGCCACCCAACCGATGCCCCCCATGCATCCACTCCCCGCACGCTCAAAGTTAATTCCCACTCACTGGGACTAATGCAGTTTCGCCTTATTCTGGATCCCGCCCCAGACAGTGCTGTATTAATGCGGACCGTCTCTTATTTGGAAACCGCAACTTTTCTACACCCACTCGTTCAATTCGACTGCGCCGAGCGAGGTGAAGGTGAACAGGTCGTTAGAAAATCTGGCCCCATTTGTTTTTTTTTGTTTTACTTTGAGGTTATGTTGTGGCGCAGTGTGTAATGCCCCTAAGCTAGATCCTCTCTGGGTTCAGTGTTCCACGCTAGCATCTTCACACTAGCGAGGAGGGTAACTGGTTAAGTCCTTGTGACACCGTGCACTAGGCAATGAGAGTGGTCAAGCAAAGTGGTGGAAGGCAATTTGCCAACACTGCCCATAGCTGAAAATTACATGGTGCATCTTCTGTCGCTACAAGTGTTAACTGGGTAAGTTGGCTAAACTCCCACTGGACCCATAGGCTGCTCTCTCTCATTAGGGAGAAACCACTGGTTTAAGACTAGATTAGAGTGGTGCTGGAAAAGCACAGCAGGTCAGGCAGCATCTGAGGAAAATTGACGTTTCGGATGCTGCCTGACCTGCGCTTTTCCAGCACCAGTCTAATCTGAACTCGGATTTCCATCACCTGCAGTCCTCACTTTTGCCTGACCTGCTGTGCTTTTCCAGCAACAGTCTAATCTTGACTCGAATCTCCAGCATCTGCAGTACCCACTTTCACCTGGTGGTGGTTTAACCCGAAGGTCACTCGGCCTCAGGCAAGATTGAGAAAGAGAGTCCTTCCCAGTGACAGTGCAGGAATTGAACTCAGAGTGTTGGCATCATGCAGCTCCACATACCCTGCCAGCCAACAGGCTCCTTATCATTGGGATCAGAATGGAAATGTGAAATTAAAAGGGGCCAGGGCTAGCTCCTTAGGAGGGCACCTTGAGAGGACCCATTACCAGTGATATCCTTGCTCTGATTGGATAGCAATCAATGGAATGAGGTGAGAGCAGTTCCAATCCCAGCTGGACTGTGGTGGAAAGGCATTGGGAGTGAACCCTGAAAAGGCCGCAGATGATCAGGAAGGTGGAGGTGGGATAGCTCTCATTCGTTACCATCACACAGGGTGTTATTTATTACTTAAGATCAATTTTGGCATTGTGGCAGGAGTGGCCACTTTTATTCTTATGATCATGTGGTTGTGTTTGGCAAGGCCAGCATTCACGGCCCATTTCTAATTGCATTTGAACTAAGTGGTTCGCACTGCTTCCTCACAGTGCCAGGGACCCAGGTTCGATTCCAGCCTTGGGTGACTGTGTGGAGTTTGCACATTCTCACTGTGTCTGCATGAGTTTCCTCTGGGTGCTCCAGTTTCCTCCTGCAGTCCAAAGATTTGCAGGTTATTTGGATTGGCCATGCTAAATTGCCTGTAGCTTTCAGGAAAGCCATGATGTGGAGGTGCTGGTGTCAGACTGGGATGGATAAAATTAGAAGTCACGTGACAGTAGGTTATCGTCCTCCAGGTTTATTTAAAATCATAAGTTTGCAGATAGCTGCTGCTCCCTTCCTCAGGTGACATGTGACTTCTGACTTTGTTCAGGGAAGTTCATGCTAGGTGGATTAGCCATGGTAAATGCAGGATGGTGGGTTGGTTCTGGGTGGGATGCTCTTCAGAGGGTTGGTGTGGACTTGATGGGCCAAATGGCCTGATTCCACATTGTGGGTATTCTATGATTCTGCGTTGTGAGACCATTTCAGAGAGCAGGTAAGAGTCAATCACATTGCCATGCATCTGGAGTCACACGTAGACCAGCCAGGTAAGGGTGGTAGATTTGCTTCCCGAAGGATCATTAGTGAATCATGACAATTGATGATGGTTTCATTGAGACTATCCTTCTACTCAGAAATTCCAGATTTTATTCATTGAAATTAAATTCCATCAGCAGCCAGCCATTATCTCTAGTTCAGTAACATCACCATCAACATCTGAATTTAAGTATGAAGCTCTGGGAAAGCTAGGTAAGCATTTGTGATACATCTGAAAATTGAAGCTCTTTGGGCAGGAAATTTGCATCACAGAATAGGTTAACAATTGGTCATCAAGTCATACAGCATGGTACAGACCCTTTAGTCCAACCAGTCCACGCCGAACAAAATTGAAAACTAAACTAGTCCCAATTGCTTCCTTCTGGCCCATATACTTCCAAATCTTTCCTATTCATGTATATAACGAAGTGTCTTTTAAATGTTGTAACTATGCTCACATCCACCACGTCCTCAGGAAATTAATTCCAGATGTGAACCACCCTCTGTGCAAAAAATCTGTCCCTCATGTCTTTTTAAAATCTATCTCCTCTCACTTTTAAGTATGCCCCTAGTCTTGAAATCCCCCATCCGAGGGAAAAGACACTTACCATTAACCTTCCAAATCAACAACATCCTGATAAACCTCTTCTGAATCCTCTCTAGTTTCATAATATACTTCCTATAAAAGGCAATCGGAATTGGACACAGTACTCCAGAAGAGGCTTTACCAATTTCCTATACAACCTCAACATGACTTCCCAACTCCAATACTCAAAGGATTGATCAATGAAAGCAGGCATGCTTAATGCCTTTTTTTGTATTTTTAAGGAGCAATATTAGTGGAAGATTTGGAACAGAAAGTGACATCATCTGAGAAGAAAGATTCTTTAGAGAATTAGCTTACACCGGTGCCAGGAAGGAAATTTGAAATATATTTTTCCACAGTAAAGAGGGTTTCCTTTAGTATATTAAGAAGATCCTTGTAGCATTTTGGCCTAATCTTAATCTAACTAAAACAAACTGCTTTTACAAGGAAGGTCACGTGATCTCTACACCTCAGGTACCCTTGTTGTCTATTCTCTGAATTCTGCTCATTGTGGCTATGATTCAAATAATACACAATAAGCATTTGCAGATAACCCTTTGCATTATAGAAAGGCCAGAGGTGGTGAATTAGTATCATTTGTGCAACAGCTTGTGAGTTCCAGGCTGTGTTTCACTCCCCCAAATGCCATATGCCACATGGCCTGTGTCACATCCTGTACATGCTCCATTGCACTGCTTGTTAGTGACTGTGTACATTACTCAGAAATGACAATACATTCCCTATATGACAGAATGTATGTACAATACCTTCAAAGATCACTATTCAGGACTAACGCAATGAGCAATCATAAAGAACATTTTGGGATTCATTCAGTTTATCATCCTTTGCTTTAGGAAGAACACAGCATGTTTCATTTTGATTCAGGCATGTTTTATTACCTTTAAATGGCGTTGTTTAGTTACATTCTGCTATCAATCATGTTTCTAAGTGTCACTATTGCCAACGGTAACACAAAAACTATTAAATCCAAATAAGATGCTCAGAATAAAACATTTCATGTCTATTCAGCATTCACCATTGGCAAAAATAAATGGGTAAGCAATAATATATATCAGTTTTACATTATAGAGTAAGCCCCTCATTACATAACCGTCTGGTAACTCACAAACCAATGTAATTTGCAGGCTGTGCATACCCCTTTCCCATCTGTCACAATGGTGTCTTTCTTTGCCATCTCTTAATTTAACCTCTTTTTATGCAATGTCTCCTCTTTTCCTCTGAAGTTTTTAATAATTTTTTGCTGCTGTTTCTGTTCTTCATTCTGTGTTTTTCCTTTTTCTTGTGAGTATTGCTTTCCCTATCCTCTCCAAGTATCCAAACCTTCCCAGGAATTCCTTCTCACCGACCCTTATCGATAATTCCCTCTCAACCTTTCTTTTTCTCTCTTTTGTTTTGTAGAAAACTTCCATATTTGCATGTCCATCTAATTAATGGTAGATACCATGACCATGACATAGCAGGTATTTTCGTATCAAAGGATTTAAAAGAATGGATCTGTAACATGATTGCTTACAGCATTTCTGCTTTAAGAGTTGGGTGTGTTCATGAGTCAAAGACTAGGATGAAACCCCATGACCAACTGTCATGTGCAGTCCAGCAGAGTTATGCATGCAGGAGATTGCAAATATAGTTATCTGTAACTGCAAGTGGTCATTTGAGCTGTTCAATAAACCTGCATGAGATTTTTAAGTAAACTGAATGCGTACCAATTAATCTGTTTTGCTTACCAGTAGCAGAAGAAATTCAACAGGTTCTACATCCAATTTTGTGCTCCAAGCATTAATTGCTAGTTGGCCTTACAATGATTATGTTAGGACCTACCAAATAACATGCTAGTGCATGTGAATTGACTTACAGTAGCCAGACAGCCAATCTACCTATCATTGTTTCTCCAATGATGTGTCCGATTCTCATGTATCATAAGAAAATCAGTTTCTCAATTTCCCTTGTTTACTGACATTTTACAAAACACAGCTCCTGTGTCATCAGAATGTTTGACTCACTAGGTTATGATGTATTCCCTCACACATGGGATTCAGCAGAGCTCCCAGGCGCCAGCTGTCCTTTTCTTGCACATTTGGTATGGTATCTCATCATGTAAGTGGAAAAGAAGACAGTGACCTTTATATGTTCACAGCCTTGCCTTGCAGAATTGGCACCCCAAAGCTGTCCTTTGCAACATGTCCAACTCTTCAAGTCTGCCAAAAATCTATTTCACCAATAAAACTGAGCTATTTTACCTCAATCATGCCTTAACTGTTCCATTTATATTGGTCGTACTTTACGTGATATCTAGGAATATTTTCATAATATTGTTAGTGCTACATGGATACAAATCATCGTTGTTTCTTCTTTTGATATCATTTACATTTTGCAATGGCAGTGAAGCCAAATGTAAGAGATGGCTTTGTATTTCAGATGCCATATGCTAGGTAGGTACTTTCAGGTAGTGGTATGTTTCCAACTTCAAATCCCAAGGGGAAAACACAACAACAATGTGCTTGAAGACAATAACACTTTGACATCACTTTGTTGCCAATTGTGTAACCAATATGAATTTGGCTAAATAGGCCTACCTGTTAAAAATTTGTTTGTCTATTTATGACAATTCTTTGGATATTATAATTAATTTTCCATTAAAAAAATCCAAATGTAGAAAACATACACCTCTCTTGATTCTAGGACATTTCACATCCAATGAATTACTTCTGATTTCCGCTGGCAGGTAAATAGCCCGTTAACAAAATCCTAGAAACTAAAGAAAAATCACAGGATGTGCATGTCACAGCAACATTTATTGCTCATCCCTAGTTGCCCTTGAAAAGACAATGTTGAGCTGCCTTCTAGAACTGCTGCAGCCCATGCACTGTAGGTAGATCCACAATGCTATTAAGTAGGGAATTCTAGGATTTTGACTCAGTGATACTGAGAATCATGGTTTATTTCCAAGTCAGGATGGTGAATGGCTTGGAGGGAAAATTACAAGTGCTGCTTTTTCCATTTACTCCTTGTCCTTCGAGATGAAAATTATCCTGGGTTTGGCAAGTGCTGTCCAAGGAGCCTTGGTGAATTTCTGTAGTGTATCTTTTGGAAAAGTATGCACTGCTGCTAACTGAACGTCATTGGTAGAAGGAATAGATGTTTGTGGATGTGGTGCTAAACAAGTGTTCGAGGTGATGTCAAGCTAATTGAGTGTTGTTGGAGCTGCACTCATCCAGGCAACTGGGCTGTATTCCATCACTCTTCTGACTTGTGCCTTGTCGATGGTGGACAAGCTTTACAGACTTGGAAGGTGAGTTACTTGCTGTAGAATTCCTACCTCTGACCTGCTGTCATGGCAACTGTGTTTATATGTAATGAGGTGGCTTGACAAAATCGTCTGTTTTACTGGCAAGGAATGTTAACTGTGCACCAGGTGATAATAGAAAAACATAGCAAAATATCTGCAATGGAAAACTAAGAAAGAAAGCAACAATGGACTATCATTGTGGCTGGAATGTATAGAAACATAGGAACTTCCAAAATAGGAGCAGGATTAACATCCTCCACCTTTCAATTGTACAATGGCTGGTCCTCTATTTCAATGCCATCTTCTAGCTTTCCTTCCATATTCCTTGATTACCAAATTCTAGAAATGTACCTACCCCTTGAATATATTCACTGACTTGGCCTCCACAGTTTCCTGTGGTAGAGAATTCTGCAGGTTAAATACCCTCTGAGGAAAGAAATGTTTTCCCATCATAGTCTTAAATGGTCTACCTCATATCCTGAGACTGTGCCTCTGCATCTGGACTGTCTATCTTGTTGCCATTTTAGATATTTCCATCAGATTCATTTTCATCCTTTTAAACTCTAGTGAATATCAGTCCAGTCAAACTCATTTCCCTGCATAAGACAGTTCTGCTATCCCCTATATCAACCTTGTGAAACTCTGCTGCAATCCCTTTATGGGAAGTATATCCTTTCTTAAGTAGGGAGACCAAACTGCGCATGATACCCTGGATGGCATACAATACTCCAGCTGTAGTCACACTTTGTGAAACTTCAGTAAAACATTCTGGATTCAAATCTTGCAATATTTGCATTCCTCGTTGCTTGCTACACCTGCCTGCCAACTTTCATTGACTGGTATATAAGGACACACAGATCCTTTTGTACATCCATGCTTCCTAATATATCAGCATTGAAATAATACTTTTTATTTCAGTTTATCATACCAAAAAGACCCTTTAGTTCAGCCACATTGCACTGCATCTGTCATAATTTGATGAAATCATCTTGAAGGCTGCTTGCCCCCCTCCTCACAATTCGCAATTCCACCCAGTTTTATGTCATCCACAAACTTAGAAATGTTGTATTTGGTTCCCTCATCCAGGTCATTTATATAACATGAACAGCTGAGGCCCAAGAACTTACGTTCCCTTACTAGTCGCTGCCTGCCACCATTACCACTTGTTTTTTCCTGTCTGTCAACCAATTCTCAGTTCATGCTAATACATTACTCCCATCTCAACTGCTTTAACTTTGCTCACTAACATCTTCTGAAGGACCTTATCAAAAGCTATCTGAAATCCAAATACATCATAGTCACTGGTTCTCCTTAATCTATTCTATTAGTTACATCCTCAAAAAACTCCAGTAGATTTGTTAAGCATGATTTGCCTTTTATAAATGCATGTAGGCTTTGTCCAATACTGTTAATGCTTTTCACATGTCCTGTTATCATGTCTTTCAAAATAGACTCTGACATTTTCTCCGCTATTGATATTTAGTTTATAGTTTATATGGGCTCATGCTAGTACCTGATTGACAAAGTGTGTCACATGGTTACAAAGACACTGGTGTCTTAACTAAGCTAAAGTCCTCATTGTCCAAGTGGACCATAGGGCTGTTCTCTCATTAGAGAGACAACTGATGGTGGTTTAACCTGAAGGTCACCACTCCACAGGTGAGGGAAAAAGTTGAGAAGGAGAGTCCTTCATGGTAACCTCAGCTGATACAGGAATTGAACCAATGCTTTTGGTTTTATTATGCATTCCAAATCAGCCAACTGATCTAATCAAACCCCAAAGAATCTTATGACTGTGTTATTCTGATATTGTAGATTTCTAAGAAAAAAAGTTTAAAACATTTCTGTTTAAAATCTGTACACTAAAAATTAAGTCAAAAAGTTATATTGGATGAGTTTGAAGTTATTGAAACTGTATTTTCACTGCTTCAAATGGCATAGGAAGACATTTAGAATTCATCAAATCTTGGGGAACACAATGTGTCCATTGAAGATGCAACAGCTCTCCCTGCCTTAGGAGATATCAAAGTAGCAGCAATTCAAGTTGAATTGCTAAAGCATTTGAAAAGTTGATTGTCTCAGCTAAGAAGACAATGAATGAAACTGGCTTTGGAACCTGGGTTAATTAGCTATCAAAGTTGAAAAGGTGACTCAATAGCCTGCGACAGACTTCTGCAAATTGTATGAAAATGTATATTAAAAAAACTGCACATCTTTCATCTGTGCAGTACTCCATGAGGAAGGGCTGTGAGAAGATATCCTCACAGTAGTCAGGGTACTGTGGAAACTGGTGATGGTGGAAGTGTTTGACCAGGGAGAGAAGGTTTACAGAAACTGAATGTTGCTATGTTAAATGAAAGTCAGGCAGTTTGAAGTCACAAAATCACAGAACTAATGAAGAAGAAGGAATCTTGAATTCTTCCCAAAAGCTGCTGTTCTGCTCAGTCTGCCTGTATAAGAAGCCTTTGCAGCTATTGGATCTGTGTTTCTGCAAAACGTAATGTGCTGCAATGGTACATAATAGAGCTTTCTTGGAACTGACTCCTTAGAAGTATTCTTTGTCCTATCTGGATTTGTTTTAACCCTGGCATCTATAATTCATTTAGTTAATCACTTTACCTCTTTACTCGTAATGAACCATTAACAATAGGTAAAAGTATAATCCACCATAGTCCCAGAGGATGTGAACATAGGAAGTATTGTTAGTAAGTTTGCGGGTGACATCAAAATTGAAGGTGCAGTGGACAATGAAGAAGGTTACTTCAGAGTACAATGGAATCTTGATCAAATGGGCAAATGAGCTGAGGAGTGGCAGATGGAGTTTAATTTAGAAAGGTGGGATAATCATAGTAACCACAGTTGGTGTAGATATTAAGCCTGTGCTGTTGGTATTACTATGCATTGCAAATCAGCTGTCTAGCTAACTGAGCTAACCAAATCCCACTCCAGCTTTCACTCTCACTCCCTTTCAGCAACATCTTGGAATAAACTGGCCATTAATCTGTTTGAACAAAAAAATCTTGACACTGGTTTACTTCAAATTATATTATACAATTTATAATAAAGAGGCTAAAATAATTAATCCACAGTTTGTTGAGCATCTTAGGTTCAAACTTAGTGGTTATGACAATTGATAGGAAACTGTGCACAATATTGATTGTTCATACATTTGTGAAGAATCTGGAATGACTAATCTTGTTGATCTTTGAAAGCAAAGATGAGAATTTTCATCATTTGCAGAGTTTGGTGGGATATAAAGATGAGAATTTTCATCATTTGCAGTGTTTAGTGGGATATAAAGGTGACTACTGAAGCTAATCTATACCCAAAAGATTAGTTTGCAAACAGGACAGGATATTGCCAATGACTAAGTTTTGAATGAGTTACTGGCTCAGTATTTCCTCCTCTTGCATTATCTTCTTGCCTGTAATATGTGCTTGCAGATAAAAGAGGTTTTACAAGGTACAGAGATTCTAGGCAAGCCACTCGCAAGACTCCAAACTACTCATAACTCCTAAATGAAGCCATCAATTTCCTTGTATCACCTTCTTTGAACACTTTGAGAGTGAACCCAAAGCTCACATTTTCAGTAGGTAAGGGAGGGTCAGGCATTGTGTCGACATCACCTGTCTAACTCAGTCAGCTGTGATACTCTCAGTATGGTGTAAATGATTGGCATGCATTCTAGCGCAGGTGAGCACCTCCATGCCTGGTATTTTCTCTTGCCATCCTATCTTCCAAAGTTTCGGAAGACAATGCACATGAAAGTAATTCAGCTTCTGACTCTCGTATTCAGTCTGCATCTCACAAGCACAGCGCAGAGTGGACAGCACGGTTACTCTATTGGCATTCAGTTGGTAGGCAGATTTACTCCTCTTCTTTCCCAAACTGCTGTTCAAATTCTGTTAATGATTATACTTACTTTACCAGTTCTTGCAAGTGTCTTGTCAGCACGGACAGCTTGAGAGAGTGTATTGCTGAGATAAGTGAACTTATGCACTACTGGCAGATTCTGGCCTTGGTCTCATCATGGAATGACTAATGAGCTATTGTGAGTTACATGATACCTTCAAGGTAAAATCAGAGATATGAAATGTCCTTTATTTATTTGTAATCAGTGAGACCATTCGGAAGCATTCAGTGATAATATCAATCACTCCTATTTCAATGCAGTTATCAGACACCAACAAGTTGTCTGCACATTGCCCAGCTAATGTGCTCATCCCCAAGTTTCACTGACCATTGTGATATTCAATGTTTCCTCACTGGTCCCCTATCTTTCGTAAATGACATTGTGCTAAATAGAAAAAAAGATACTGATCAATTGTATTGTGACTAGTTAAAATTGATCTCATGCTTTCTAGAGAGCTTTGATTTGCATAGAATGAACTGTTAACTCCATCAGGACCCTTACTCTTGGAGCACATCATAGATTCAGACTGCATGGCGATTATGACGAGGCCCCTATGACACATAACAGGAGTAGTGAAAAAAATGCACAAAACAGACTATTTGGACTTCTTTTTTTCCATATTCTGGCTATGATTGATTACCTTACTAGTTGACTATCTTGCGTTGAATAGAATAGTATCAACATCAGTTCCATTTTCCAAAAATCCTCAGCATAACTGAGAATGCTGATATGTGAATATAGAATTCAAATATAAAGTTTTAGTGTTTTTCAACCTTTTCTCCAAGCTGGCAATATTAAATAATAGTATTTCCTAGCCTTGTTGGCGTTGATACAAGTGAAATGTGTGACCCATGTACTCTAAAACAGATCCAAAATAGATCCATACTTTCAGCTGTAATTTATAGGGTGAAATTTTACGAAGAAATCTTTTTAAAAAATTATGGAGCTATGAATGAGTGGAGTCTGACAGCCTCTCGAGGTTAGATGTATTGCATTTTACAAAATATTTATTGTTGATTAAGGGATTTTTGATTTATAAAATCGATTTGTTTTACAGCTAAAATCATGGAATGAACGCCCCCATTGAAGTCTGTCAAAGCAACAATAGTTTGGGATCACTGGGAGATTTAAGCTTTGTTTATTAGGATGCTAATATGGAAGGGAAAACATTTTGGTGAAATCAGGCTTCTGATGTACTATTACAAAGCCGTCTTGTTTCAGGATTTTGTATTGAGGAATTGGGAGCAGAGAGGAAAGGGACATTTTCCAGTTTTGCTTTGACACTTGGGAATTCTGTAAGGTTTCAATTTTAGTCAGGGCAAATATGTTTAGTCAGGATTTTTTTAACAGTAAATAAAACCAGAGATTATGGCTGGTATTCAAATTTCAAGAAGGCACATCTTTTCCTTGGCATTTTCTTTGTTAAATATCTGGTGAGGGCTTGTCTCATATATATCTTCCTTCCTGGAATCAAATAAGAAAGTAGAAATTGAAAGGTACCTCTTTCAAATTTGTTAGAAGGGAGTCTTCACCCAAAATGCAAAAGAAAATCTATACTTATACAACGGTTTTCATACACCACTGGATATCTCAAAGCACTTTACAGTCAATGAAGTACTTTTGAATTGTAGTCACTGTGAACAATTCATTTCAGTAGTACTAATCTGCTAAATGCCTTTCAGGTGCTTCTCTTAAGCACCATTCGTGACATGAGGCAGAGCTCAGAAGTTACCAGGTGGCTTTTCACAATGAAAATGTGTAGTTATTGATTTGTGTCAATGAAGCAAATGCTACCAACAATGTGGAACATTTCAGATCATCATGACCACTGGCTGATTATATGATCTCTCGGACAAGAATTACCATTCAGCATTAGGAAATAGATGCTTAGTACCATTTTAGTTTTGTTTAGCATTTGATGCTTCTCACTCTCTTGTTCTTACTTTTTCTCACTTGCTTTGTTTTCTTTTCATTGCCTCATGCCTGCATATCTATACCAATGGCCCAGCATAACCAGCCACTGGGGGGCTCCTGGGAGCCACTGTGTTTCACACCAACTAGTTGCAAATATGGGAAAAGAAAGAGATTGCAGTTACAGAGATTAGCTTCCTAAAAAGGCACATTTCTCCATTGGCAGTAGAAGGGAAGATGCTTTTTTCAGACTTGTATTCTGGCGTTGAAGATGCAGGACTCTGGTGTTATAGTCCACCAGTGGTTTGTTGGAAGGGAGCACTGTTGCAGCCATGATGCAACATGTCTTCGCTATTAAATGAACTCTGGGCTTGTGACTGGATATGTTTGGGTCTTAGACACAGGTGGGGTTCCATTCCTACACACAAGTACGAGTGGAGTAGACCCCAGTGGAATTCTGAGGACCAGGAATTTAGATCTCCATGAAGTTAAAACCATACATTAAATCTGCACAAATAAAATGTTGTAAGCTTTGCTACTAAGGGCTGAAGACAGGAACACAATGCTGCAATTGACAGTTTCAGCCTCCTTGTAAACTAGAGAATTCCAGCAAATATTTTCTGGCATATAAATAAAAGAGCCTATCTGCTGAAAATCAAAGAATCTGTTTTCAGGTAGACCATTGAAGTTTGGAAACTACATCACAATGGCAACCATTTTACTGTAATAGGTTTGGTCCCTTTCATTTACATGTTTACTTTTCCATTTCCAGCATTGGTATGTTTCCTTTCAAATTCCTGCTTGATGTTCTGCATAATAATGCTGGAGCATTGTGTGTCACTGGACTTTACTGATCTGTTAAGATTTGCATCAGGCTAGAATGGTTTAGAATTGATTTCCTGAATGACTGAAATCAGCTTCAATGGCCATTGAGGTTTTGCCCAATCCTTTAGTGGATTCACTCATTCCTTTCCAGACCCATTGGCTCCCAAGCACACACCCACCAGAACCGCTCTATGTTCAAAATATGAACAGAATACCTGTTGGATTTTCTTTATGAAGAGGACTGTAGCAGCTGACTGGTACACAGAGTTGGAATATCCAGCATTTTGCTGTAACTATAAACACTATTTCAGTTCTGAAGAAGAGTCATATCAGGCTCCAAATATTGACGTTATTTCCCTCTTCACAGTTGCTGTCAGACCCTCTGAGTTTGTCTGGCACTTTCTGTTTCTATTTCAATGTTCCAGCAGTGTTTCACTTTTATCTTAGTAACCTGCATGTAGGTTTAGATCTCTAACACTTCTTCTTCAAATATGCAATAAGTAAAATGCCTGTCACTGCAGCCAAAGTAATCCCTACATCCAGTTTGTCCTTACAGAGCCATGAAGGGCCACACAGCAGCCTATTGCATTGTAAATCTTCTTTAATAAGTAAAGTCACCATAGTCCTGGAGGACCATAGGGCTGCTCTCTCAGCAATGAGAAACAACCAATGGTGGACCAACCTAAGGGTCACCATGCCTCAGGTGAGAGGAGACTTTTAGAAGGAGGGGCCTTCATAGTAACCTCAGCCAGTATGAAGTCTTTGTACAAGCAACATAGTAAACCATTAAAATTACAACATAGTGTACTTCTGTCACTTATTTCTGTTTGTTGTCAATATCTCAAGGTGAACTTTAGGAAACTCTGCGGTTGCATTTCCTTTCTATATTGTATTCGTGGCACTGCTTTCCAGTCTAACCAACAGTCTACAGTAGGCAAAGTAAATATGACACCAAAGTGTCACCTCCCTGTACAAGTGTAACATATTGTGGCCACCTGACAGAATAGTGTAATGCAATTGCCTTTTAACAAAATCAGGCAAGTTTTATGTCTTTTTCTAGCTAATGATCAACAGACACCAGCAGACACGATCACATTACAAGTTCTCCAGTGTACACAAAATGCAAATAAAAACAAGAAAATAAAGAAAATGCAATTAATGCAAAGATAATGCACTAGTGATTACTTGGCTCTGTTTACTCACAGCTAGATGTTGTCACCATTGGTGGAGAGAGAAAGTCACATCATTCCAAGAATGAAATTAATGGGAGAGACTTGAAATCAGTTGAAAACCTGAAGACATCGATTTCAGGCGATTGGCAAGAGAACAATAGTGATATATGGAAATATTTTCTCAGTGTGGGTACAGGCTGTATCAGTGGGTACTGCTATATCAGTGCAAATTGCTATAACGTGATTGATGAATTGTGGATATTGTTTGGATATCACAAACTTTCTACTGAAAGGGAAAACGGGGATTTTCTACAGCGTGAGGTCGCAGGGGAACACAACTGTTGCGGTATAGCAGAATGACATGTAATTACAATCTGGAATACACTGCCTGGAAGTGGGGTGGTCGAGGCAGATGCAATCATAGCTTTTAAAAGGGAATCAGACAGGCATCTGAATGAATACATTTAAAGGGCAGGCGAATGGGACTCAATAAATTACTCTTACAGGGAGCCAGCTTGTCTGAACCTCCTTTGATGCTCATGTAGGTGACCATTTTATGATTTATGAGTCTATGATTTCATTCAGGCACAGGGATCTAATAAGCCCATACGTGGCTAATCTAAACTTCTTCCAGTTCAGGGAATCATTGAATGCCTACAGTGTGTAAGCAAGCCATTTGGCTCATTGAGTCCACACTGACCAGCTGAAGAGCATCCCAACAAGATCCAATTCCTATAACCCTGCATGTCCCCTGGCTAATCCAACTAGCCTGCAAATCCCCTGGACACTGTGGGCAATTTATCTTGGCCACTTCACATAACTTGCACACCTTTGGACTGTGGTAGGAAACGAGAGCACCTGGAGGAAATCCTCGCAAAGATAATTGCCCACTGGTGGCATTGAACTTGTGTCCCTGGTTCTGTGAGGCAGCAGTGTTAACTATTGAGCCACTGGGCCATCCCAAGATTAATGTTCGTCCTCTCCTCATCATATCTTTTTTAATTAATGCAGTGCAATTTGTTTAGGTACACATCAATAATTTATTTAATTTGATCCCTGGAGGAAGTGTGTTTTTCTTTCAGATTGCTAGTTTACCACCGCATTTCAACCAATATCAGCTTGGGTTCTGGCTGTGCTAAAGTTTTCCCTACCAGAAGTGGTGTCACAGTACATGAATGGGCATCAGTACTGGCCTGGTATGATACCAGAAATTAAGAAAAGTTAGTTTGAAATGTGGATAATCTAAAAAGAGATTCATTTCTAATTTCAGGAGAGCTGAGCCTGCCTATATGCAGTATGAAGGTTAGAAATAAAACAGCTGTTTGGGGAACAGAGCAGTGTCTGTGAGCAGGCAGACACACACACTCCATTATGTGAATTTCCAACTTTACCCTGTACAGGAAAGATACTAGTCTGAGAAGAGTATCTGCAAGTAACAATAGACTAAATAACAGTGTTAATAACAAATAGGCCATGGCAATGTTGTGGTTAAATTATTGAGTCAGCAATCAAGATTTCTGAACAAATGATCCAGAGTTCAAATCCCACTGTTGCTAATTGAGAACTTTAGATTAGTTCAAATAAAATTGGAAGATAAAATGCATATGTTAGTAAGTGTGTTGAAATGTTCTAAAAACCCTACTAATTTGCTAATACTCCTTCTGGGAGAAACCCACTATCCTTACCTGGTGACTCCTTCTCTATGATGCAGCCTAACCAAAAGGAGATTAGAACAAACGCTGGTCTTCACCATAGACTACAGTCTTATCTAATAGCCATTTTCTTGAGCCATCTGCAGTTGATGTCTGAATGAAAATTAGATTAGAAATTTCCTTACCGGCAGTGCTCACAAACCAGCAATGAATTAAAAAATGCGACAGCATTATATTCAAAGGAGCATCAGATCGCCTGTTAACGGTCTGTTCTTTTTAAGAAATTTTATAATAGAGAACACAATGTAACAGAAACAAACAAGGAAATGTATCAAAGGAAAGTGAATTCAATGAAAATAAAATTAAAACCCCTCTCTAAATCTCTGCTGCTTTCCTGTTATTCAGCTGAAAGATTCAAAGCTATATGTATCAAAAACTTTAAAGGCTGTGCTTAAGGCTTTGAAACATTTCTGACCACAATGGTACCTGCATATTATCAGAGCTTCTCAGAGCCTGCTTATTCTAATATAATCCTGAATCATTTCTGATTTATGTCAATCCAATATAATTCCTTCTGTTTTAAGATATAACATCGTCTGCTCAATGTAATGCATTAGAGCAACATCAATAGCTTGCAGCCATTGAATGTTAGTAAGGAAAAACCAATCTGAAACCTTTTCATACCTGGTGAATCTAGGAATGGCTTTCTGATTAGTTTCATAAATACATTAACATATTAGCAACTTAATTTTGGAACTAATTCCTTCATCCTTTTTGGGACCACTTAGCAACATTTCAAAATTAGTCCTTCTGGACCTTTTCATATCTTTTTACCTTCATCTTGGATTCTTTTCCTGCTGTAAGTTTATGTCTTTATTATGCATCTTGTCCTGATTTTCTCCTCTGAAATCCATGACTCTTGCTTTGATAAGTCTTGTTTACATGTTTTGAGTTTGTCCAAGTGCTCAGTGATACCTTACCCAATATCTCTGAGATTTGCAGTCCAAATATTTTGAAATATATTATCCATACACAGATTGAGACCCATGTCCAAGCACTATGTGTTTCTTGTCCAAATATTCTGAGCTGTCTTACCAAGTGCTTTGCATGACTTTGTCCACATGTTCTGAGATATCGCATCCAAGCCCTGTGGGATACCTTTCCCTGGTGCTCTGAAATGCCTTATTTATGGATTAGGGTATCCATTTTCTACATGTAAAGCTCATAAATTGAGTTCGAACAGGTAATGCCACCAATGAGAGTCAACACTGCTGATCTTAATTTCACTCGACCTTCCTACTTGAGTAAAGATTATTGGAAAATGAGTAAAAATTGGAATGTTGACGTATCTTCCCCATCCAAAGCCCATTTTAACCCCACTATTATATTCTCCAGCTGATGCTGTCTCTGCAATTGCACAGTGGCACAAATTAAAAATCAAATGCACAGATCATCACTATCTATTGTTATAACAGACGGTGTCTTCACTGTCCTCACAGTAAAACCTTGGTCATTTGCAGTGCCATCAATCTCATACCGTTCACAGAACAGGCTAGAGGCATGAAATGACACAAGATGGAGGATAACATCAATTTCTTTTTAGGAAAAGAAGGCAAAATAATCTTTGTCAGAGCTAGGATTTTGTCAACTTTGATGGAGGCCAACAAAACACACAAACAGCAATAATACATATAACCTGTTCTGGTGTAGGTTGGGGACTAAATGTTGACCAGGACATTGAAAATTCTTCCTTTTGATAGACTAATGGCACTGATTGGGGAAGGGAAGATGAAGTATCTTTTACATCTACCTGAGTACACAGATAGGGTCTTAGCTTAAGACATCAGAATCTCCTAATAATGTTGGGTTTCCTTTGTACTGCACTGAGTGCCAGCCTTGTTTATGTGTTCTGTACAGTCTAGCATGTCATCACCATATGATATCTCTTATTCCCGAGAATGCCTTTAGGTTAGCATTAGGGTTGAATGAGTGATGGAAATGCTCAGCAGGTCAGTACAGCATCCATGGAGAAAACAGAACTCAAATCTGCCTCTCTGGATGACTTGACATTAGCAGGAGACAAATTAAAAGAACGACAGATATACATGGAGCCCAGAGAGGACTGTGTTGTCATGATTATCTTTAACTAATTTTGCATGATGGTTGTGGCCACCAGAGAGAGGGATTCACCAATGTAACTAGCCCGTGTTCAGCGATGCAATGATAGGCGATATGAGGAGGATATCATATAGTAGCTTTAAGAATAGAGTAACACTCTCAATTAGTTAACATGCAGTTCAACAGTAACTTTGCACTATCAGACAGTTCTGTAAACTAGGCAGTAGTTTCTGTCTGAAACAAATGATCCTACAGAAATTCCAGCAAGTGAGATATGGCCCTAATTCAGGTATTTCAAAGTTGGTTACATGTAGTAATTTGAAAATTTCGAGCTTTGGTCATGTTATAGT
The DNA here is from genome assembly GCF_037043375.1 of Chiloscyllium plagiosum. Lineage (NCBI taxonomy): Eukaryota > Metazoa > Chordata > Chondrichthyes > Orectolobiformes > Hemiscylliidae > Chiloscyllium > Chiloscyllium plagiosum. The sequence goes on from NW_028270172.1 coordinate 21,569,480, forward strand.
TGACCATGAAACTGTCACCATGATCTAATTGAATTGCGGAACTGGTTCAAGGTGTCCTTTTGATTATGTTACAGTGACGATGTGGGGAAGTTCCACAGAAGTTGCTAATCAAAAGCAGATCTATTCAAATCATCTGGTCTGTATCAGCTCTCTAAAAGAGCCATACGTAATATTATTTCTCTGCACATTCCCCATACAGTTCTAAAAGTTTTCTTTGAGTATATCCATTCATGTCCCTTTTAAGATAAGCAACATACAGTTGGATTAATCAACAGAAAACTGAAAGATTGCTGCAGATGAAAGGGAAAATGTACTAACTACATAGAACATAGAACAATACAGCACAAGAACAGGCCCTTTGGTTCATAATGTTGTGTTGAACATGGCGCCTAAGTGAGCTAAACCCTTCTGCCTGCCCATGGTCCATAGCTCTCCATTCCTTGCTTATTCATGTGCTTATCTAAAATTCCCTTTAACACCTCTATTGTATCTGCTTCCTCCAGTACCCCTGGCAATATATTCCAGTCACTAACCACTCTCTGTGTACACTTCGAACATAAACCACAAGCACTGAAATACCTAATAGAATTAACCAGCTCTTAATGTAGACTGCAGTCTGTTATTCTTTTATTATATCAGTCAGAAGGTAGTGCTTGTATAAAACAATGAATGCAAAGATATGCTTAAAAAATAAATCGTGCACTCCTGTCATCCACACAACAAGTGGCAGGGCGAGAGAAACAGTGGAATTCAGTTTCTGAATGTCAATGATATTTGAAGGCAACAGGAATTAAAGCTAATGCTGGCATCCCTGGTAGGTTAAGTTGAGTGTGTCAAGCACTTGAATGAGGTACATAAGGACTAATTGTGCCCATCCACACCATTAAGATGGATACGGTTTAAGGGCTACTGTATTCCGGATAGATGGCACAGCCAGAGGCAATTCACCCCAACCTGTCCATATCAGTGTTCGTGCTATATTCAAGCCTTCTCTCAACTTCTCTCATTTAAATCTACAATTACAACTGTGTCTATCCCTTTCCCTCTGATTTCCTCAGCTAGTTTCCTATTAAATGCATCTATATGATTTATTTCAACCATCCCTTGTCATGGTGAATTCCACATTACACTGGATTTTTAAGTGACTATCTTATACTGATAGTTTGTCCTTATTCTCTTCCTCACAAGCTGAAACATTTTCATAATCTGTGCTGACTTGTAACATACACTTGAGCTCAATTTTCTGGAATGTGGGTGGGGGAGGCAATTTATGTTGGATTCCTACTGCTGTACAGAAGCTGCCAATAGAAAGGATACATACACGGACAGAATAGTCATTGTTATTATGTGATAATGAATGATTGAACATATTTATTATCAAACTCAAACGTAACTCTTTGGGCAACACACTGCAATTCTGCCGATTGTGATGAAACCAGAGTCAGTATTGATCTATATATTTTGAAGAAGATAGTAAAGAATGACAATTTTGAATGTCAAACAAAACACAAATACAATACAATGCATGCATGCATGAATGAGGTGGGAACAGAGGGACATGGTAACTGAGTGGGAGTAGGTAAATAGAATGGGATGAGGTCTCTGTGAAGATTAAAAACTGGTGTGAGCCAGTTGAATATTGATTTCACTCCAGATTCTCAATAATGTTGGCTGTCTGTCTTATTTATGCCAATTGCAGAATTCCTTGTGAAATTATACAGAAAACCTGAAGTGTAAGGATCTCTATTAAATTACTCAAGATTGACTTCCTTCACCGGCCTACATCATTTCTGGTTATGATTCTGGTGCAATATGAGATTAAAATCATGCCCACATACATGGTGAGATCCTACATCACTAAAGATCAGATGTGGTGGGGATGGAGGGAGATTGAAGAGTCAAAGAAGATGATCAAATGATTGGTTTTCTTAATGCTTTGCCATTTTTCTTAGTTTATAATCTTCTGAGACTTCAGTTTAAAATAGCACTTCTGTTATTCTCTGTGGTGGTTTTCTGTATCACCACTGTCACTGATAATGGGTTTCCCAATGACAATCCCCTCTTCTGGTCTGCTGGAGGAAGAAGAGGAGTATTGCTGAAGGGATGCCAACCTGAATAGGCTACAACAGTGTTTGGCTACGTCCACAAGCACTGCTGAATGCATCTACTTCATTCATGCAGAGTGTCTATCAATGTGAATATTCAATTTCCCGAAGTTGGTGGTCAGGGCGTACTCAGTGATAGAGATACATGAAGGTTGATAAACCATAGGGTTATTCTTTAGAAACACCTCAATATTCTCAGTGAAGCAAATTGAAGTAGAGTATGGCAGTCTGAAGCCAGGATAATTTCAGCGGTGACTCAAGGATCAGCAAATCCTATTGGTCTACATAAATCAACACACCTCAGACTGTGATTGTACATGAAGAGTGTTCACTTGGGTTAGATGCCAGAAGACTAGTTATTTCTGTTGAACTGTCCTCAGGTTTTATAAGAATGTTTCCATTGGTCTAGTATAAGGCAATGGTATGGAATTGGAGGATTCTGACCCCATTGATACCCAGCCTCCCATACCCAGGGATCTTGTCCTAAATCCTAAGGACTGGATTATCAGACAGGGAGGGAAATTGGCCCCTGTATATTTGGTCGCCTTGGTCATCTCACTTCTGAAAACAATAATCATTGGATTTGAGTGCTTCAGCTGAGTGTAAATGATTACTGAATCGCTGAAGAATGTGGCCTCCCTCATATTCCACCTCACATTTTCTTTGTTACTCATTTTCTGCTTTGTATTTTCTCTCCCCTCCAACCATCAGTTGTGGCTGCTTCTCTCATGCTGAGAGTTCAGCTGTCTAATCAGATGCATGATAAGGAGAGTCAACATAGTGGAGTTAGTATTTCAGTGCTGGATGAATTAGAAGATGAAGGAATTGGCAGAAATTTTTCTAGTTCTTTTGTAATGTGCAGAGGGGAACATGAGATGAGGAAGGGTAGAGATTACAATCGGCTACAGAGGCATATCTACTTGTCAGTTATATTAAATAGAGTTACATAAATTTGCAGAAGCTTCCATCTGGATGATCTGAGTGGCCCTGTAGCACACAACAGGAAATCAATTGTTCTCCATAATGATGATATAGCTGACCTTTACTCTCTGATATCCGTGCCATCACCCTCAATGTTGGCCTTTCTGAGAGATACAAGACATCCCCTTCCCAGTACGCCAAAAAGCTAAGGTATCACTTTTTAAGAAAAAAAAGCTGATTAGGCATAAGATTGATACTAATGCATTAAAAGTGGAAATAGTACAATAAAGTGAAAGGAGTGGGAATTCTTCAAGTACAATGAAGGTAATCCAAGATGGAGGACGGGAAAAATTTCTGCCTGTAACAGCTGCTCCTTTTTTTGAGGCATTTTAGGTGCTGAAGGTGTTTTCCTCGAATTCCAGGAGCAGCAATTACTGTTTCATATGCTGTTGCATTGTTTTGGAACTTTGAAAAAAAAAGTCAAAACAACAGCAGTTTTGAAAGAACAAAGGAAGCACATGGTGAGGTCATTGCAGGACAGAGAGAGAGAGAGAGAGAAAACCTGCACAGTTACTGCCTTTGCTGTTTTATGGAATGAGCTGCCAGAGGAAGTGGTGGAGGCTGGTACAATTGCAACATTTAAGAGGCATTTGGATGGGTATATGAATAGGAAGGGTTTGGAGGGATATGGGCCGGGTGCTGGCAGGTGGGAGTAGATTGGGTTGGGATATCTGGTCGGTATGGACAGATTGGACCGAAGGATCTGTTTCCATGCTGTACATCTCTATGACTCTATGACTCTATGAGGATATTGGAGTGATGTTAATTAATTAATCATCAAATAAACTGCAACAGAGATGGCAGATTGGATGATGCATTGTAGTTTCAGCATGTGAGGATTTCTGGACACCAAGGAGATCCATAGTGAACACATCTCTAGCAAGTGTTTGTAGCTTGAGCAACTTCAGTTTTGAGTTCAGGATCTGGAATCTGAGCTGTAGAAATATTGCTGCATGAGATAGGAACAAAGTTACCTGCATACTTTGCTCCAGAAGGCAGTCACACTCCTTAGATTAAATCATTTAAACTTGGTCTGTGATCAAACTCAGATGGGTGTGACTATAGCTGAGGAGGATAATGGAAACCCATCAGGCAGCTAAGGCCCTACAATTGTCCCACAGTAAAGAGGTTCTTGTAACTTAAATGAATGAGATTACTGCAGGGAGGATGAAAGACTTGACACCGTGGTACAGAAAGCTATTCAAGAGAAGGGGGAAGAAATAAGAACATAATACTGATAGAGAACAGTATAATTAGGGGGCACTATAACATTCTTTGCAGCTGTGGGCATGAGTCCTGAAGGTTGTGTTGCGTTTCAATGCCAGGATTATGGATATCTCCTTGGGCTGGAGGGAAACCTGGAGCCATAGGGAAGAGATCCAGTTGCTGTTGTCCCATGTTTATATTAACGATACTGATAAGAATGTAAAGGAGGTTCTGCTAAAAGATTTTGCACATTATGAGCTAAACTAAAAAGCAGAATCTCCAAGGTGATAATTTCAGACATCCTACCTGAGTCCCAAGCAAATTGGCATAATGTACATAAAATTAAGGAGTTCAAGTAATGGCTTAAAGATTGGAATGGGAGGATTTGGTTTTGGTTTATGGGTCACTGGCACTAGTACTAAGGTAGAATGGGGCTGTTCTGGGAGGTTGGGCTTCATTTGAAATTTGCTGGAACATATGTCCTGGTGAATCAGATAATGAGGGCTATAGAAGGGGCTCTTAACTAGAGAGGGAGAGCATTTGGAAGGGGTAAACTTAGACTTTTGATAAAAATGGTTATGATGGCATAGCAAGTTAACTGTTTTGACAATGTATCTAGATTGAGACAGGAAGGGACAGAGTATATAAGCATTGAAAGAGTAGAAAATAGATTCAAAGGGAAATTAAAAGGTTAAAAGGAAAAAAAATGTCACCTTTCTTAAATGCATATAGTATTCAGAACAAAGTAAATGAAAAAATGGGACAAATAGAGTGATCTTATAGCTGCAATGGAAGCATGTTTGCAAGGTGATTGAAGCTGGGAACTAGATGTTCAGGACTGATGACCTTTTGAAAGGCTAAGCAGGAAGGGAAGTGCAGGTATCTTTGTTAGTACGAGATGAAACAAGTTTATTGGCAATAAATTATTTTGGATCGGATGAATCCGATTGGTAGAGGTAAGAAAGCCCAAGAGGAAGAAGACACTAATGGAAGTAATCTATAGGTCTCGTAACAATAGCTATTCTGCAGGACAGAGAATAGATCAGAAGATAATGATCTATCTTTATCATGGCAGTTCATTAATCATTGGTGACTTTTATCATCTCAGTTCAAGAAATCAAATTGACAGATGTAGTCAGAAATGAGATTCATAGAATGCATTCAGAATATTTTCCCAGAACAATATGGTGTGAATCCCATCAGAGATCAAGCTATTTTGGATCTTGTAGTGTGTAATGAGGCAGGTTTAGTAAATTATCCTAGAGTAAAAGATCTTCTAGAAAATAATGACCATAAATTTAGCATTCAGTTTGAGACTGAGAAATTGGAAACAAATATGCTGAATTAATTATGGATAATTAAATGGGACTGAAGGCAGAGTTCAGTGGAATTGACTGGGAAAGGATTTTAGCATAGGAAGACACTTAAGAAAATAGTTCATGACACACAGCAAAGATATATCCCAGTGAGGAGAAAGATTCGAGGAAAGAGATAAACTTACTATGGTTAACCAGGGCAATTAAGGGTAGTATCAAATTGAAAGAAAAAAATATATACAATGTGGCAATGATTAATGGACCATCAGAATATTTGGAACATTTAAAAATCCATAAATGACAGCCACAAAGAGGGACAAAATAAAATGAGGGCAAAACTAGAAAGCAACATAAAATGGACAGTAAGAGCTTCTTTAAATATTTAGAAAAGAAGAGAAAGGCAAATAAGAACTTAAGCCCCTTAGAAAATGAGGCTGGTGAAATAATAGCACAGAGTCAGGAATTTGCAGAACAATTGAATAAAAACATTTAATCAGGTTTCATGGTAGAGGACACTATTAGATTATAAAAGTAGGAAATACACAGGGGTCTAAAGTGGTGGGGGAGGTGGAGATATAAACACTAAACATAATTGGAGGAAATAAAGTACAAGGGAACAAAATAAGGCAACAGGCAGATAAGTCCCATGATGGTTTGCAACCAATGAATTTAAAGTAAGTAGCTGCAGATATTTTGGGTGCATTGATTGTAATCTTGTAAGAATCCTTAGATTATGGAAAAGGTCCCAGGGGATTGAAAAACCACCAGGTGTAACACGATTATTCAAAAATGAAGGTAGACAAAAAAAAGGTTATTAGGAGCCAGGTAGTGTAACATCTGTATTTCTGAAAATGATAGAACTTTTTATAAAAGGGTGTAATAGCAGAGAATTTAACAATGCGTAGTATAATTAGGTAGAGTCAGGGTGACTTCATGAAGGGGATATCAAAACTGACAAATTTATTAGTTCTTTGAGGCGGTAACAATCAGGGTAAACGAGAACAAGTGGTTGTATTATATTTCTGACTTGGAGATGCTGGTGTTGGGCTGGGGTGTACAAAGTTAAAAATCACACAACACCAGGTTATAGTCCAACAGGTTTAATTGGAAGCACTAGCTTTTGGTGCACTGCTCCTTCATCAGATGGTTGTGAAGTATAAAATTGTAAGAGACAGAATTTATAGCAAAAGTTTACTGTGTGATGTAACTGAAATTATATATTGGATAAAACCTGGAATGTTTGTTAAGTCTTTCATCTGTTAGAATGACCATGTTAGTTTCAGTTCTTTCATATGTAAATCGCAAAACATTTTTTAGAAGTTACAAGTGAACTTTAACAATTGGTGTCTCTCAGCCCAGATAATGTATTCGAGGTGTGAGTTCCCCTGTGTGCTGCTGTCTGTGCCACAATGTTTAGACTGATTCTAATCTAAAAAAATGAATTTACAGAATCTTACATGGATTCATGAAGTTTTTGAGCAAAGTAAAATGTAACTCTGCAAGTACAAATTCACCCCACAAACTTATATGTGTATGCGTGTGTGTGTGTGTATGCGTGTGTGTGTGTTGGGGGGAGGGGGTTTATATTTCAAATTCTGAAAGGCATTGGATAAACTACCACACATTAGTATTCTTAATAAGAGACCATTAGTATTCTTAAGAAGAGACCATGGGGTAGAATATTAGCGTGGATTGACTAACTAATAGAAGATAGAAATTTGGGATAAAGTGATTTTCAGGATGGCAACTTGCAACTAGTGGAATGTCAGAGTGATCAGTACTGAAGCCACAAAGAATATATTAACTTAGATGATGGAAGTGAATGCACTCTCATTACGTTTGCAGATGACACAAATATAGGTGGAATGGCAAATATTGAGGATCACACAAGGAGTCTGGAGGGATATGGGCAGGTTAGGTGAGTGGGCAAAAACAAGTAAATAGAATATAAGGTGGGAAAATATGAGCTTATACACTTTGTCAGGAGGAATAAGGTTATCTAAGATTACAAAGATTTTGTGATCAATTGGGTCAATGGGCTGAGGAGTGGCAGATAGAGTTTACTTAGGATAAATGTGAGCTATTGCATTTTGATAAAACGAACAAGGGCAGGACTCAAAAATTAATGGTAGTTGAAGAATTGAGAAACCTAGGGGCTCAGTTCCTTTGAAATTTGAATCACAGGTAGACAGAATGGTTAAGAAGGCATTTAGGATGCTTGCCTTCATTGCTAAAACCTTTGAATACAGGAGTTGGAATGTACATGTTGAGGTTATACAGGACATTGGTGAGGCCTTTTCTGAAGTACTGTGTGTGGTTCTGGTCACCCTGCTATAGGAAGGATATTATTAAATTGGAGAGGGTTCAGAAAAGATTTACTAGGATGTTGCCCAGAATGGAGGGTTTGCATTGCAAAAATAGGTTGATAGGTTGGGACTTCTTTCACTGGAGCATAGGAGGTTTAGGGGTGACTTCATTGAGATTTATAAAATCATGAGAGACATAGATAAGGTTAATAGGAAAGGTCTTTCCCCAGGATGGGAGAGTTCAAAACAAGGGGGCATATTTTTAAGGTGAGACGGGAAGATTTAAAAAGGGCATGAGGGGCAACTTTTTACACAGAGAGTGATTTGTGTATGGAATGAACCAGCAAGGGAAGTTATGGGGGCAAGCATGCTTACAATATTTAAAAGACATTTGGATAAATACATGAATAGGAAAGGTGGGGAAGAATATGGGCCAAGTGCAGGTAAGTGGAGCTAGTTTGTTTTGGGAACGTGGTCAAAATGGACTAGCTGGACCAAAAAGTTTATTTTCATGCTGTATGACTTTATGAATCTATAATGGAAGGGCTGACTATTAGTTAAATAGGTAAAGACTGCAGAAGGCTGCAGCATAAATGGACATGCATGAATCACAAAAAACTATCATCTAAGTTCAGTTGTAATAGGGAAGGCAAAAGAAAATTTTGGTCTTTATTTCAAAGGGAATGGGTACAAAAAGTGAGAGATCTTGTTAAAATATGGGATTAGTCAGATCATAGATAGAATACTGTGAACAGTTTTGATCCTTTAACTGAAGAAAAATATATTGATATTTGAGGCAGTCTAGAGGTAGGTTGATCGCAGGCATGGAAGTTTTGATTTGTGAAGAGAGGTTGAGTAGATTGGGTCTGTGCTAATTCGAGTTTAGTTGAAGGAGTGGAGACCTTTTTGAAACATTAGGATTTGACAGGGTACTTGACAGGGTAGATGTGGAGAGATTGTTTCCTCATGTGAGAGACTCTTGGAGTAAAGCGTATAATCTCAAAGCAAGGGGTCACCCATTTAAGGTAGAGATTAGGAGGATCATTTTTTCTCTGAGAGGGTGGTGAATCTGTGGAATTATTTATCATAGAGGGCTGTCGAGGCTGTTAAGTATATTCAAGGCTGAAATAGACTACTCATCATGAAGGGAATCAAGAGTTATGGGGGTAAGGTAGGAAAGTGGAGTTGGAGATTAACAGTAGGCCACGATCTCAGGGTCTACTTCTCTTCTTAAGTCTTGTGGTCTTATGGATAGCCATCCTCTGCAGTGTGTTAAGATAACTTTTCCTGTAAGAGGATTGAAGATGGTGAAATAGATGTTTTGTTGTCCATGCAACCCAGTGGATTTTAAACAGGCCTCTATATTCTTGTAGATTCTATGGAAAATGTTTGCTCTTAAGTTCATTAAGGGAATGATCATTATCACTAGCTCAAAATGAATTTACCTTCAGAACTGAAAAGATATCAGTCAGGCTAAAATCATCCCAGTGCCCTTGTATCTCCTGTTTGTCAAAAGCTAATGTTTTATTTTATTGAAATGGCAGAATTTTCCTGTTCTCCTGTCAATGGTGCCACTCTGAGAAGAATAATGGCTGCCGTAAAATAAGTCACAAGTTCTGAGGGTTCAAGTGAAACTTAAATGTTTCTGTGGCACAATATAAAGATATTAAACATTCTCCTGGTGTTTTGACCAGTATTCTTCCCATAGTCAATGCTAACAAAAAACACAGTTTAACTCATGATTCTTCTGATGGCTAATTGCAACCTCCAGAAACTGCAATGAGTTGCTAATTTACCAATTTTTCTTTTAGTATCTATGTAATGGTACTGGATGAACAGAGATTTCCTTCAACTAAATATTGGAAAGACCAAGGTCACAGGATTCAGTCCATGTTACTGAGCTGCCAGCCCCACACCTTTCCTTGTCAACTGTCCAAAGCTGAGGCAGACTGCTGACAAACGTTTCTTAAAATTTGAGCCTGAACAGAACTGTCAAATATATATCCTCCACATTGCCAAAACTGCCTAATTTCATCTCTGTTTTAGCACCTGCCTCTGGACAACTGCTGTTGAAACCATTATGTTTTTGTTATTTCTGGGTACAACGCCTCCAAAGCTCTTTGAGTCAGCCTCCCATCTTGAAACCTCCTGAAACCCAAGTTAATCCAGAACTTTGCTACCTGCATCCTAATTTGCAGCAATTCCCACATCACCCCATGCTCTTTGACCCACTTTTTTTGCAGTTTCAATAACACCTTGATTTAAAAATTCTCAATCTTGTTTTCAAATCCTCCTATGGCCTCACCTTTCGGAACCTCTGCCAGCCTTACAACCCTCTGAAATCTCTGCATTTCTTGAACTCTGGTCTCTTGTGCACCCTTTTTTAAAAAATTCTGCCATTAGTAGCTGTGCTTTCAGCCATTTAGGTTCTAAGCTTACCAATTTCCTCCAGACACCTCTCTGCCTGTCTACCACTCTCTCCTCATTCAGGATGTTCGTTAAAACCTGTTGTTTACCCAATCATCAGATTATCACTGTCTGTGGCCCAGTGTCAAATTTTGCTTGATAATTGCAACTGTGAAATGTTTTTACTACATTAAAAATGGGACATAAACGCAGGCGTTTAGTGTTGTACTCTGGATGGCTTTGCAACATTTTAAAAGCATAACGTGTAATGTAAACTTAAATTGACTACAATGAATTGAAAAATCAGCGTGGCTACAATTGATTGGATCTATCCACAAAATTGTTGGATTTTATGAACCATAATAAGCAAATCAGCTTTCCACTATTTGAAAACCGTGTAACTAAAGGGGAAGCCATCCAATCAGAATTCCTGCCCACGATTCACATAACACATGGTATCAGCCAAAGTTAAATCTCCCAACATACAAATAATTGCTACTGTAATCTATTCATTTTCAGATCGACTTTTCTTAATAAAATACTATGCAATCATCATCTGCAAATATCATACTTAATAACTGAATGATGAAGCTTCAGATTGTTATTGAGTGAATGAGATATTGAAACTACTTTATTTGTTCACAATAGGTCAATAAAATGAATTACAACTGATAAAAAATTAAGTGGAATTAAAATAGCTTTAGTACCTCACTGTTGATTAAAGAGCATCTGTGTAGAATACAGGTGGTCCCTGATTTATGAACGTTTGACTTAAAAATGCACTTTGTTACAAACAAGATCCAAAATCAATATTAATTTTAAAGATCAGACTTTCTCATACTTGTGAATGGCTATTTTATATTGTATTGTAGTGTGTTCTGACTTGTATACAAATCGACTTACAAATATAGTCAAGAAAGGAACCTATTTGTAACCTGGAGATTGCTCTGATTATCTTAGTGAAAATTAATCCAACAGTGTGGCATGCAAATAGGAATACATGAATATGTGGAATACAATTCATTTCTAATATTTTAAAAACCCTCCAGGTTGTTACTCACAGGTAGACACGAGTCTACAACATTGTTGCAATATTAGGTTGTGAATCGAAAGATGATGAATCTGTACTTGACTGAGTAACTGTGTTTGTTCTCGGGCTTAGTAAAATGACCTCTGAGTTAAACTCTGAATTGCACAACAGCTTGGATTAATAAAGTGCCTTTAACTTAATAAAATGTCCAAGGCACTTTGCAGCAACATCATAAAGTAAAATTTGAAATTGGGCCATGTTAAATGACATTAGGGCAGATGGCCAAAGGATTTAATGACAGAGATAGGTTTTCTACAAAAAATACACATTGGCCTCTTGAGGGCAAAAGGAAAAAGGATAGAATGTTCCAAAGTCTGTCATTCTGGTGTTCTGGTACTAATCAGGCATAATTGTCTTTTGGAGTCTTTCAGACATAGCTTCCTCAGGAAAGAAAATATTGAGAAGTTTCACCAATGAATCTTTCAGAAGTACAAGTAGGTTTAACTCTGAACTCAACAAAAGCTTTTTTTTAATTTTTCCAGAAATGGGAGAGATTGTCTTTGCAGATTGCTTGTAATCCTAACTGAAGAGCAAATAATAAAGTGCTCTCCATTCTCCATCCAGTCACTGTTCAAACAGTCCCAGAAACTGTTGACAACAAAGCAAACGGTTATCACCAGTCATGTGGTGGAAGCCTTGTTAAACAAAAATCTCCAAAGGCCACAGTGACCACTCAATGACCTCTTTTTAAAGAATCCACTCTAGATATTTCCACAAAACTTGAAATTCATCAATTTTTCCACAATCCTTCAAATGTAAAGTTCTTCAAGAAATATTAAATGCTCGGGTCTTCTTAATATATGTCAGAGCACAGTGTACATATGACTTGAAAATAATTTCAGGAAAATCAGTTTTCAACATTTCCATTTGTTAAAAAGAAGTCCTGGGTTACATGGTAGCAATGGCAGCAAAACTGTTAGCGTGTGCTGCCATTAGTCCATGGAAACTGACAGCAAATTAGGGAATTAGTGCATGCGCGGATACGCAGAAATCTGAAATTACCTTTAGTGATTCTATATTCCTCTAGAGGGTGCACTATTCAGGCTCCTTCACAACAATTTACAATTCTGAAACAATCAATGAATTCACAAAATCTCCTCTGTACACTTTATTAGTGAGGGACTCTTGTGGTGCAGTTGAAGTGTCCCTATCCTATGAGCCAGGAGGACTTTGTTCAAGTCTCACCTGCTCCAGGGGTATATAATAACATGCCTGAACAGACTGATTAGAAAATATTTAAATTGTTAGTGACAGTGTAAAAACCCTATGAAGAGTTATATCGTGCATACTGAGGTGTAACTAGGTTTTGAATCATGCACTAAGATCATATGGACAAGCCATATAAATTCTGTGGCTACAAGGGCAGGTCAGAGATTAGGAATACTGCCTTGAGTAGCTCACTTCCCAATGTTTTCCCATTCCTTTCTGCCATTTAAAGTCAGGAATGTAATGCAATACTGTCAACTTGCCTGGATGAGTGCAGCACCTAACAATACTCAAGAAAGTTCAACACCACCAAGGACAAAGCAGCCCACTTGATTGTAATCCCATCTTAGCCCCTAAATATTCACTCCCTGATGCACTGCAATAATTCACCAAGTCTCCTCCAATAACATATTTCAAACCCTCAACCTCTCGCCCCAGAAGGACAAGGTCAACAGGTGTAGGGAGATACCACACCTCCAAACCCCTACACTGCAAGGTCGTTCAAGAAGACCATCACATTCTCCAGGCCAATGGGGGATGGGCAATACATGATGGCCTAGCGATTCCCACATTCAACAAACATTTTGCTTTAAGTGCTAACTTCACATTTGTGGCAGGTCACATTTTTCTATATATTAAAATTTCCACATAGATTTGAAATGCACACTTTAAAAAAATTGTTTGTAATGGGTTGGTTTCTAGCTTAATATAATTGCATTCATTTATTTTGATATCTGAAATTTTTAACGAAAAGTGTTGGGATTAAAAGCTTTTCACTTTTTGGTTTGCTATCTGTGGGCATAGTTCAACATGATTGGTCCTAATCCTGTTTGCCAAAATTGTTACTGCTGGATGCCTGGAGATCCTATTGGCTGAGAACAAGATTTAAACTGCAGTCAGAAAAGAGTCAGTTTGTACCTCAGAGAGTTACGGACTGTAAAATACAGCTCTGATTGTGTTCATATCAATTCAGAGGGATTAGAAGGAAAACTTCAGTGGATAACAACATTCCCAAGTCGAAAAGTACATAATATTCATGGCATTATGCTTTGAATATGGCAATTAATGGAAAAATGAAAGTTTTTTTCCTTCAAATGCAATGTAATTTCTATGAAATCTACAACTAATTGTGCAAATGGAAGGTTTTGTGCATCTCTGATTGCTCCATTCTGTTTAATGCTGTCCAGAAGATTATTATAACTCCACTGAAAATGTAGAAAATAAGAATGATGGTAAAAAGTCAGTTAGGATAAAAAAAGGGAAACCTGAATGTGGCTCTTTGACCACTAATCACTTTATTATGATCACAGACATGTAGCGATGTGATGAGAATCATCAATATTCTCTGCATATATTAATTATTGTAATGGATAAACCTTAATATTTCAAAGGATGTATCAACTGACCTCAGTTAGTTCGGTTACTTTTAATTCAGTTTCAAAGACTTGATTTTATGAATATTAACATTTTGGGATGAAGGATACACCATTTTCTATTCATGATCTAATTAAGTGCAGAACAATTGATTTGTAGAATTAAATTAAATGAGCATTCATTAAGTTATTCTGTTTCCATAATTGATCATCTTGCTTATTTTTAAAGGTTTCACAAATTTACCTTACACCAGATTCTTTGCAAAGCTAGTTCAATTAATCATATGATATGTCAATGATTTTTAATTGCTGTTGTTGGAAATTCATTCAATACAGTAGGTATCCGTCAGATCAAATTGCTTTAATGACAGTAATCATCCAAAATCATTACTTTAACCTCATGACATTTTTCTCACACGATTTTAATCAGTTATATTATCTGTAATAAATCAAAGCCATGTTAAAATGATCATAAATAGGGTAAGGTCAGTCAGGGAAAATAAAATTACTGCTTTGTGGTAGAAGTTTTGAATGTAAGAGATATTAAATTTTTTTTAAAATCATGGCAACCAATAATAGTAGTCATCAAAATATATTTAGCAAAACCTCCGAGTTCAGTTTTCCTGAGGGTACAGAATTGATAATGTGCCAATAAAGTTAAAGATGTGAAATAAAAGGCAGAAAGGTTGAGACCAACTGCTCCAAATCTGCCCCACACTGACTGTTGTGACCTTTCAACGCTCCCCACTCACCCACCAGCCTGACAACTTTGTGAGGAGGGAGAAGGGTAAATTAAAAATAAGAGAACATTTCAGAGCGAAAAAAAATGAAAAGCACTTTGTTTATAGCCAGTCTGGACATTGTTAGGTACTGAATATTTTTGTGTAAGTACAGAGTGTGCTAACTAGCTTATTGTAGCCATGTAAAATCTACCTTTGCTGCTAATGCTTTCACATTAGTTTGTGGTGCCCATGAAACACTTTAATTGAAAAATGATGTCAGACATTTCCAACTGGGACTGAGTGAATTTTCAGAGCTGCAAGAGAGCCAGTTACTATAAAAACAGAGACAAATTAAAACCACAACTTTTCAAATGCTATGAAAATGGCTTCTGCGTTATCCTGACAGCCACTCCAAGCTGTTACTGAGCAATGTGTTAGGGAAAAAAGAAGAAATATTTGCAGAAGTACTAGCTGAACAAAATCAAGGCCAGAGGTTAGGATGTAAATCTTATGGAGGACAGCAGTTAAACTTAAAGGAAGCTTGGGCAATACAATAGTCTAACTTCAAGAATAAGAACAAAGAGACCTTGGTATGTAGGTTCATATTTCCTTGAAAGTGGAGTCACAGGTAAATAGGATAGTGAAGATGGTGTTTGGTATGCATGTCTTTATTGGTCAGTGCACTGAGTTGTGAGGCCATGTTGCAGCTGTATAGGACATTGGTTAGGCCACTACTCGAATATTGTGTGCAATTCTGGTCTCCCTGCAATATGGAGGATGTTGTGAAACTTAAAAGGGTTCAGAAAAGATTTATACGATGTTGCTAGGGTTGGAGGATTTGAGCTATAAGGAGAGTCTGAATAGGCTGGGGCTGTTTTCCCTGGAGCTTTGGAGGCTGAGGGGTGACCTTGTAGAAGCTTATAAAATCATGAGGGGCATGGATGGGGTAAAAAGACAAGGTCTTTTGCCTGGGGTGGGGGTGTCCAAAACTAGAGGGCATAGGTTTAAGATGAGAGGGGAAAGATTAAAAAAGGGACCTAAGGGGCAACGTTTTCACACAGAGGGTGGTGTGTGCATGGAATGAGCTGCCAGAGGAAGTGGTAGAGGCTGGTACAATTACATAATTTAAAAGGCATTTGGATGGGATATGAATAGAAAGGGTTTAGAGAGATATGGGCCAAGTGTTGGTAAATGGGACTCGATTAATTTAGGATATCTGATCAGCATGGATGAGTTGGACTAAAGGGTTTGCTTCCATGCTGTACATCTCTATGACGTAAAGACTGATTAGAGATAGTCAACATGGTTTTGTGCGTGGGAAATCATGTCTTCCAAACTTGATTGACTTTTTTGAAGAAGTAACAAAAAGGATTGATGAAGGCAGAACGGTAGATGTGATCTACAAGGATTTCAGTAAGGCATTCGACAAGGTTCCCAATGGGAGACTAGTTAGCAAGGTTAGATCTCATGCAATACAGGGAGAACTCACCATTTGGATGCAGAACTGGCTCAAAGGTAGAAGACAGAGGGTGGTGATGGAGGGTTGTTTTTCAGACTGGAGATCTGTGACCAGTGGAGTGCCACAAGGATCATAGCTGGGTCCACTACCTTTCATCATTTATTTAACTGATTTGAATGTGAGCATAAGAGGTATAGTTAGTAAGTTTGCAGGTGACACCAAAATTGAAGGTGTAGTGTATAGGAAAGGAGGTTACCTCAGATTACAATGCGATCTGGATCAGATGGGCCAATGGGCTGAGAGGTAGCAGATGGAGATTAATTTAGATACATGCGAGGTGCTGCATTTTGGGAAAGCAAATCTGAGCAGGACTTATACACTTAATGGTTAGGTCCTAGGGAGTGTTGCTGATCAAAGATACCTTGGTGTGCAGGTTCATAGCTCCTTGAAAGTGGAGTTGCAGTTAGATAGGATAGTGAAGAAGGCGTTTGGTATGTTTTCCTTCATTGGTCACAATATTGAGTACAGGAGTTGGGAGATCATGTTGTGGCTGTACAGAACATTGGTTAGGCCACTTTTGGAATATTGCGTGCAATTCTTGTCTCTTCCTTTTGGAAAGATGTTGTGAAACTTGGAAGGGTTCAGAAAAGATTTACAAGGATGTTGCTATGGTTGGAGGATTTGAGATATAAGGAGAGGTTTGATAGGCTAGGGCTGTTTTCCCTGGACCATCGGAAGCTGAGGGGTGACCTTATAGAGGTTTATAAAATCATGAGGGGCATGGATAGGATAAGTTGACAAAGTCTTTTCCCTGGGGTGGGGGAAACCAGAACTAGAGGGCATAGGTTTAGAGTGAGAGGGGAAAGTTATAAAAGAGACTTAAGGGGCAACCTTTTCACACAGAGGGTGGTACATGTATGGAATGAGCTGCCAGGGGAAGTGTACAGCTGGAGGCTAGTACAATTGTAACATTTAAAAGGCATCTGAATGGGTATATGAATAGGTAGTGTTTGGAGGGATATGGGCTGGGTGCTCGCAGGTGGGACTAGATTGGCTGGGGTATCTGGTCGGCATGGACAAGTTGGACCAAAAGGTCTGTTTCCATGCTGTACATCTCTATGACTCGATGACTGAATGACATTATGACTCTAAGAAATTGAATCACCTGATTGTTTAGCTAGACAGAAGGAAACCAAGCTTTTCAAATTGCTGCTGGATAAATCTCAGCTGATGTTTCTGACAAATCACACTATACAATTGGTTGGTATTGAGAGGTCCAAAGCTGATAAATAGTTTATGATGATTTGGATGATAACTGCAGAAAGAGAGCATCAAGTTTATGTGGAGTTTTGATTACTCACTGATTCTTTGTGCAACAAGCCTTTACAAAGTGGCTTGAAAGAGATGCTCTTGAAGGAAAGTTGGGGCTATGTGATGGAGTGATGCTGAGAGCCCACTGCAATGGTAAACATTTACATTTATATATGGTGAGCAAAATTCAATCATCTTGGCTAAAGGAAGTCTAAGGCTTGGTCTTTTAACATAGGCTCAGGTTACAGCATCTCTCAGGTCACTAAGCCATTGACTTCAGAACGGATCTGATAAGTTTGCAACAAAGTTCTTACTCAACAATCCCTTTGTCTGCCTACCTTTTTCCCCACTATGTTTGTTCCAAGTGAGGGCAAACGTGGCCAGGTGGAGGAGGATAATGATGGATGCGGATAGTTCAGTGCCTTCTTTTTAGAAAGAAGTGGAGAGCCCTCACACCATCCTGATGGAGGATGGATATGTATAGAGATTGCATCTCCATGCTTAGATGGAGGAGACTGATGCCAGCAAACTGGAAATTTTGAAACTGACGCAAGCATCAGAAGAATCACAGATGTAAATCAGAAGGGACTGGATAAGAGAAGAAAAAACAATTAAATCAAGGTAGTGGGGACAGCACGGTGGCTCAGTGGTTAGCACTGCTGCCTCACAGCACCAGGGACCCAGGTTCGATTTCTGCCTCAGGCAACTGTCTGTGTGGAGTTTGCACATTCTCCCTATGTCTGTGTAGGTTTCCTCAGGGTGCTCAGGTTTCCTCCCACAATCCAAAGATGTGCAGGTCAGGTGGCAGTGCTAAATTGCCCATAGTGGTAGGTGGCTTAGTCAGGGGTAAATGTAGGAGTCTGGGTGGGTTAACCTTTGGAGAATTGGTGTGGACTTGTTGGTCTGAAGGGCCTGTTTCCAAACTGTAGGTAATCTTATCGAGTAAGATATAAGTTCTATGGGCAGGAACAAGCTAAAACATTGTGTAGAAATTGGCTGTGTGGGATTGATGGGCTATGAGCTTGGGATATAACAGCCATGATTGAATGACAGAGCAGTCTCAATGGGCTGAATGACCTAATTTCTGCTCTTATGTTTTATGATCTTATGTTGTGGGTATGGGGGGAGATCCCCAGATGAGATGTGATAGTTAGTGATAGTCACAGACACAATAACACAATGTTCAATGGTGTATTCATGGCTCAGGGTAGATCGGAGAAGGTGTCCGAGAGCTGACTCTCAACTTCCACAATGTCAAGGTCAGTCTGCCAGATAACAGCTCTACTCTTGTCAACGGGTTAAATTACAAAATCAGGATTGGATCTAAGAGTGTGAGGTACAGTTAATTCAGAAGGAGACGAGTCGGAATGTCTGAGGGGGAGTGGGACAGAGGAATTTAGGTGACCAATGTCACATTGAGAACTTTCGAAGAACAGGTCAAGTGCAAGTAAGAGATCAGATGCAAGGGTTCAGGTGGATGGAGAATCTTGGAAGCAGGTGGAGCAGTCTGTGGTACAGGCTCAGGACTCTTTTCCAAAGAAATGAGCTTGTAGAAATCAGAACAAGAGTTCAATGTAATATTGTGCCCGAAATTCACTGGGGTGTGGGCACAAACGAATATGCAAACAGTTTGGTCCCATTGCAAGAGGCAAATGCAGCTTCTGTTTGCTTGATTTCTGTTTGGTTTCGGTGTTTGTAAACATAAGTGATGATCTTGAAATGGCTGAAGGCTTCCTTCATGTGATGGTCCTATTTTAAACAGTAAAATATTGGGTTACACTGGGAAATTGGGAAAGGAGTAACAGTGACTTAGACAGAATTGTAAGATGGGATGTACCTAAGAACAGCAATGCTGTGTGACCTGGTCCTTATACAGTGATAGGTATAGGAATGTGCAATTGCATATGCAAGTGTCAGCTGTGCCACCTATATGACATGAGAAGCATTAGCTTGTGATTCTGGTCCAAAATATACTTGGGAAGGACAACTCTAGGCTGCCAATGTTGACCAGATGCAAATTTCACAATTTCTGATAAAGTTAGAATATAGAACTACAACAAATTCTTTTTTTCCATAGCTCATACACATTGCTGTATTCTCTCTCAAGTAGTTGCTTAAAGGATGAAGTCCTCTTATTAGGGTAAAACAATATGTTCTAGATTTGTAATTGTGACACTGTTGGTGCTGTAAGGATAATTGTCAATGAAGAATTCTGATTAGCTGAAACCCAGACAAGTAAAATTTCAGGATGTACTTCAAACAGGACAACAATCTTCTATTGATAAACATTAGATATGCTTGCCTGCAATACTGACACCAATTAGAATACTCACCTGCAGATAGCACACAAGCCACCATGGTGATAATCAATAAATACAGCTGTCAGCAACTGCATACAATGTTTAAAACATCAAACCAATGACCACAAGTGGGAGGTCTTGCTTTTAAGTCTAGAAAAGAGTAAGAATCTTGGTTTATAAGACCATAAGACCATAAGACATAGGAGCGGAAGTAAGGCCATTCGGCCCATCGAGTCCACTCCGCCATTCAATCATGGCTGATGGGCATTTCAACTCCACTTACCCGCATTCTCCCCATAGCCCTTAATTCCTTGTGACATCAAGGAATTGGTTTATTGGTTTAAAGAAGACAGCAATTAATTTGAGATGTTTCTAAAACCATTAGAAATACATTTCCGTCCTTGGAAGTACATTTCGTTAAGTTATATATCAGTGTCTGTTCATAACATCTATTTTGCATAACGTATTGCTGAAAGTTGGCATGCAGCTGTTTGGGAGTCATGCAGTTTTTACAGCATATAAAAAGGCCATTTGACCCATTATATCTATACTGGTCTTCAAGCATTCTAACCCTATTTTCCAGCACTTGGCCTATAGCCTGTATGCAATGGTGTTTCAAGTTTCATCTAAGTTGTTCTGAAATATCGTGATAGTTCAGCCCCTACCCTGCTGGACAGTGACTTCCAGACATCCATCTCCTTTGGGTGAAAATATTTTCCTCAAATTCCCTCTGAATCTCTGCTCCTTCCCTTAAAACTGTATCCCCTGGTTCTTGATCTCTCTACGAAGGAGAAAGTTTTTGCCTATCTATCCTATCTATGCCTCTCATAACCTTTTACACCTGAATCCTGTCTCCCTTTAGCCTTCCCTACTCTTAGAAAAACAACCCTAGCCTATCTAGTCTATGGTCCAAATGCATACAGTTTACAAGCTACCATTTCGCTGCAGCTTTGTACACGTATACATGTTAAATGAGTGAGAAAAAGATTGGCAGATAAATCAGTGCAATACAGGAAAATATGAGCTTGTCCACTTTGGCAGGAAGAACAGAGGGATATGGGATTCTTTGTATGTGAATCACAAAAAAGGCGAGCATGCAGATATAGCAAGTAATTAAGAAGGTAATTGGAACATTGACCAACCTTGCAATGGGCATGAAGTATAAATATAGTCAAGTCGTGCTAGGGTATTGATGAAAATACACTTGGACTATTGAGCGCAGTCGTGGTTTCCTAACCTAAGGAAGGACATACTTGCTCAGGAAATAGTTCAGGGAAGGTTCAATGGTCTGATTCCTGAAATGAAGAGGTTGTCTTATTGGCCAAGATTGAACAATTTGGGCCTATACTCATTGTAGTTTAGAAGAATGAACAATGATCCAATTGAAGCATGTGAGATTCTGAGGGGACTTTGAAAAGGTAGACGCTGAGAGGATGTTTCTTTTTGTGGGTGAATCCAGAACCAGGGATCAGAGTCTTCTGTTCTAAATCTCCTATGTTTATGATTTCTAAGTCTGGAATCCCAATCTTTGGAAGCAGTCAGCTTCTATCAGTCCTGCTCTAGGAATGAATGATTTTCAAGCTCTCTACATATCACCCCAGCATCTGCAGAATTCCAATGAAAATAGGCCCGATTTTTCAAATCTTTATTTACATTTATATTTGCATCTTTTCACAGCAGGTGACCCATGATAAAACGCCTCAATACCCTTCCTATTATTTGGAATCTAATACCACACATAGACAACACCTGAAACCAAAATCTTATAAATGTTTGATAGCAGCTGAGCATCACTTTTTGCTGTGATATTCACTACCCCTTGAGATAAAACAACAAATCTCTTTTAGATTGTTTACAGCATTTAATGTCCCATGGACCTGTATCCATATCATTCTTTTCTAAAGCACTTTGTTCCACTCAGAGCATTACATCTACTGTAACTTGTTCACCAAAATGCATAGTCTCACATTTACTGATTCTGCATGACTTTGGTCATGTTTTAGATGATTTCCTCATCTTAGCAATTACCTTTTTCAACTGTATTAAAAGCACGCCTATTTCCCAGTCTGGAAGTGAATACCACAGCCCACTTTCAACCACATTGAAAATCTATCCTCAATACAGAATTTCTCTGCTCTCCCATCCCAATTTTAACCCAATCTATAATTCTCCCACTAGTTGCGAGTTCAAATTTCTCTCCTTATCTCCTATTTAACTTTTTGTCAAAGACTTGTTGAGATAACTGCGGAAAGGCCAGTATTCCATCATCATGTCACTTTTTATTGACATGTGCATAGACATGGGCTGTGACCAGTCAGCTCAAAGCGAGTCCTTAGACTGAGGAGGCCTTTTGAATCTTCTGGGTTTTTTTCCATGTAGTGTGTGTGCAGGTGTTGGACAGTGAAAAACAACAAGTGGGTAAATCTTTATTTATGTTCCACCACCAGGAAGAAAGGAAACACCTGAGTGGCCAGTGACAAGTAGTACTCTTCTCAAAGGGCAATGCTGTGTGATCAAACAGTAAAGAGGAGGGCAGGGATTAGATTAAAATAGATTTGGAGTGGGAAATAATGCAGTCCATTGTCTGCGGTGCCCACCTCTCCCTGAACAGCTCAAGGGTGTTGGTGGCCACCGTGTGCTCCTTTGCCAGAGACATCCGGGCTCTAACGTGGAAGAGAGCAGGCAGTCGGCCCTAACGACCCCCTCCACGGCCCGCTGCCTGGACCTGCTTATGAACAAATCTCAGGTAACCTGAGGTGGGACATGAACCCACAATTCCTGGTTTAGGAAGCCAGCACCTTATCAATTAGGCCACTGGGGCAATATGAGTAGAGTCACTGCAGGATTTTGTTTCACAACAGTGATGAAATAACAATCTCCATTCAGTTTCACTGAAAACAGTGAACAACACAACTTGCTTGGGATATGAAGCAGCAGTGGAGCTGCTTGAGCCTGGGACTTTTCATGTGGGAGATGAATATGATCACGACAGCACAGACACTGACCCGATGGAGAGTCTGTACTCTCCCACATATCTCATCTCCTGTTCTTTTTTCTTTTCCTCATTGAAAAACCTTTACATTGATCCAGCTCCCTCAGAGCAGCTCTCAGAGTGAACAGGATGCCTGAGATTCCTGTATTTTTTTTAAAAAATTTTTTTTAACCCCCACACTACCGCCTAACTGCGGTAGTGCTTATTTTTCCCCCAGCACCCATGTTGTGTGTGTGCAAGTGTGAGACACAGTGAAAGACACAAGGTGCACAAATCTCTATTCAACTTATCTCCTGTTTATTTTTTTTTCTTTTCACAAAGTGCACGAATCTTTATTCAATTTCCACCACCAGGAAGAAAGGAAACACCCGAGTGGCCATCTCCTGTTTATATTTTTTTTATTATTAACCCCCACACTACCACCTAAGTTCGGTAGTGCTTATTTTTTCCCCAGCACCCATGGTGTGTGTGTGTGCAGGTGTGAGACACAGTGAAAGACACAAAGTGCACGAATCTTATCTCCTGTTTATTTTTATTTTTTTTCTTTTTTCTTCCAGGAAGATAGGAAAACACCCAGGTGGCCAGTGACAAACACTGCCCTTCACATCAAAGTGCAGTGCTATGTGATAAAACAGTGAAGGGGAGGGAATTCCTTGTTAATTTTTTTTTTACTACCACCTAAGTGCGGTAGTGCTTATTTTATCCCCAGCACCCATGGTGTGTGTGTGCAGGTGTGAGACACAGTGAAAGACACAAAGTGCACGAATCTTATCTCCTGTTTGTTTTTTCTCTTTTTTTTTTAAAGTGCAATGCTGAGTGTCATTCCTGTTTCTTTTTTTTTCTTTTTTTCCCCCACACTACCACCTAAGTGCGGTAGTGCTTATTTTATCTCCAGCACCCATGGTGTGTGTGTGTGCAGGTGTGAGACACAGTGAAAGACACAAAGTGCACGAATCTTATCTCCTGTTTTTTATTTTTTATTTTTTTTTTAACCCCCACACTACCACCTAAGTGCGGTAGTGCTTATTTTATCCCCAGCACCCATGGTGTGTGTGTGTGTGCAGGTGTGAGACACAGTGAAAGACACAAAGTGCACGAATCTTATCTCCTGTTTATTTTTTTCTTTCTTTTATCAAAAAGGGAGTGCAAACGCCCACACCCAATATAGATGTGGTCCACGGACTCCACAGCACCACAGAACAAGCAGTTGGGCTGGGAGTCCGTGAACCACCGCAATCTGCGGTTGCAGGGGACTGCTGCGTGCAGCACCCTCCACCCCAGATCCCCGCATCTCCTGTTTTTTTTTTTTTTTTTCCCCTTTAACCCCCACACTACCACCTAAGTGCGGTAGTGCTTATTTTTCCCCCGCACCCATGGTGTGTGTGTGTGTGCAGGTGTGAGACACAGTGAAAGACACAAAGTGCACGAATCTTATCTCCTGTTTATATCTGTCAGCCAGGACTGTCTGATTGGTCCAGGTTAACAACCCCAATCAAGGATCTCACAGTCAATGAGATCCACCTGGCCATGGTTCCAATCACTACATTTGCCTAAAGTCCATGTACATTGCATCCACTGTTTCCTCCAGCTGCTGTGTGTTTCTTCCTCATGTATTTCTCTGAGGTTTGCGAAAGATAATTGCCCATTTACATGCTGGCTCCTTTTACTATTTTCGCTTTATCAGGACACATGAAAACTCATCATTAATTAAAGGCTCTAAAATGCTCCATGTTTCTGCTTTTACACTGACTGTCATGTAATTACCAAGATTATCTTGTATCTCCATTTTTGAAAATGGGACTACAGTTTCCAGTCTTCAAGACACATTCCCTTTCAATAAGTCTCAAATAATAATTTCTGTGCTATTATTATTTTGTTCTCTCATCTCTTTGAACGTCATAGGATGTATCCCATAAGTCCCTAGTGCATTGTCTTCCTTCAGCCTCACATATTTGTCAAAGTCATTACTGTTTCCTTCAAAAACCTGCTCATCTCTTTCAACCACTTAAAGATTCACCTAATCTCTGACACCCTTCTCTTTAGTAAGAATCAATGCAAAGTACTTTGTAAAATCCACTCCTTTTTTTTATTATCTATAAACTGACAGCTGTCTCCTATCAATATGTCTGTTTCACTTTTAACATCCCTCCCACAATGTATTTCTAAAATACTTTTCTGCTTATTTTGTATTATTTCCTCCTATACCCTCTTCACTTTCCTTAACCATTTCTTAGCCTCTGTTTTTAAGGGTAAAGGACAGACACCCTTGTTGTATGGCTCCCATGAGACAAATAATTATACATGGAGTTATGAAGGTCAAATTCTTAAGGCAGCATGTCTGGCCTTTGATTTGAGTTGAGTTGAGCTGGTGAAGGTTTGGAGGCAAGCTCATTTTGCAAAGTAACAAAGGACGCATAAGTCCTCTTCCTACTCAGAAAAAAAAGAATACAATTGACAAAGTAAAACTGACAATGATAGTAAACTGGAGAATATGGTGTTGATACTGGGAGAGAACAAGTTCATAAGTATTAGGTTAACCATACATGACAATCTGAAATATTCATTCTGCTGGTCCAATCATACCAGTCATGGAGCCAATTCATCCATCTCCTCATGCTGTATGTTATAAGTAGAGGTAACTCATTCTTGCTTTGCATTGCAACTTCATGAACGTTTCTTCTGTTAAATGCTGCACACATGTCATATTCTATACCTTAAGGTTAGTTTAAATTCACAAATCGAGGTAATCCCCTAAATATGGATGGGAATGAAGATGTGTTTCAATATTTACCTCCTACCAATGGACTGAAATAAAAGTTCACCCTCTATTTTAGTTATTTATTGTTGAGCTAGCTTAAATCTGTGGAACGCTTAATATGAACTGTTAGCAACCAGCATAAGTCATGTGCTGCAGCTTTGCACCCTTTGGATCACAGAAACTGCACAATGTCGGATTTAATTGGAAAATACCTCTACGCGCTTTACAGTAAGGGTCTGATGTTAAATGTATACCTGAAATATTTACACTGCATGACAGATTATTAGAGTACAGATTGGAGTCACTGTTGAAGAGTAAAAATGTAATCACCACTTGTTCTACGATGCATATAACATGAACACTCTTGTTATCTTTGGCACTTACTGTTCTAGTCTTCTGGCAATGTTATAATACATTTTCTTTGTTTGGAGTTTCTCTGTGTGACCTTGTTTTCAAGGTCAATTTCAGTTAAAGATGATAGCAGCTGATTTCAAAAGTACAAGAATATTAGCAAACATATACTTAGAAACATGTGGAGTGATCGATCATTAACTCTCAGAAACTGTCAGACAAAGGAAACTCTAAGCTACCCTGTTGGCTCATTGGTGGTTGCAACAATGAACATTTATTTTGCACAATATGGGACGTGGGAGCATTTCTGAGAAGTAGATATTTTCATAGAATCCCTATAGTGTGGAAACAGGCCATTTGGCCCAACAAGTCCATGCCGACTCTCTGAAGAGTATCCCACCCAGACTCATTCCCCTACTCTATTACTGTGCATTCCCCCTGATGAATGCATCTAATCTTCACATCACTGAATACTATGGGCAATTTAGCTTGGCCAACCCACTTAACCTGTCCATCACCAAGTCACCCTTCATTTACACATGCACAGTCCTCAACTTTTGTACAGCCTCAATCAGAGTCAGGAACCACAGTATCACTATTCCTGACACTCATCTATTTTTATATGTCATCCAGGGCTCCCTGATTAAACCAGATTAACAACCCCAATCAAAGATCTCACATTCTATGAGGTCCTGCTGGCTGATCTTGTTGTAGTCACAACACTTGTCAAGTTGTGGAGGTCATGGACCTCTTTTTAGTGTTCTTCTCTGCCACTCAATAAATTTAAATGTTTCCCTTTGCCCTCCATCCATATGTTCTGAAACCCATCCTCTCCAACCCTCACTACTCACACACCTGCTCTGGGTCCTCCCAGACAGTATCTCAGACTTGACAAAGCACCACAACCCAACTTTATTTGCTTGAATCTAGCTCTGCTGTGGCTATGGAACTGCTGACCAATCAGCAAAGAGCAAAAGTAAAAGCAAATTTAAAATTCTACAAAGGGTCAACTGGGTACTAGACATTAGCCAGGATGTTGTCCTCTTTCATTAAGACCTAAAAATGCTGCCCATTTCTGAAGCAAATGCCAATGTACCCCAGTTTTTAGGTTACGAGAATGTTTCTTCAATAAAATGCCATTATTATTGTTAAAAGGATGGCCATTTTTGACACATTGCAGGAATGAGAACTTTGTTTGATCCCAACACCGAGTTTTGAGAGTCAAGCAAAAATTCCAGTGTTTGCTGTCAACTTGAATGCTTCATAAATGAGGCACTTTGACCATTTGTGGTTGACACAGGAGTGGCGGTTGGCTGGGTAAGGGTGGAGGGAAGTTGTGGTGAGATTGGAGGAAAGGAACAAGGATAAGTGAAGGGTCAATGGATGATGGGGTTCAGTAGCCTTGGCCAGAGGATTAGTTGCTTTTCATAATCTTGTCTTATATTGATTTTGGTGTTGAGCTGCCAATTATAATCACTGATCTGATGGACAGCCTGCCATTGGGAGAAAATAGGGTATGGAAAAGACTGTCCCCCTTCTAAAAGCCATACTTCAGTGTTGAAAGCTGAGAATTCAGTTTCAATTGCACTGTGGCAATATTGATTTCCATAGTTTATGCAATGCAAAGGAATGAGGCAACCCAATTTGTGGATAGTGGAGGGTCTTATTGAGCAATTAAGTCAGGGCATGGTAGGCGCTCGTATCTCCCTCAGGAGCTGCATGAAAGAATCCAAAAACTTGGGAGAAATGACTGAACAAATCAATGCCAGCAGCATCATTCCCAGGACCTGATTGCAGAGCCAGAAAATTCCAATGGCTATATTCACCAAGCTCCTCAGATATTTTCATAAGATCCATTTGCATTGCTGGGAGCTCTTCCAATTGATGAAATCAATAGAACGCTCTGAAAAAGTTCACATGCGTGCAGGTGAGGAGGCCTCGAACATGGGTGAATGTGTGAATTTTGTGTGAATCCCAAAGCTCTACTCTATTTTGTTGGCTGTCCATGGGAATGAATGAAATTATTTTGTGCACATGGCACATACTAAATGTAAACAGGAGCTGCAGATTGACTGATATTGTGATTGGGATAAAACCAGAGATGGAGGGGTTAAGGGCCTTGGGAACCTTGAATACAAGAAGCAGTACAGTGTCCATCTGGCAGTAGGCTGCAGGTCTTGCTGCAGGAGGTCATGTAAATCTGAGACGTCTTCTCTGCAGAAACATTGTCTTCTTAGGCACTGTCTTCCATATTTAAATGCTTTACTTACATGATTTTGTTCCCCCTGACTTTCTCCAGTCATACCATTCAATTTACAGCTGAGAGGGAAGTCTCAAGTTTGCTGAAATCTCACTCCAAAGGCAACTTTCTATCTATTTAAGTAACTAAAGCTGAGTCACTCACATGTAGATAATCTCAATTCTGGTAATGGATCCAAGACCTCTAGTACACCTGTTACCATTGATTCCAATGGAAATGAGAACCAGGGGAGGTACATAAAGGGCAGATGATTCCCAACTGCTCTCACGAGTTGAAATCCAAAATAAACAGGAGCATGTTACTTGCCTTTCAGGGCCTGCAGCACAATGAGTTGAGCCATCCAGTTTTTAAGCAATTTAATCATGGTAGTCAAACTCATTTTGAGAATCTTCATGGTTAAAAGAACAGTGAGACGCAATGCTGAACCATGTATGCAGACTGGAAGTATCTGACCCCTACTTGCTGTAAAACATTTGAATCTGCTCACTCAATGAAAGTATTGCTCCATGATGTGGTGCAGGTATATTGTAGACTTTTCATGTTTCTTCTTCTACAGCAACCCTTTTAAAATGTTAACAGTTGACATCAATTCCTGCATGAAGAGAATGCTAAACCTCTGTTGCTTGATCTGACATTGAAAATAGTCATGGATCGATCTAACTACAATTGACTTGGGACTTGGGTTCTTGTGCACTATGTGGTCAGCCCTTCAGATAGATTCTGTCTCACAATTTTGCATCCTTTATTTCATTTTAGAACCAAATAAGCCTTGAAACATTTGAGGCATTGGACTCAAATGGTGCTAAAAATGATCTGATCCTGAAGGGATTTGAATATTTGATGCACTGATTTTGCTCTTGCTATTAGTTCTGTAAATTTCTCTCAAGTGAAAGAGGCGGCAATTACATCAGGTAAATGTGCGGATCATTTTGACAGACAGCATGAATTAACCATGACGATTAGGTTTTTTATTATTACAAATCCTTGCCAAAAGCAGAGCGATTTCCACAAGTATAATGCTTGGGGAGAAGTGTCTGTCTCTGATGTGTAACAACAGTATTTTTGTTGAACAAACTGCAGAAAAATGTTTGTTAGGTTGAAACAACATCAGAAATCCAAAGGAGGCTAGTAAATGTCACGTTTTGCTTTTACCACACTCCCTGTCTTCTTTTGCAACAACGTAATGTGAATGGTGAAGCCCCTTCAGCAATATATTACCTGGCATTAGCTAATCACTTGGGAGCTGTGCAATGAGATTTCACCTAAATGCAATATTGAGTCGTAGAGTTGTGCAGCACAGAAACAGATCTTTCAGTCCAACTTGTCCATGCCAACCAGATATGCTAATCTTGTCCCATTCACCAGCATTTGGTCCACAGCTTCCTAAACCTTTCCTATTTATCTACCCATCCAGATGCCTTTTAAATTATGCAATTGTACCAGCCTCCACCACTTCCTCTGGCAGCTGATTTCATACACTCATTACCCTTTGCATGAAAATGTTGCCCCTCAGGTCCATTTTAAACCTTTCCCCTCTCATGTTAAACATATGCCCTCTAGTTTTAGATTAGATTAGATTCCCTACAGTATGGAAATAGGCCCTTTGGTCCAATAAGTCCACACCGACCCTCCAAAGACTAACCCACCCAGACCCATTTCCCTCTGACTAATGCACCTAACACTACGAGCAATTTAGCATGGCCAATTCATCTGACCTGCACATCTTTGGACTGTGGGAGGAAACCAGAGCACCTGGAGGAAACCCACGTAGACACGGGGAGAATGTGCAAACTCCACGCAGACAGTCGCCCGAGGCAGGAATCGAACTCGGGTCCCTGCTGCTGTGGGACAGCAGTGCTAACCACTGAGCCACCATGCCACCCCTACCCTAGGAAAAAAAAACTTTGGCTATTCACCCATCCATGCCCCTCATAATTATGATAGATCACCTCTCAGCCTCCGACACTCCAGTGAAAATAGCCCCAGTCTATTCAGCCTCTCTCTATAACTCAACCTGGGCAATAACATTGCAAATGTTTACTGAACCCTTTCAAGTGTCACATCTTCTTTCCTATAGCAGGGATACCAGAACTGAACTTCTTGACAGGTCTGAAACTTCTTGATAATTTTGATACTTCTTTATGGGTCTTGACAAGCTTCTCACGTTCTGACTGCTTAAATATTTCCTGACAGTGATTGACAGGTTTGGCACTTTTTAAATGACCTAGACAGGGCCTTCTATGGTTTGAAAGTTCCAAAGGGTTTCTGCAACTTTTACAAACAATTTTCCCACAGTTTACAATCCAGAGGTTGCCTGACCACTGCCTGTCTCTACCTGAGCCACAAAAAAAGGATGCTCAAATTGGCCTCCCCAAAGGTAGCTTACCAACACCTGCCAGAAGCAGATGCACGAGGCTACCTGAACTCTCCAAAGAGGTGGTATGGCCATCCAAAAGGAGAAAAGCAATCCTGCTCTGGCCTGGACTGTTCTTTGGGGTTCATGCATCGGGAATACCAAAATGTCACTTAAATGGTCAGCTGCCTCTGGGAACACCATGAAGCCAAAGCCAATGCCGATCCTGCCCAGCAAAATTGGTAAGTGTCATGTTTGGGAACTGGGCTCATGCTTTCAGTCCACTTTGTCAAAGTTTTACCAAGTATGGGAGGTTTTCAGATGTGATGAAACGCTGGGTCTCAGTCTGTATGGAGAGGCAAGCAACTCCCTCTACTCATCATTGGCCTTTCCTGAACCTTCTCCCTCCATCAGTGTGGCCCAGTGAGCAGGGACATGAACTGTTGGACACTCTTTGCCTGGGTGAATAACTGTTTATCTTTGTCCATGCAGTCACATTTTGTCCGTGATAGAAATGGATTAGTCAGATTATCATTGAACCATTTCAAATGATAATGGCTTCGTTGCTAACATTGTGTCCTCGAAATCAGAACATTTTGGCTCATGCCGCCATAACTTAGGGAATGTCAGAGGTGCTATTCTTTGGATAAGATGATACAACGAAGCCCATCCCCCCTCTCATGATTATAAAATACAGCATTTGAAGAAGAAGTGGGGAATTGTCAAAATGTTCTGCCAACATTTATTTCTTGTTCAAAGCTATCAAAAAATATCATCTGCCATTTTATTCATTGTTGTTCATGGGACCGTGCTGTGGTTTGTGGCTGTATTGTTAAATCACAATGATAACATTAAAAATAAATTATGGACTGTAAAGCGCTTTGGGATATCTGAGTGTGTGAAAGGCACTATGTAAATGCTTGAGCTATCTGTCTACATAAATATAAGGCATACAGACAGCTCATTATTTTCTACATTAAGCATAGCATGTCCTGTTTAGTAATGCAAATTATTTCTATGTAACCGTGATTATAGTACAATTGTTCCTACTTCTGTATAAACTTCAACAGCGCAGGATGTATGATGAAGTGTCATTACTCCCAGGTGCTGCCAGCTGAAATCCTTTTTCACATAAAAACAAGGCAGTCTAAGCTGTGTTAAAATCAGCCTCAGTACCCCAGGTTGGATGTAAGAAAATCAATCATGGACTCCACAGTTCATTATTTTCTAATGGACCAACTTGGATGTTCATGCGTGACCGTGTGTGTTGAGGGATGGCTGGGGTGGAATGTGTGGATGTGTCTGCATATGTTCTCGTGTACATGCATGTGTGTGTGTGTACATTTTAGTACACGTGTGTTTGTGAGTGTGCACATCTGAGTGTGTATAGCTCTGAGTGTGTATGTGTGTGTGAGAGAGAGGGGGAGAGAGAGAGAGAGAGAAAATATGTACAATAAATAAGGACACAAACAACAGATTGTAATAAAACCTTTAGTCAGTAAGTTTTGTTCCAGACCTATTATCAACATTGACCATTGAGGTGAATTTTTAGGGTGTAACAATTATTAGGGTGAGCTTTGACAAAGGGTCAGTTAGACTCAAAACGTCAGCTCTTTTCTCTCCTTACAGATGCTGCCAGACCTGCTGAGATTTTTCAGCATTTCTCTTGGTTTATTAGAGTGTAACAATTGCTTGTTAACTGGTAAGGAATATTGAACTGGAAGAGTGAATAACATTAAAAAGCACACAGAAAAGATCAATTTTAGTGCTGTCCTAGATAATCTTTTGCTGATAAGAACACGGGGAGTTAAGATCAAGTATGGTCTTTGAGTAATCTGAGGTGAAAAGGTGAGATGTAATTGGACTGAGGTGCACAAATGCATTTCATTCCCTATTTGTAAGTCATAAACCCTATTGCTAAGCTAATATTTCTATGATAGATTCCTTTCACATTTTAATGGAAACTGCTTGTGTAAATTTGTCCCAATGTAATTACAGCCACAGACGCACTGCATTACCATTACAGGGGTGGGGGACAGAGAAGTAACACTGGATGACAAGTCTATGTAGGCAGCTTTCTTTATAAAACTGAACATGTGAATTTGGAACTTGGTGAAGTTGTCAGATCTAAGACTTCTAAATACATTTTTCAGTCTAATTTTCATGTTGGATAATAGAACTTACATAAAACTTTATTTCTTTATGCTTCAGTCTGGTTCCAAGCTGCAGAAATATGTTCCTGGAATCACTACCAGGTGGCCATGTTATGAATGGGCTTTGACATCAAAAGAATATCTGACAACTAATGCGGAAGATAGAGAATTGTGTCAATAGTTATCCAGTGGTAAATATCACACTATGTAACATCCATATATCTTATGAAACTTTAACTTGCACCATTTTTATTGTAATATGTATCATATTGCCTGCTCTCTGCAGGAATTGGCTGCTGAATGTCTGGAGGAAAAATTGTGAACAAGCATTATTTAAATTATTCACTAGGTCTATTGGAATATAGAGCAACCAGCTAGTAGTGAAATTTGAAGGCAGTGATTCAATCTTGGGATTTTACTGTTGCTCATTAACTGTTCAATCTTCACTTGTGTGGATTATGATGGCATCTGAACTGCTTGACAAACTTTCAGCCGCTTTATTCTCTGGCAGTCACTTGTCTTGTGTTTAGTTTCCATGCACAAGCATTACCTTTTCAGGTTCTAAGAGCAATAAGTGAAACTATAGAAAATACATGTGGAATTGTTGTTTTATAGTTAATAACAGATAAAGCTCAGTCTCAGTTTCAGCTCATACACAATGAGGCTGGAACAAGCATCAATATCATAATTTATATGAGAGAAGGTTAGTTGCAGATATATTAGCAATATTTGATAGATTTATTTAATTGTAATGAAAATTTTGAGCATTGAATAATATGGAATAACATGCTATGTATAGGAATAGAGAATTCCGATCAACCAATCCATGCCAGTGTTTATGCTCTACTCAAACTTCCTATTATCCTTTCTTACCTAATTTTATCAGTATAAAATATCATTAAGCATCAGAATCAACAAATCACATAACAGAAATAATTACAAATTAAGAAGTGGAATGGAGGGAGGAACTCAAGAACATGACTATTGTAAAAGGCTGTGGATTTTTATGTTTCCTGTATTTCTAACTGTGGATTGAAATGAGAAAATAACAAATGTAAAAACTAATGATGGCTGGATGATCACTGCACATTTGAAATCAAGTTGCCTGACACTCATTGCAAGCATCATTTATGCAGCTGCTCCTGAACCAATAATTGACGTTTAATCCACAGGTGAACTGCAACCAAAGTATCATGTAGAAATGGAGTGTTGTTTGGGAACAAGTAGCGGTTGGGTTTGTAGACTAGTGATTAGTTACCAATGACAAAGATCTTCTGCTTCCTAACAGTTATGTGGTTGGTTCTCTATTTTTAATCTTATTATGGTGTCATTAATAGACCTGCTCTGCAGTTTATGTATTGAGCCATAGTTTTACAGATTGTTTATTACATCAGTTTCTCTGGGAGATCACAAGAAGGCTCAGTACACATTTGGGAAGCTAAACAGAGTGATAAAGGTTTCCGTGCTTTCCCCACTACATTACCAGGTATTAGATATGTAAAGATATATTCTGGATTGTGTGATTTGAAAGCTTGCTTATTGAAGAGGTTCTTGGAACTCAACAGTTGTAGGGCTCCAGAAAAAGAACAGAGCATTGAGACTACTTTTGGACTGTTGCAATCAGGAGCTACAATTGGGATGATGGGCTTGAGTGTGCTTTTGTATTGGAAAATGATGGCCACGTTAGACCCCAGAGGCTGCTTTTGTGCCGAAATGACTGGGAAGATTTTTTTCAGCTCAGAAACATGAGACTTACTCCTTCCATTGAAAACAAGGTCAAGGCAAGATGTGATTCTGAATTTTCTGGCACATTCTCTGGGCTGGAAAAGTCAGAGCCCAGAGAATTTGATGAAAAAACCCGTCTCTAATTCGAAATCTTGTTTTTAAACATTATGAGGACAATATGTTTTAAAATACATCCCCGCAGACTTTTAACAATGGTGAAGCAATTCTACTGTTTAATTTCCATCAGCTTTTCTTGCCCATTACCTATTCAGTTGGCCAGAGTCTCCTAAAATTATTTATAGGTTCATAGAGCAAAAAGGAGAATCTATGCATTTATGGCATGAGACTAGCATTAGAGTTTTAGCAAAGCTTGAAATAGCTAAATAATAAATCTACTTCTGTACTTTTGTCGGCATAACTGCTAACAGTTTTGAATAATTTAAATTAATCACAAAAAAAAACTTAGGTAAATATGGCAGAAACAAAGCTATAGGTATATGGTTATTAAGGTGACTTTCACAATGCAAAAACATCAAAGGTACAGGTATGTATTTGTGCATGTATCATAAGATAGCTCGATAAACTTGGTTGTTGGTTTCTTTACTTGTTTTGAAGAAAACTATTCCAAAAAGGTGCAAGTATGCTCCACCATTATTTCTCAATGACTACAGTTTTACATTTTTCTGTAATTTTTTTTCCCTTCCAAAAAAGAATGTGTCACTTTGAGCACCTGGTCTTCAGTAATCTCCTAGTTAGATTGCAGAATCTATTTTGCCTTTACATCCCTAAGAAATATATTATTGAATATTTGAGACTGGTCTTACCTAAACCTAAAGGGTTCATACTGCGAGCTTGAAAATTGAAGCAGGTGAGTGTCAATATCCAAGTGCTTAGTGCAATTGAATGCCTGCTAGAAAGCCACACGTCAAACCCAGGAGTATGAAAGAGCTCATCACCAGCCTGTCACTGGGAGATATGAAGTATTTGCAGCCCATTCTTTCCAACATGAAATGGGTGACTACCTCTACCTGTAGTTGAACCAACTGTAGTTGATTACCAAGGGATGAAACATTATCAGGGTTATGCACGAATGTAGAGCTGAGATTACAATCAGATCAGCTATCGAGCAGGCTCAAAGGGCTGAGTGGCCTACTGTTGTTCCATGTTTGTATGCTCAGATACAATACCTGATTTCTGATATCTCAGCGTTCACTGCAGCCCAGCGTTCAACCAATGTCTGTGTGCAATGGTGCAAGTTCATACCAGTATCATCCAATCTCAGCCTTTCATCAGGGAATCTCAGACTACAGTCATCTCTGAGTTTGAAATCAGTACATAAAGGGGCTTCCAGGATGTTGAAGTATCCCAGCAATTTAATTTATTGTCAAGTTACTCCATTAAGATCCTTTGTGATTAAAGTTTCCTGTAGAAGACCTTTCTCCTCCTCTTCTGGGCTTCCCCTTTTTACAAGCTTGTCCCACTCTGGGTGATCGCCGCTCATTGTCTCAGTAATACTCAATGGCAAGAAGAAGTCCTACGAGATCACCCATGTCGAAATGGTTTGTGATGAAGACCTAAAGTCATCAGAAAAGAAAGTCAGCACCTTCCATGCCACTCTACATAATCTGTTTAAACTTTATCTAATTATGGAAAATGCCAAACAATTTCAGCAACAACCAGAAGAAGTAAATTATCAACTTAGCTACAAATGAATAATTATCCCTTTAAATAGCACTGGGTAGGGTTTGGATAGAGGATTGGTGAGTATCTCTCTCTATACTTAATGTTGTGTTCAACTGTGTGAGGTAATAGGAAGGTGCAGGCTTGGTCATGAAGCTTGAAAGTGGGAGTTCTGGCATTATGGCAGCATGTACACTGATGGAAGTTGTTGCAAATATTGAGTTCATGGTTTGTGTGTTTTAATACATAATTTTTTTGGAATTAAAGCTTAATTATAGAAAACTGGATAAATGCAATTCAAGTAAGCTTAGGATGTATACACCAAAAGCAATGTTGCTTTGAGAGTTTATCAACCAGAGAAGTAAGATCATAAAATAGGTGGGCCAACTGAGCTAAATAGCTGGAGACAAGTTGTCTGCAATGCTTACAGAAGCAAGAGCATTGCAAAACATATTTGGGAGAACTAAATTCATTTAAAAGATTTCAGTAAGTAGAAAAGTTATAAAATTCATTTATGTCATCAGATCAATCAATAAATTATAAATGGGGAATAGTTACCTTGAAGATCAGTTTGAGGACATCCTGTACCTCATATGGAAATGGGTGAGTTTAGGAAAATTCTTTGGCTTCAATGTATCTATTTTTGTTTGCTGAGAGTTGGTTGCACTTCGGATCTGGTTTGCATCTCATAAAGGGATAGACTAAGTACAAGGTCCTGCAATGTAAGAAGAGTAAAAGAAAAAAAACCCGACTAGCTTCATCATTAACTGTGTGGGTTGTGAATGAGGTTTACTCTCAGTTTAGATTTTGCGAGAGAAAACAAGTTTGAGATTGTTTAGTTTTAAACTAGTGGAAGATTCTACAGTCTTCTTCCACAGAGTCTTGTGGTAAAGAAAATTATAAACAGATCATCCAATATAAGAAAAAATAAATGGAAGTCTTACTTCTGACAATAGCTTGAGTTGAGGAGAAATCTTAAAAAGGCTGTGGCACACTTATGGTGATCTTTATAGAACAGATAACTTTATGTGTCTTACAAAGAAAATTGTTTGGGGAAGTTGGTGGTAAACCTGAGCATTCAACATACATCGTTATAAACCATGTTGTTAAGTTAGTGGTGCTTGTCTCATGTAATCCCCTTACAATTAAATGTGTTTTGACAAAAAGGAAATAAAACCAAATGTGATAGTTCCCTCAGTTAAAATGGTATGTTCAGATTTCGTTTTCAAAAAAAACTGTAACAGTTTCTAACTGAATTGCAACAATGTCATGCTCTACCTGCTGCACGTTATGTGTGGGCGGCATGTTGGCACAGTGGTTAGCACTGCTGCCTCACAGCACCAGAGATCTGGGTTCAATTCCCACCTCAGGCAACTGTCTGTGTGGAGTTTGCACATTCTCCCAGTGTCTGTGTGGGTTTCCTCCAGGTGCTCTGGTTTCCTCCCACAGTCCAAAAATGTGCAAGTTAGGTGAATTGGCCATGCTAAATTGCCCATAGTGTGAGGGGAATGGGTCTGGGTGGGTTGCTCTTCGGAGGATCAGTTTGGACTTGTTGGGCTGAAGGGCCTGTTTCCACACTGTAAGTAATCTAATCCACTTAACCCTTTATAAATATAGTGTCTGAGAGGTTGGCCATCTGCTATTTTATACACTCAAGAAGTCTCATAGGACCCAAAACAAAAAAAGGAACTTCTGAGCCCCAATTTGCCTTCATTGAGAGCCACCCTTGATTCAGTTGTACTTTCGTTTCTGAGTCAATGACGCCCCATTGATGATTTGAATAAATAATCCAGGCTTTCACTTCCATTAGTGAGGTCTGCTACTTACGCGACTTCTTCAATCACCTTTACGAGTTTCTCTATTTCACAGAAAGATAACAGGACAGAATAGAGACCATTTGGAAGAGCTACTTGCCTAATGCAAGTTTCCCTGGAACACAGCAAATGTTTTCACTTCAGCCAATTCCCTTTCAAAAACTGCACCAGTGCATCTTCACACATTGCATGTTTCAGATCTTAACCAGTCCAAAAAACCCCAAAAAATACATAATAATGAAGTGAGCAACACAAAACTGCATGAGAAATGTTGCCAGGGCTCACGGAGGGAAACCTTCCATGAAATTCCCCAAACTTTACTGATTTTTGGGAAATTCAGCCTGGGAATTAAGGATAAATATTAGATGAAGACAAGGAACAGAGCTAACATTAAGAAGGCAGGGGACAAATGCGCTTGCAGAGGAAAAGGTTTAAAATGTCTGTTCAAAATAAAATGAGAGCAGTGACTACAACAACAAAGTAAATTGCCTATGAAGAAATATATACCACTTGTGAACTAAACCATGGGAACTGGAGGCAATAATACATTACAAGGAATGAGATTTAGTACGCTAACTGAAACAGAAATCCATGAAGAACTGGCAATAAAATATTGCAGATTATGACATATTAAGAAAGAAGAAAAGGGTGTGGAGTATCTTTATTACTTAGAGATATCAAGAAGATGAACCTTAGTCTCTAATTCCAGAATTTGTCTTGAACCTTTAGAATGTAAATTAGTCGAGGCTTGATACATTTTAATATTCTTTTAACTCTTTATGGATCATCTTGAAATGTAAATGTATGTTCACTTTGGAATTAAACAAAACTCATATATCCTTCCATTCTCTTTAAATTGGTGATCACTGGCCGGAGTCTGTTCTCACCCCTACACCCTTACTGGTGATCAGGCCTGTTCACAGTTCCCATGCAAGTTGCCTAAGTTTTGTATACTTCTTTCCATACAAAGACCAGACCCATGACAATAGATTGATTGCATACACTTTGACTGCACCATCTTGATTTTGACATCTCCTCCTTTTTCTCACAACAAAATGTCCTCATT
This sequence comes from Chiloscyllium plagiosum, assembly GCF_037043375.1. Taxonomy (NCBI): domain Eukaryota; kingdom Metazoa; phylum Chordata; class Chondrichthyes; order Orectolobiformes; family Hemiscylliidae; genus Chiloscyllium; species Chiloscyllium plagiosum. Next base: position 21,608,413 of record NW_028270172.1, read on the forward strand.
TGGTATAAAGTGTCGCTAGTGGAACACAAAGTAATGATTTGCTGCAAAAAAGACTGCTAGGCTTTATAGCATGTGGATAATTTAGTGAATGAGCATCATGGAGTCATACAGCACGGAAACAGAACAATCAGTTCAACTCACCCATGCCAACCAGACATCCGAATCTGTTCTTGTCCAATTTGCCATTTGGTCCATACCCCTCTAAACCCATTCATGTACTCATCCAGATGCCCATAACTGTTGTTATTGCATATTTCCCCAAAGCTTCCTCTGGCAGCTCATTCCATACATGCACCACCCTCTGCATGAAAGCGTTATCCCTTTGGTCTTTTTTTCAATCTTTCCTTTCTCATCTGTGCCCTTCAGTTTTGGATTCCCCCACCTCAGCAAAAAAGACAGGTTATTCACCCTGTCCATGCCTGTCATGATTTTATAAACCTCTACAAGCGCTTCTGACCCTTCAGGAAGAAAAGCCCCAGGCTATTAAATTTTAGTATTAATGTTTTCATAGGATGAAGGAACTGATCCAGACTTGGTGGAACCATGGTTTTTACTTGTCATATTGATTTGTAGATCTTGCAAACAGCCTAACCACAGGCGCTGAATGATCAAGGACAACCAGTTAAATTTAAACAAGCAAATGACATTTTGTAGCCTTCTCCAGCAATTTTCTTGGTTAATTTATTATGAAGTCCATCCATCATGTCTGTTTCTGAATGAATAATTATTTTTCAACTCACAGCTTGTTTTAAGAGTTCATTGCACAGTCTTGTTGATTTCTTAAAGGCTCTTTGGGATACGAAGCTGACTGAGCATATCAAGCTCTAATGGACAAAGCTGCTAGACTGTGACAGATGGTGAGGGAACCAATGACAGGAATTAACATATTTGACCTTTTCCTCTCCACTTTGCCTGTCACAGATAAATCTGTCCATAACTGTATTGGTAAGAGTGACCACTGCTGTCTCTGTGAAGGTGAAATCTTGATTTCACACTGAGAATAACCTGACAAAAGGTTTATGGCACTAGCATAATGCAAGATGGAAAAGAAATTAAACAGATCTTGCAACTCAAGACTGACATCCATGATACACTGTGGGCCATCAGCAGCAGCAGAACTGTACTCCAACACAATCTGTAACCACATGGCATTACATATCCTGCAATCTACCACCAAGTCAGGGGATCAACTCTGATTTATTGTAGCAACATCAGGCTGATCTAAAAATGTGGTGTTAACCTGGTGAAGGTACAATAAGGGATTACTTGTGTGCCAAACAACATAAGCAGCAAGTTATAGACAGAGCAAAATAATTCCACAATGAATGAACCTATTTAAGCTCTGCAGTCCCGCCACATCCTGTCATGAATGGTGGTGGACAATTAGCTCACTGGATGAAGTGGCTCCACAACTTCCCCCCCATTCTCAATGATGGCGGAGCCTAGAACATCAGTGCCTAGCAAAAGACAAGGCTGAAGCATTTACAACAATCTTCAGCCAGAGGGTCAAGTCGATGATCCATTGCTGCCTCCTCTAAGGTCCCCAGAATTACAGATGCCAGTCTTTGATTCATTAGATTCACTCCACATGATATCAAGAAAAGGCTAGAGGCACTGTATATTGGGCCCTGACAGCATTCTGGCAAAAATCCTGAAGAATTGTGCTACCATACATGCTGCTCCACTAGACAAGTTGTTCCAGTACAACTACAACATTGGAATCTACTTGACAATGTGAAACATTGCCCAGGTATGGCAAAAAGTAGGAAAAATCTAACCCGGCCAATTACTGCTACATCAGAATACTCTCGATCACTAGTAAAGTGATAAAAAGGTGTCATCAACAGTGTTATCAAGCAACACCTTCTTAGCAAAACCTTGCTCACTGATACTATGGCTTCCACCAGGGACACTTAGCTCCTGACCTCACTACAGCCTTGGTTCACACATTGTTAAAAGAGCTGAATTTGAGAGGTGAGAGTGACTGCTCTTGACATCAATGTTACATTCGACCAAGTGTGACGTTGTTGTTTGTACAGACATTAATTGCTGTGTTTTCTACTTCACAACAGTTGATAGTGCAAAATACTAAATATAGAAAGTCTAGAGGGCAAGTGACTACAGAAATAATATATGTAAAGGCAGAACATGAGAAGAGACATGCAGTCAAAATAACTGGAATATAAAAATCTGGCATGGAAATAATAGTGTAGTAAAAGGAGGACTAGGAATGATAAGGGAATAAAAAGTGTAATCAAACAACAGTAGCGATGACACCTGCTGTTATTGGATTGATTGAATATACCATATATACAGTAGCACATGAAAGACTCTAATGTGGAGAACCATAGAATGCCTTTACATGGAACTTTGACACAGGGACCTTATTCCAATAAATCAGTACAAGTCATGCAGTGTTGAGATTGATAGAGCTGCAGGCTCCCTCAACCTGACTATCTACATCATCCAAGATGTATTAGAGCATGTTGGAGAATTCTTACAATTCAGGGTGAGAGGAAAACAACACTGAGTCATTGTGCAGTTGGTGGGATCTTGGATTGTCTTTGTGAATTGTGGACAATGGATGTCATGTTTAAGAATACTTGTGATTACTTCTACTTCATGGAGATGACTGTGATCTATCTACAATGACCAATAATGTGGTCAAGATTGCTCATGATCGGGATTTGTGTTCCATACAGTTGAAAACTACATGCATTTCATGTGCAGGGTGCTATTATTCTTCAGTCTTATACCTTCAACCTGCACAAAGCAACTGCCTCTTGAAGGGCATCACATCACTCACAAGTGAAGCCCTTGAGCTCAGACAGGAATAAAAACTTATTCCACTCACTCTGGGTGTGCTTGCCATCATTTTATATTTCTGTTCTGCACTTATGGTTCACCAGAGCATTGAAGGCAATGCAGATTGTGCTTGGCAGTGATTCATAAACTCAGCTTGGCAATCAAGGACATATCCCCATCCAAAACATCCATGTTCCTTTCATCCTTGTATCCCTATTGAGTCCATTAATAATGAGCTTCCACATATTCTCACACACTTCTTTGAATTTTGACTCATCTCCCAAGAATATTTCCTGTACACAAAGGTAACTGTCTTCAAATCCACAATATCTACTCTTAGTTCTTTAAGCTACAGGACATGACATAAGAATTGCTGCATGAGTTATACTTCTGGAGACAAGTTTAAATCGGTAATTAGTTGAGTTACCTGCACATTTCAACTTGTTTTCTCCAATATCAGGTAATTGATTAATTGAAAAACTTGTCTTCTTCATGATTATAAATACTCCACACTACTGCTGAGTATAATTACATGATAATCATTTACAGTAAAAACTCTGTACCAACATTATTTCTTTGTTCCCAAGTCTTTTGTAGATTTCCAATTACCTTCTTACCGAATGTGAAATAACTTTTATTGAATATATCCCATACAAATCCCAATGGTATAATCTACCACAACATCCAAATATGAATCAGTTCTAAAAGAAGCTTAGTGATGCTGTACTCAGCCTAAAGAGGTAAAATGAACATCACTAAAACACATTAGCTGATCATTGTCATATTCCTGTTTGTTAGACCTTGCTATGCACAAACATGCTGCTGCTGTTCCTACATTACATCAGAAATTACACTCCAAAATTCCTTAATTTCTTGTCGACAGTCTGAAAGTCACTATACATATTGAGAGTACAACTCACAAAACCAACTTAATAATGTTAATGTTATGATAAGTGTACTCTGTATTGGAAGCTCGGTATTATTGAATTTACCCTTGACACTGTGTTAAGCCATGCCCTTGCTCTCTCCTGAACTCAGACATAGTGTGCTTTATATGATTTTGTTCATGCTTGTCCAACAAGGTCCGTTCACATTTTAATGTGAGTTAACAGTCTGTGATGATGTGAAAGCCAAATCTTTTGCTGGACAGTATGAAGGAACATGCAGATAGCAACATTTAATATCGGTATGAAAGCAGATAAGATTGGAAACAGAAACATAAAAGGACCAGCAGAGTTGAGACTAAAATTAAAAGAAGAAAAGAAATAGAATTAGTGTCAATTTCTGATTAAATCTTGTTACTCTAATTCTTTTCAAGAAATTGCAAAGCAAAGTGTCTGCTCTCACAATGATCAAGCTTTGTATTTTCTTCTAGAGTTCACCAGGTTTGCGCTTGGCAATTCCATTTCTGACGTATGCAGGTTTACATTTTAAGTGGGCCACTATGTAGTGAGTATGAATGAGAGATGTGAGTCTTAAAACAGCTTTATTAAAGACCAAAGCCTTCAGAACATGATGTAAAAAGGAATGTCCAAAGTCAATCCAACAGAAGCTCTCTGAGCTTTCTCAGGCAGATTATTTGGGTGAGAGAATGCGATAATTCAGCGCAGAAGTCTTAATCTAATGATTCAAGGAGATTCTCAGAACAATGGATGCTGATTTGAAAGTGATTAAAGGAATTTAATTCAGGCACACAATGAAGGAAATGCCAGATGAAATGATACAAGACTCATGGTCAGGAGCCTGGGATCATTTGTGTCACAGCAACTGTGCAGGATATTCCAGTCTCATTACTCAACTGTGAAAATTCTATGTGAAGAATTGAGCTAAAGGATCGAACTGAACATTTATCTACACGAAAGTAATCACCACACTCCAAAAGTAATTCAGGGTGTGAAGTATTGTGAGCCATTTCAAAGTGATAGGATGAAATATAAAACTATGATTTATTTTCATACCAGCCTCAAAACAAAACTTCTATATTTGTATTTGAACCAAATGTGGGACATTTATTGATATATTGATGGACATGTACTCAATGCTCACTTTCCAGGCGGAAAAAAAAAGTAACAGTTGAAGTTAGCAAATGAAGGTCAGCAACATTAGCACAAAAGGAAGACAATAGCAATGATTGATGCTCAAACATCTCAGCCCTAAGATATACCTCCAGCAAGTATTTCTCAGGTTGGTGCTCCAAGCTCACCTTTAGTTGCTTCTTTAATGATATCTTCCCTCCCTAAGGATGAGGGCTTGCTTGCAATGCAAGAAAAGATGCCAACTGCATGGGCTCTATTGTTATGTCAGAAGGCTTTTTGGAAGGTGTTTAATAGGATGCTACATGAGCTTAATAAACAAAATTAAAGCACATGGAATTGGTGATAATATACTTACATTGATTGAAGGTTATTTATCAGTCAGAAAACAGAGCATAGGAACAATGGGTCATTCTCAGTTTGGCAGACTGTGACCAGTGGACATCCCAATCAGTGATAGGACCTCAGTTGCTGACAATCTGTATCAACGATTTGGTTGTGGGGACCAACCATTATATTTCCAAGTTGGAAATGGGATTGTGAGTTGTGAGGAGGATGCAAAGACGACTTGGGGGTCTAGATGGCTGAGTGAGTGGGCAAAGGGCATAGTAGTTGGAGAAGAAGTGGATAAGTGTCAGATTCTCCACTTGACAGAAGAATAGAGTGTAAGAATACTTACTGTATGGTGAGAAGTTGGAATGGCTTGATGTCCAAAGGGACATGGATGTCCTACTGCTAATAATCATTACTAACTATTGACATCAAAGGATAGGAGACAGGACAAGAATATGGTATTGAGTTACATGATCAGCAAAGAGCCAAAATGCCAGATCAGGCTTAAGAGGCCGACTCCTGCTCCAATATTCCGATGTTCACATATTCTTAAGTGGGCATGTTTGTTCACAATCAGCAGGGTGTTGCAGATATTTAGACTGTTGAGTAGAGGGTTGGCAGCCCTTCCTTATCTTTATAGTCACGAGATCTCAGTCCAGTCTTCTGGAAGTTTCTTTAAGACCTTGGATGTTATGTCCCATCAATCCCAAGCAGACGCTTTTTACAATCACTGTTATAGTCTCTGTATTAGTCCTCTTTAAAAATCGCATTTTAGAATTAAGGGTTAAAAATGCCCTCAGAACATTAGGGTGATCATGACACCATCTTCAACAAAAAAATCTAAATCTAATTCTCTTTTGATGAATGACATACCTAAGTTTCCCTCCACTGACCACTTGTATAGTAGCATATCTGCTGGTATGTGTGTGTGGACAATGGATAAGGAAGGAAATTGGAGTAACCTCTTTTACTGTCCCCACAGTCTACAAGAGCATACTGACTCAGTTTGAAATGAAGTGAATACAGATGACATTTGTCTTTGATTTTCTTTTTAATCTACCTTTAACCCTTTAAAACTTTACCCAAACATGTTTGCAACAGGATGATTTTCAGGCATATGGATTTACACTACTGTTTGAAAGCATTGGGATTGATGGAAGGAGGTTGGGGGAAAGGTAGGGGAGGGCAGAAAATGGTTACAATGGGGGTAAAACACTGAGGCTGAAGGGAGAAAAATAAGACAAGGGCATGGCTGGAAAGAAATTCTTAGGAAGGGAATGAATATACAGCAATGGGATAGTGAGGCCCAATTTGAAATACTGTGTTCAATTCTGGTCTCCCTGCTGTCGGAAAGAAGTTGTGAAACTTGAAAGGGTTCAGAAAGGCCTTTCAAGAATAGTGCCAGGGCTGGAGTGCTCCAGCTATTGGGAGAGTCTGAATAAGATGTGGCTATTTTACCTTGAGCGCCAGAGGCTGAGGGGTGACCTTATAGGTTTTTATAAAATCATGAGGGTGGAGATAGGGTGAAGAGCCAAGATCTTTTCTACAGGGTTGGTGAGTCCAAAACTAAAAGCCATAGGTTTAAGGTGAGGTGGAAAGATTTAAAAGGGACCAAAGAGGCAACCTTTTCACTCAGAGGGGGTTTCGTTTATGGAATGAGCTGCCAGAGGAAGTGGTGGAGGCTGGTACAATTACAATATTTAAAAGGCATTTGGATGGGTATATGAATAGGAAGAGTGTAAAGGGATTTGGGCCAAATGCTAGCAAATGGGACTTGATTAGTTTAGGATATCTGGTCACCTTGGATGAGTTGGACCAAAGGGTCTGTTTCCGTGCTGCATATCTCCATGACTCTATGGCACTAAATCCTGGGGAAGGGGAATATACAGTATTCGGGTGGCTGAGAGAGAGCTTCCTTGGTTGTTTGTAGAAATAAGAATTACAGAAGCAGATTTTTGGAGAAAAAGTAATGAGCAGGAAGGCAAAAATATTAATTAATCTGGAAATCTTGAAGAACTTCTCAGAGCATCACCTTCAAACATTTAAGAATAAATTCTTGTAGCTCCCAGAGTTTAGGCTATTCTTAATTAACATCATTTTAATACTGTAAATAGAAGGCAGCATATCCAGTGTAATTGTAAGAAGAGAAAACACCAACCAGAAAGTCCTACTTTATATGGACCTGCTGGGTTTCTTCATTCACACGTGCTATTAGCCCTTGCTTGACAGGTTCAACTTGAACTAGAATTACCACACACTGCTTTATGTGCAAAAAGAAACTCAATTATGTGCAATTTGATTATAACAGGGTTCATCTCATGGGAGTGGAAGCAGAGAGGAAATATACCAGCTGTAAGAACAACATTGCACCAGGAAACCTTTTACAGAGCTGGAAATAAATCTGGCAGGTGCATGATTATTAGATAAATATATCGTTCCCAAAACAAATGTTTATTCAGATTTTTAAATAGGTCTAAATTTGGGTTGGATTAAACGTGTTCTGCATTTGATTTGTTTGCATAAGAAATCTTGTCATACTGAATGGCTGAGGCCCATTTTGGAAAATCAATAACTTTTGTTAGGTTGCTGAATATTCTTGGAATTACATATATAAATTATCTATCCAGAAAAAAAAGCCATGTTCTATAGAAGTCAGGCTAACAATTTCTTCAATACCAGCATGTATAAAGCTATTTTTAATCAAATTTTTCATTTATGGTTAATACACATTTACTACATCCATCTTGCTCAGCTCATCAACCTTAGTTATTCATTCGCTGTATCATTCGCTCATCCAACCTACCACCCTATCTCTTCACCCATTTGTCTATTCATTAACATTAACACATTATCCATTCACAATCATTAGCCCATGACCCATTCACTAATGTTGATCCATCACCATTCACCAAGATTGAGCCATTACCCATTCACTAATGTTAGCCAATACCCATTCACTATCATTAACTCATTACTGTTCACTATCATTCACATGGGGCAGGTAAGATGTTTCCATTGGTTGGGAATCCAAAACCAGGGGACACAATTTGAAAATAAGGGTGTGCCACTTACGTCTGAAATGAGTAGAAAGTATTTTACTCAGAGAGTTGTGAATCTTTGGAAATCTATCTCAAAAGAACTGTGGAGGCTCAGTCTTCGAGTATGTTTAAGGTGAAGATTTATAGAGTACTGATTATCATTGACATCGAGGGTTATGGGGATGGGGTGAATAAAAGGAATGAAGTCTTCAATCAGCCATAATTCCTTTGAACGATAGGGCAGGCTTGTCGGACTGAATTGCCTACTTCTGTCCCTATGTTCTGAGGGTCTTCTTCATCATGGGTCAGAGGTTCAGAACATTTTAAACACATCCAGGTGGGGGATAGCTTGCTATCTGGCCAGCATTGGAGTCAATGGTTCTGATGCGGTTTGGTTGACTTGGGTAATGCCTTTCAAAGCCTTTTGTCTTCCCACTGAACGGGTCCTAGTGAACACTGTCTGGGAGAAATTTGTTGGAAAGCGAAGCAGGAAGAATAGGTGAGAATAAAGTCAGGAATGTGTAACTCTGAGAAGTATTTAGTGAAGCGTGGGTTGTGGGGTAGGGGTGGACTGATGGGGTAAAATCTTATCGGAAAGGGAATATTTTCAGCAAGAATTAAAATGAACGTTCAGTTTTGAAGAATTATTCTTACTTAACGACTGTAACAACAATGCATATACTAGTTAGGATGAGAAGCCAAGCCTGATGAAACACAGTTATATTTGGTAATTTTGTAATACCTAGAGTATAGTTACATGTAGTTTCATTTAATGTAGTGCAAGTTGGTTTTTCTCAGTGAGAGGTTTAAAGATGCTGAATAATTTGGAGACTTGAAGCAATCTTTAAAACAAAACTGTTAATGCCCAAGAGCCTCAGTTACAGATAATGATATTTTTCTGGAAATTATTTGAGATGCAGGCTGAAGATTAAACATTTTATAAATGTTTGTAGCACTACATAAACTATTGCTTCTAAAAAATGCTGGCAAATTCTTTCATAATGCTAATGTTGATTTTCCAAAATGGACCTCAGCCATTCAGTATGACAAGATTTCTTATGCATACAAATCAAAATAAACCAGCTGTAGGATAACTGTATGACATCATTCCAACCATCCTCCCACCTTGTTAGCTGTCTTCCTGTTTGTCCTATATAGTGATTAGTGCAGTCCTTGCATGGTATTTTGTACACTACATTCGTCTTGCTCATGTTGGGTATCGGGTCCTTCGTTCTGGTGAGTTGTCGTCTGAGCGTGGCTGTTGGTTTGTGTGCCGTTATGAGTCCTAGGGGTCGCAGTAGTCTGGCTGTCAGTTCCGAGATGCTCCTGATGTATGGTAGTGTGAAGACAGCTAACAATCCGCATACATGAACATCAACTAGCCACGAAACGACACGACCAGCTATCCTTAGTAGCCACACACACAGACAACAAGCAACATGAATTCGACTGGGACAACACTACTATCATAGGGCAAGCCAGACAGAGAACAGCCAGGGAATTCCTAGAGGCATGGCATTCATCCACAAACTCCATCAACAAACACATCGACCTGGACCCAATATACCAACCACTACAGCGGACAGCTGAAACTGACAACCGGAAGCGGCAAGGACAGACCACTATAAACACCAGAGGAAACATCAAAGAAGCGCTTTGCAGGAGGCTCCCAAGCACTGATGATGTCGCCTAGCCAGGGGACGAAACGTTTGCAACAAAAACCTCCAGCTCGGCGAACAGAATCACAACAACGAGCACCCGAGCTACAAATCTTCACACAAACTTTGAAAACAAAGAACATATTAGAAATTGTGGTAAATGAGGAATTTAAAGGCATTAGTAATAGCAATGAAAGCACTGGAGCAAATAATATGACATAAAACTGATAAATCTCAAGGAATAGTTGGCATATTTCCTTTATTCAGAGATTTGTGCATTTTTGAAATTCTCTGCCCTTGCTGGCTGTAGATGCTCAGTTATTTCATTTTTCCAAGTCTTAGAATAATAGATTTTAGAGCATAAAAAGAATCAAGGAATATGGGCACATAATGACAAAGTAGACCTGGTATAGAAAATCAGCAGTGATGTTTTTGAATTGCCGAGCAGACTTGGAGGTGCTTGGCACAACTTTGCTTGTATTTCTTTCACATTTGTATGTGAATGGAATGCCTTATTATAGCCAGTAATGCTGTAGCAAGTGAAAGATACAATCTGAATGATGAATAATGGGTAACCTTAAGTTGCATGCTTCACTATTAGATTGGGTTACTTACACTGTGGAAACAGGCCCTTCGGCCCAACAAGTCCACACCGACCTGCTGAAGAGCAACCCAGCCAGACCCATTCCCCTACATTTATCCCTTCACCTACCACTACGGGTAATTTAGCATGGCCAATTCACCTAACCTGCACATTTTTGGACTATGGGAGGAAACCGGAGCACCCGGAGGAAACCAAAGCAGACACGGGGAGAATGTGCAAACTCCACACAGTCAGTCGCCTGAGGCGGGAATTGAACCCGGGTCTCTGGCGTTATGAGGCAGCAGTGCTAACCACTGTGCCACCATGCCGCCCACAAAAATAGTATCTCACCTTAACGGGTGGCAAGGTGGCTCAGTGGTTAACACTGCTGCCTCACAGTGCCATGCACCTGGGTTTGATTCCTACCTCAGGCAACTGTCTGTGTGGAGTTTGCACATTCTCCCCGAGTCTGTGTGGGTTTCTTCCCACAATCCAAAAGATGTGCAGGTTAGGTGAATTGGCCATGCTAAATTGCCCATCGTGTTAGATGCATTGGTCAGGAGTAAATATAAGGTAGGGAATGTTTCCTGGGTGGGTTAGTCTTCGGAGGGTTGGTGTGGCCGAAGAGTCTGCTTCCATATTGTTGGGAATCTAATCTAATCTAATCCAATCCTTAACTACCCCTTGAATTTCAAGACATTGTTGCATTTGAGTATTAATTACAAAATCTGGTGTTAAGAATGCATGGCCTCTATAATGATTTGATAATCATAAATGAACGTCAATCAACTTTTGTTGCCCAGTAAGTGAACAATTGTAAGTGTGAAATCTCATTAGGTTGTCATTGGCTTTTGGAGCTCGAAAAAATGTTACATTTCTGAAATCTTACTTAACGTTTTGCTCTTAATTCAGTCTTTCTTTGCCTCTTTATTTCTCTTCCTCCTGAGACCATAAGAAATAGGAACAGAAGTAGCTTGTTCGGCCTCCCGAGCCTGACCTTCCAATCAATAGGAACATGCCTCGTCTGACATTCCTCAAGTCTACTTTCCTGCTTTTTCCTTGTTACTCTTGATTTGATTTTCAGTTAATCCTTTAATTCACTCTGGGATTTTACAATGGCCAGTTTTGTGAACCCGTATCATGGCCACATTATAAATTTCTTAATTAATGCCACAGACAAGTACATATCACAGTCTCAATAGAGAATAAAGCAGCCTCCTAAAGCTTATTAGTTAAAAATCCAGTTGCCTCAGGTTAGGAGTTATTTGTTGAAAGAAAAAAGTTAGCTCCCATTCCTACTTCACAGGAGAGCACAGAGGTTACCTATCACCTTGTCTCTCTAGGTGGCTAGTGGAAAGACAACGAAGAGCTACTTTATAAATGCTTCTCTATCAGCAAAGGGATTCCTACCCCAAAATGCCTCAGGGCTTTGTGCAAAACGAGACTCCGAAAAGAGAATTTATTCCTTGGTGCTTATTGTGTACCTTATGTGTGTAAGGGTATGAAAAAGTTAATGCTGGGGAATGCCTTAACTGCCAGCCAATAATGGTGTATGGACTTGGTGAGAGAACAGGTCAAGATCTTAAAGAAACAGGATCCATCATCTGGGTCTTCCTCACGGTCTTCATGACAATGTCAATCATGTTGATGTAACTTGTAAATAGTTGTCTTCATGCAAAAAGCTATGTGTTACTTGAGACAAAAAATGTTTTCTCCTTAAAATACCAATTGGATTTTCCTCAAACACACTGAGCCAGGCAGGCCATGCAGAGCCCTACCCAGAAATAGGATGGTGGCAGCAAAGCTGCCAAGTAGTTAAACAAAATGATGAGCAATGGTAAGGATTTATTTTACTACAGTACTTGCTTTAGAAAAGCCGCTGAACATTAAGTGATTTCTGCTAAAGCACATATGAAATAACATAAAATAAACCATTAAATTATTCATCATTAAGCACAAGATGAAATGCTTTTCACATTTTGACAATGTTATTTTTGTCTGAATTTCTGACAACTCCAATTGCTACAAGGGAAGGCATCAGCATATTAAAACTTTCATGCTTCATATTATTACAACTTTCAATGGAAACTTTTTCTGCATGATATGAGATTCTTCATTGTGACGCTGAGCAGAATTTGTATATCTAATATTTGCTTAACAGGTTGTCGATGAATGATGCTTTTGGATTGTCGAGTCTGTCATTGAAATGTAATATTTTCTTCCACATGGCCTAAGCTGTTGCCGACAAAACTCAAGAAATAATTTTACCCAAATTCTTAAAGGTCCAAAGATATGCTGATGACCAAAGGTTCAATAGCATAAAGAATTCCTCACTGCATTACTGTTAGCAGAATTCCAGCATCTTAGATTTGAGTTACTGACAGTAACAGGCTACATAGTAAAGTTAGAGTCAAAGAGTCATAGAGATGTACAGCATGGAAACAAACCCTTTGATTCAACTCGTCCATGCTGACCAGATATCCTAAATTGATCTAGTCCCATTTGCAAGCATTTGGCCCATATCCCTCTAAACCCTTCCTATTCACATATCCACCCAGAAACCTTTTAAATATTGTGATTGTACTAGCCTCACCACCTCATTCCATTCCATACACACACCATTCTCTGCATGAAAAAGTTACCCCTCAGGTCCCTTTTAAATCTTTCTGCTCTCACCTTAAATCTATGCCATCTAGTTTTGGACTCCTCACCCCAGGAAAAAGACATTGTCTATTTACGCTATCCATGCCCCTCATGATTTTATAAACTTATATAATGTCACCCCTCAACCTCTGATGCTCAAAGGAAAACAGTCCCAGCCTATTTACCCTCTCCCTATTGCTCAAACCCTCCAACCTTGGCAAAATCCTTGTCAATCTTCTCTGAACTCTTTCAAGTTTCACAACATCTTTCCTATAGCAGAGACCAGAGTTGAACGCAATATTCCAAAAATGGCCTAATCAATGTCCTGTACAGGCACCTCCCAACTCCTACACTCAATGCACTGACCAATAAAGGCAAGCATACAAAACACCGCCTTCACTGCAGTTACTTGAATAAAGTTCAAGTAGAAATGCCAATCCTCCAAGAAGATGGATGGTTGTATTATCTGAGGTAGTGGTTTCAGATTGATAAGTTAACAAAGGAAACTGTAGTTTTCAGTCGTCTCAAGTATGAAGACCTAAAGGAGTAAGAATTTCAAAATCATATTTTGGTGAGTATGGTCCAATCAAACTGGAAGTAGATCGGACTTCTGCTCATGGGGTGTGCAGCCTGTCACATGTAATTCTGAGATGACCCGTCAGTGGGATATTCATGAAGGAAGGAACTGAAGAATGGACTTAGCAGAGCTAGAAGGGGGCATGAAAAAACCTTGTCAGGTAGGACTAAGGAAAACCCCAAGGCACTCTACACTTACGTGAGGAACAAGAGGACAGCCAGAGTAATGGTAGGAACAATCAGGTATAGTGCAGGGAACTTGTGCCTGGAGTCAGAGGAGGTAGGAGAGGTCCTTAATGAATACTTTGCTTCAGTATTCACTAGTGAGAGGGACCTTGTTGTTTGAGAGGACAGTGTGAAACAGGCTGGTACGCTCGATCAGATTGATGTTAAGAAGGAAAATGTGCTGAAAATTTTGAAAAACATGAGCGTAGATAAGTCCCCTGGGCCAGACGAGGTATACTCAAGAATGCTGCAAGAGGCGAGGGAAGAGATTGTTGCACCTTTAGCAATGAAATTTGCGTCCTCACTATTTACTGGAGTAGTAACAGATGATTGGAGGGTAGCAAATGTTATTCCCTTGTTCAAGAAAGTGAACAGGGATAACTCTGGGAATTATAGACCAGTCAATCATACATCGATGGTGGGCAAATTGTTGGAGAGGATTCTGAAGGACAGGATTTATGATTATTTGGAAAAGCAATGTTTGGTTAGAGATAGTCAGCATGGCTTTGTGAGGGGCAGGAGTCTTATTGATTTTCTTTGAGGATATAACAAAACACATTGGTGAAGGTAGAGCTGTGGATGTGGTGTATATGGATTTTAGCAAGGCATTTGATAAGGTTCTCCATCGTTGGCTCATTGAGAAAGTAAGGAGGCATGGGATACAGGGAAATCTGGCTGTCTGGATACAGAATTGGCTGCTCCCTAGAAGACAGAGAGGGTGGTAGATGGAAGGCATTCAGCCTGGAGCTTGGTGACTAGTGGTGTTATGCAGGGATCTGTTCTGGGACCCCTACTCTTTGTGATTTTTATAAATGACTTGGATGAGGAAATGGAAGGGTGGGTTAGTAGATTTGCCTATGACATGAAGGTTGGTGGAGTTGTGGATAGTGTAGGTTGCAACAGGATGCAGAACTGGGCTGAGAAGTGTCAGATGGCATTCCACCTGGAAAAGTATGAAGTGATTCACTTTGGAAGGTTGAATTTGAATGCAGAATATAGAGTTAAAGGCAGGATTCTTGGCAGTGTGGAGGAGCAGGAGGATCTTGGGGTTCACATCATTAAGTCCCTCAAAGTTGCTACCCAAGTTGAAAGGTTTGTTAAGAAGGTGCATGGTGTGTTGGCTTTCATCAGCAGGGGTATTGAGTTTAAGAGCTGCAAGGTTATGCTGCAGTTCTGCACACCAGGGTTAGACTACACTTGGAGTATTGTGTTCAGTTGTGGTTACCTCATTATAGAAAGGATGTGGAAGCTTTAGAGAGGCTGTAGAGGAGCTTTATCAGGATACTGCCTGAACTGGAGGGGGTGTCTTATGAAGAAAGGTTGAGGGAGCTAGGGCTTTTCGAATTGGAGAGAAGAATGATGAGAGGTGATTTGATAGAAATGTACAAGGTGATGAGGGGCATAGATCAAGTGGATAGCCAGATACTTTTTCACAGGGTGGAATTGGCTATCATGAGGGGGCATAATTTTAAGGTGATTGGAAGAAGGTTTATGGGAGATGTCAGAGGTACGTTCTTTACACAGAGAGTGGTGGGTGCATGGAGTGCACTGCCAGCGGTGCTTGTATAGTCAGACTGAGACATTTAAGTGAATCTTGGATAGGCACATGAATGACAGTAAAATGAAGGGTACGTAGGTTAGTATGATCTTAGAGTAGGATTAAAAAGGTCGGCACAACATTGAGGGCTGAAGGACCTGTATTGTGCTGTCCTGTTCTATAGTGCTGTGATAATCGTGCAGCATGGCTAACAGAAAGTGATAACTCTGCTGTTACCTCTCTGCACTGAAGGACGAGGCACTAAATTTAAAGGACACCAGGCAGGCATTTAATCCCTTCAATCCAGCATCTGGGTGTATGGCTGAGTGTCTTGAGACTACAGCTGACATTCGTAGCTTCTGATCTTTCTCCTCCGGTAAATTTCATATGCTTCTACAACCTGCTATTCTGGAAATATGTCTTGGATCAGTCAATGGTGAGACTCCATGGTTTAGCAATCCTCCTTGCTGTTTCTCCTCCAAGGCAGTCAGAGATGGTGGGAGTGCCTTCTTCCTTTTCATGGCAGCAGGAAGCCTTTCTTTGATCAGTACGACCCTGAGCTCCTTGCATTGCAAGCAGACAATTGTAATGCATCAATGTCTCCTCTCCCATGGTCCAATAAAGCTCCATATCAAATAAAAGCAGCTTCTTCACAGATCAAATCCACCAGAAGATTGACTTCACTTGATACTTGCCATCTTTAACCAGTC
The DNA here is from genome assembly GCF_037043375.1 of Chiloscyllium plagiosum. Taxonomy (NCBI): domain Eukaryota; kingdom Metazoa; phylum Chordata; class Chondrichthyes; order Orectolobiformes; family Hemiscylliidae; genus Chiloscyllium; species Chiloscyllium plagiosum. Next base: position 21,624,554 of record NW_028270172.1, read on the forward strand.
ATGGATCTGAAGGCACATGTTTCCTGTTCACTGCCAAGTTAAATTGCAAAAGTATCCTTTAAACTGGGGAAATGGTGTTTTAATATGTATGCATGGCATGCTAATACATTGCAAACGTGTTCCCTCTGCTTGTCATTGGGTGGCTTGATTTTCCTTCAATCTACCTCAGCATTAATTACCTACATTCAGAAAGCTGACATTTCGCCTCCTGCACAATTAAATGCACCCACCAGCTTGTTTCATGTTCCCAGCAGCAGCATAATATTCCAGCTGAAGTAATCATGTCAGAGTGTGCTCAAGTGAAGTGTAGAGAGAAATTCAGTGGTTGCTGAGATGGTTTTAAGAAGTGATAATACAACTAAATATATACGTGAGGAATGCAATGCAAGTTGGAAAGGAAAATGAACATGAAAGAAAATTACACCAAAACCTTCTCAGGTTTTCCCCAGACAATGGGATTATTGCTTCAAAGAGGGTGATGACCCTGTTTCAATACAATGTTTAAATTGCTATCTGATCAAGCAAAGCTGAACATTTTTATATTAACTTTGTACACAATACACATTTCACTAGAATTGCTGTGTTACCTACGTACCCCTGAGAAGTGTCTTTGTCAAGTACATACTGTGACTAACAAAGCTGATTATTAATGTTACGATGCGCTGGAATTTAATTCTCTTTAAGCTCAATTTCAGATCGATAGAGGTGCTAACAGAATAATTTAGTAATGACTTCATGTGGCAATGCTGACTGCATGGACCCTCAGGGTTAGAGAGAAGGAAGCTCCCTAACTTAGTAAAGCATATCCAACATCAATAAGGCACAGACAAGTCAGGAGTGTGATAACATAATTTCCAAATTCCGTGATGTGTGCAACACCATCAATGCTCAAGAGGTTTGACACCATTCTGAACAAAGCAGTTTACTTGATTAGTAGCCCTCTTTCAACATTCATTCCCTTCAGACCCAACAGAGTCACTGGAGTGCACCAAAAACAAATTGCACTGCAGCAAAACAGACTCCTTTTTCAGAGGTTGCATGGGATCACCACCACTTGCCAATTCTCCTCCAAGTAACCCATTATCCTCACTTGCAATTTTATCATTACTCCTTCACTGTCAGTGTAGCCAAAAGCCTGGAACTCCATTATTATGAACACTGTGGGTGGACCTACTCCCAACAGACTGCAGCATTTCTAGATGGCAGCTCACCAACACCTTAGAATCCCTACAGTGGGAAACAGGCCATTTGGCCCAACAAATCCATACCTTCTCAAGGATAATTAGGGAAGACCAACAAATACCAGTCTGACCAGCAATGCTCACATCCCATGAATTAAGTTTAAACAGAGACTATTGGGTGAAGGGAAGTGGACGATGTGACCAAATCCTTGGTGCAAGAATTTACTTTTAAGGAGAGTGTTAAAGGAGGTGAAGGATATGGTGGTGTTTTGGAGAGCTAGTTTAAGGAAATGGGACTTAGAATGTTTAACAAAAAGGTTTTGCAATATACTGGCGTATCTGAGAAATGTGGAACATTTTGAGACAATTGAAATGTTGTGGTTTATATAGGCAAGCATGCTAACCATTTTACAGGTGGCAAGCACAGATACTTGGGGAAAACGAACAGATGAGTTTCATCCCAACTGAGCAATAAGTAAAACACTTAGGTTATTCACTTGACTGTGTAATTGCATTCTCAAATGGGTTTCTTTTTACTCCTGTACACTTCTCTCTGATTCCTCAATATTTTATATTTTTAGATTTTTAGTGGAGTATATCTGTACTGTGGCATCAGTCAGACAAGATGCTATTCCTGACAGCCTTGAATAGCCTCCCTTGAGGTTGAACTGGAACTAACCCTAATGAGCAGATTATGCAGAAGCTCATAGCATCCTGCCTCTCCCTCACCACTTTACCTTACATTTGTGACTTTATTGCAGAAAGTTAGACATGTCACTCTGAAGAGTTTAGTGATTGGAAATTGGAGACATCACTTTATCTGTTACTTACCACAAAAGCGTCTCATAGATATAGGCCATTTGGCTCATTGTGTCTGCGCTGGTCAACAAAAATTTGATTGCACTAACCCTATTTTCCAGTTCATACCACATGCCTGCAATTGCAGGTAGATAGCAACATTTGTGAGAAGGTTTGTAGCTCAGGTTGATGATTAATATGTAAGTCAGCGCGCTGAGCCTGTAGGTTTGCTTTCAGGCGTTTCGTCACCATACTAGGTAGCATCATCAGTGAGAGTATCTTGTGAAGTGCTGATGGTATCTCCCACCTCTCTATTTATAGGTCTTGGTTTCTTAAGATGGGTGATGACATTTCTGGTTCTTTTTTTCAAGGGAATGTAGGTAGGGTCTAAATCGATAGCAGCGTACCCAAAGATTTGAAATATGACATTTGTAATGAAATTACCTTGAGATTATGTCATGGGATAATGACTGAGGTCATTTAATATTTTCCCTGAAGTGCCCATATCCTCTAGGTTATACAGGGTGAACCCACAGCCACAACACACATGGGACAGATGAGTTCTCACTCATTATGAAACAGTTATTCTCCTCATTTGGGAATTGTTGATTTGGTATTAATGCTGCTTATTCCCATATTATGCACAGCAGTATATTCAGTGCACAGCTATCTACGTCTAGATCCAGTGTTATTTTCTCAAGCTAATTCTGAAAGTCCCCTATGATTGATGGATCCTTGCTGATTCCTGTGACAGACGTAAAAGAAGTAGGGGTTCGTGCCGAGATGCTGACTTTATTTTCACCCTGCAGATCTAAGACTGTTTCACATAAACTCCTATTAGATTATGGATTGCATGTTACCCCTTCACACAGTGCTTGTACGTAACATGGAATGGTTGGAACTTTCAGTTGATAGCTCCTGCCAAAAGGCAGCAGGTCAGAACTGACAGCTTTCAGTGAATTTTTCCTTGGCTCTTTAACTTGCATTAGCACTCAGCCATGAAGTCCTCTCATCAAAGCTTACTGACCTACCAATTCTGCCAAAGGGAAGATTGTAAATTACAGATTGCATGTGGGTTTTCTGAGGCTTCAGAAATGACAGGAAAAGAAGTGAGAGCTGGGAAAGCTGCTTTCTGGTTCCAGGGCCTGTATCCATGCTGTAAATCTCTCTGACTCTATGCCATTAGGGAAGGAATTCCAAACCATGTTGAAAGCAGGGAGCAGGGAGTGCACCTTGTGGTGCATAACAAGTAATATTGCTTCCAAGAAGTTGGCAATCACCTGTCAAAGAAAGAAAGCACATTCTCAGAATTGTCATGAGCAGCCACCTCTCTCCAAGGTATGGCTGCAGGTTGTTAGTTTTAGTGTTCGAAGTTTACCTGTCTGTCAGTCCCACTGAAGAACTTCTCCTCACAGTGCTGTCACTTGGTTTACCCTGGTCATTAGCTGATACCTGAGGAAATAAGTGTATTGACTGTTAAAGACAGAGGTGTGCATAAAATCTGCAGATTTGCATATGACTGTTACTCACCATACAATTCCAAAGGGATTTGTTACTCACTGTCAGAGTCATCAGGTAAAACCTAGAAGTGGATTAAATAATATCAGGTCCCAACCTGTCTTTTATAGATTTAATGCCTGCTGGTACACAAACCTCCCTTTCCCCTTGGCAGTTACGGTTTTGCCTAACCATGCGACTCTTGAAATTCCAACACTCTCTTGTAGGAATTTCTTCCCACCTCAATACTGCCCCCTGCCAACAATTTGCCGAGATCATGCGGTGAGGATGTTTTGCATCTACAACAAACCCCCATTCAAGCTGAGTGTGCCTAGTTTTTATACTGTACAACTCTGGGCCTGTTATGAAAATCTCACCTAATTTTATAAAGACATGAAAATAAGTTTTAGTCAATTTTTGTTTAACTTAATATAAAATATCGCAGAGAGTGATTTTTTTTTACTTACACAAAGCTCAGTCATGAAATATTTCATTGCATATAGTATTTCCAGAAAAAAAAAGTAGTTGCATAAAAATGAGAAACAACACTGCACAAACGGCAAACTTTTCTTTGCATATCTGATCCCTACATGGTAATTGATCTGGTTGCAACAATATTCAGACAGATCTTTTCATTGATCAGGTAAATAATATCATCCTTAATGTGCAATTAATGTGAAAACCCATTAATCATGCTTAGCAGACATCTCATTTCTGTCAAAGACTCAATTCATCTCCTTTTGATACGGGAAAAACATCGAAACCTAGAAAATAGGAGCAGGAGGAAACCACTTGGCCTTGAGTCTGTTCTGCCTTTCAACATGATCATGGCTGATCATCCAACTCATTACCTTATGCTCACATTCTCCTTAAATTCTTTGATCCCTTTAGCCTGAAGATCTATATCTGACCTCTTCTTGAAAATACTCAACGTTTTGACCTCAACCACTTTCTGTGGCAGGGAATTCCACAGACTCATCACTTTCTGTGTGAAGAAATTTCTCATCATCTCATTCCTAAATGGCCTATTCTGTATCCTCAGGTTGTGACTCTGGTTCTGGACTTCCCTACCATTAGAAACATCCTTCGTTGTATCACCTTGTCTAATCTGGTTTGAAATTTAGAGATTTCAATGGGATCCCCTTTCATTCTTTAAACTCCAGTGAATATCATCCTAACTAATCCAGTTTCTCTTTATCCATCAGCCCTGCCATCTCAGGAATCAGTCTGTTAAATATTTGTTACACTTACTCCAGAGCCAGAACATCCCTCCTCAAATAAAGAGGCAAAATTGAACAGAATATTCTGGGTGTGGTCTCAGATTTGCCTCGTACAATTGCAACAAGGCAATTCCTGTACTTGAATCCTCACCCAATAAAGGACAACTTTCCATTTGCCTCCTTCATTGGCTATTGCACCAACATTCTTAATTTCAATAACTGGTGCACAAGGACACCCAAATCTTGTTGCACCTCCTCCTTTCTCAATCTGTCACCACTCAGGTAACAATCTTTTCTCCTATTTTTGCGCCCAAACTGGATTACCTCATATTTATTTATAGTATTCTTCATCTGCCATGCATTTGCCTATTCACTCAACTATCCAAATCACACTGAAACATTTCCTCATTCTCCTCACAGCTTTCCCTCCTGCCCAGCTGTATGTAATCTGCAAACTTGGAGATTTTACATTTAATTCTCTCATCTAAATTATTAAAATGTATAGTGAATAGCTGAGGTCCTTACCCTGATCCTTGTGGCACCCCACTAGCTATTGCCTGCCACTCAGAAGAATACCCATTAACTATGTTCTTTGTTTCCTGTCACCAACCAGGTCTCCATCAATTTCAGTACTCTACACCCAACCCCTGTGTTTTAATGTTACATGCTAATCTCTTAAGTGGGACCTGATCATAAGTCTTCTGCAAGTCCAAGTAAACCACATCCACTGACTCTCCACTTGCAACTCTATTGGATACATGCTTGAAATAATTCAGTAGATTTGTCAAGCATGATTTCTGTTTTATAAATCCATTCTGACTCTATCTGATCCCTGTCACTTATTCCAAGTACTGTTATTAAATTTTCAATAACAAACTCTAGCATTTTCTTCACTGCTGATATCAGCGAACCAGTTTATAATTCCCACTTTTCCCTCTACGTCCTTTTGCAAATAATGAGCAACCCTCCAATCCACACAAACTGTTCCAGTATTTATAGATTCTTGAAAGATGATCACCGATGCATTCACTATTTCTAGGGCCGCTTCCTTAAGTATTTCAGAATGTAGATTGTTAACAAACTCAACAAACTATCAGCAAACTGCAGCAAAGTTTTGGTGGAACATCTTAGATATTGTGATCATGAACTGAAAATGTGTTGCTGGAAAAGCGCAGCAGGTCAGGCAGCATCCAAGGAGCAGGAGAATCAATGTTACGGGCATGAGCCCTTCTTCAGGCTCATGCCCGAAACGTCGATTCTCCTGCTCCTTGGATGCTGCCTGACCTGCTGCGCTTTTCCAGCAACACATTTTCAGTTCTGATCTCCAGCATCGTCAGTCCTCACTTTCTCCATTGTGATCATGAACCCTAAAATCAAAACTTTGATCCTAATTAGAGTTATTGTTACTGATAACTATTTGTTTGGCCAATATACAACCAAACTTAGTTATAGTTTTCTGCTGCATCTGATGGACATTAACTTTGGGCTTATTACTGTAATGTCAGAAATAAAAAGGGCAGTCAGTCTAACTTGCTCTTCCTTTTGTCTAGGTCCAGATAGAGAAGACAATCAGTATGTTTCCAATCATTTCCCTAGTGTCTGCTGAGTCCCAAAATGACTCTACTCCTGAATGCCTCAGCCAAGTTCAATTTCATGTATTCAGCAGCTACTATTTGAAGGGAGGTGTCTCTCTTGGGAAGTACTCAATCCTTCAGCAAGACTTTGGAAACAGTTTGTGATATTTCCTGTTTAAAAGGACAAAGCTTCCAATAAGCCAATCTAAAAAAAAAGAACTGCAGTTCTGCCAGGCCTTCTTGACCAGAAAAAGAGACATGTGACAGGTTCATCCCTAACAAGCTGCCATTACTGATATCAGCTATCAGGACTGACATCTTTCCCAGGCCTTGGTATTGATCCCATTCTAACAACATTTGCCAATGACCAGGCAAGTCATTATCAGACAAAAACTGGACTTGAAGGTTTTCTATAAGACTGCTTCCAGCCAGTCAATGCTGAGGGATGCTCTCCACCCAAGCGAAAAATACTTTGAATTTTTAAATCAGGTTTGCAAAATGCTCAACATTACTAAACATTAACAATATACTTTTCCAGAGAAGTGATGAAATGAGGTTTCATTATTTTTGAACATAATTACAAATAATTTTTCCTTATATTTCATTGCCCTTTTTATATATTCTGACAATATGTCTGTTGTATTGTTGTGATGATAACAATACTTATAATATCTAAAAAATATTTTAAATTTCTGCTTGAGAGCTGAAAGCCTTTTTAGATTTTAAGCTTAGTCATAGAATCATAGAATTATTGAACCCTACAGTATGGAAGCGACTGTTCGGCTCATTGAGTTTACACTGACCCTCCAAAGAGCATCTTAGTTAGAACCACCCCCCTACCCTATCCCTGTAACCCTGCATTTCATAGAGTCATAGAGATGTACAGCATGGAAACAGGCCCTTTGGTCCAACCCGTCCATGCCGACCAGATATCCCAACCCAATCTACTCTCACCTGCCAGCATCCAGCCCATATCACTCCAAACACTTTCTATTCATATACCCATCCAAATTCTTCTTAAATGTTGCAATTGTACCAGTCTCCACCACTTCCTCTGGCAGCTCATTCCATACACGTCCCACTGTCTGTGTGAAAAAGTGGCCCTGTAGGTCTCTTTTATATCTTTCCCCTCTCACCCTAAACCTATGCCCTCTAGTTCTGGACTCCCCAACCCCAGGGAAAAGACTTTGTCTATTTATCCTATCCATGCCCCTCATAATTTTGTAAACCTCTATAAGGTCACTCCTCAGCCTCTGATGTTCCAGAGAAAACAGCCCTAGTGTGTTCAGCCTCTCCCTATAGCTCAAACCCTGGCAACATCCTTGTAAATCTTTTCTGAACCCTTTCAAGTTTCACAACAGCTTTCCAATAGGAAGGAGACCAGAATTGCATGCAATATTCCAACAGTGGCCTTACCAATGTCCTGCAGAGCCGCAACATGACCTCCCAACTCCTGTACTCAGTACTCTGACCAATAAAAGAAAGCATACCAAACGCCTTCTTCACTATCCTAGCTACCTGCGACTCCACTTTCAAGGAGCTATGAACCTGCACTTCAAGGTCTCTTTGTTCAGCAACACTCCCTAAGACCTTATCATTAAGTGTATACGTCCTGCTAAGATTTGCTTTCCCAAAATGCAGCACCTCACATTTATCTGAATTAAAGTCCATCTGCCACTTCTCAGGTCATTGGCTCATCTGGTCAAGATTCTGTTGTAATCTGAGGTATCCCTCTTCGCTGTCTACTACACCTCCAATTTTGGTGTCATCTGCAAACTTATTAACTGTTCCTCTCATGCTCGCATCCAAATCATTTATGTAAATGACAAAAAGTAGAGGACCCAACACCGATCCTTGTGGCACTCCACTGGTCACATGCCTCCAGCCTGAAAAACAACCCTCCACCATCACCCTCTATCTTCTACCTTTGAGACAGTTCTGTATTCAAATGGCTAGTTCGCCCTGTATTCTGTGAGATCTAACCTTGCTAATCAGTCTCCCATGGGAAACCTTGTCGAACGCCTTACTGAAGTCCATGTAGATCACATCTACCGCTCTGCCCTCATCAATCCTTTTTGTTACTTCTTCAAAAAATTCAATCAAGTTTGTGAGACATGATTTCCCCCGCACAAAGTCATGTTGACTATCCCTAATCAGTCCTTGCCTTTCCAAATACATGTACATCCTGTCCCTCAGGATTCCCTCCAACAACTTGCCCACCACCGAGGTCAGGCTCACTGGTCTATAGTTCCCTGGCTTATCCTTACCACCCTTCTTAAACAGTGGCACCACATTTGCCAAACTCCAGTCTTCTGGCACCTCACCTGTGACTATCGATGATACAAATATCTCAACAAGAGGCCCAGCAATCACTTCTCTAGCTTCCCACAGAGTTTTAGGGTACACCTGATCAGGTCCTGGGGATTTATCCACCTTTGCCCGTTCCAAGACATCCAGCACTTCCTCCTCTGTAATATGGACATTTTGCAAGGTGTCACCATCTATTTCCCTACAGTTTTTATCTTCCATATCCTTTTCCACAGTTATTACTGATGCAAAATACTCATTGAGTATCTCTGCTATTTTCTGCGGCTCCACACAAAGGCTGCCTTGCTGATCTTTGCTTGCTATTCTCTCCCTAGTTACCCTTTTGTCTTAATGTATTTGTAAAAACCCTTTGGATTTTCCTTAACTCTATTTGCCAAAGCTATCCCATATCCCCTTTTTGCCCTCCTGATTTCCCTCTTAAGTAAACTCCTACTGCCTTTATACTCTTCTCAGGATTCACTCCATCTATCCTGTCTGCGAATATTTGACCCCAAATCAGTTTTCGAAAGTTCTTGCCTAATACCGTCAAAATTGGCCTTTCTCCAGTTTAGAACTTCTACTTTTAGATCTGGTCTATCCTTTTCCATCATTATTTTAAATCTAATAGAATTATGGTCGCTGGCCCCAGAGTGCTCCCCCACTGACACCTCAGTCACCTGCCCTGCCTTATTTCTCAAGAGTAGGTCAAGTTTTGCACCTTCTCTAGTAGGTACATCCACATGCTGAATCAGAAAATTTTCTTGTAAACACTTAAGAAATTCCTCTCCATCTAAACCCTTATCACTATGGCAGTCCCAGTCTATGTTTGGAAAGTTAAAATCCTCTACCATAACCACCCTATTATTCTTACAGATAACTGAGATCTCCTTACAAGTTTGTTTCTCAATTTCCCTCTGACTATTAGGGGGTCTATAATACAATCCCAATAAGGTGATCATCCCTTTCTTATTTCTCAGTTCCACCCAAATAACTTCCCTGGATGTATTTCCGGGAATATCCTCCCTCAGCACAGCTGTAAATGCTATCCCTTATCAAAAATGCTACTCCCTCTCCTCTCTTGCCTCCCTTTCTATCCTTCCTGTCGCATTTGTATCCTGGAACATTAAGCTGCCAGTTTTGCGCATCCCTGAGCCATGTTTCTGTAATTGCTATGATATCCCATGTTCCTAACCATGCCCTGAGTTCATCTGCCTTCCCAGTTAGGCCCCTTGCATTGAAATAAATACAGTTTAATTTATTAGTCCTACTTTGTCCCTGCCTGCCCTGACTGTTTGGTTCGCTTCTGTTCTCAACTATACCAGTCTCAGATTGATCTCTTTCCTCACTATCTCCCTGTGTCCCACCCCTCCCCCACCTTACTAGTTTAAATCCTCCTCAGCAGCTCCAGCAAATTTCCCTGCCAGTAGATTATTCCCTTTCCAATTTAGGTGCAATCTGTCCTTCTTGTACTGGTCACTTCGACCCCAAAAGAGATTCCAATGATACAAAAATGTGAATCCTTCTCCCATACACCAGCTCCTCAGCCATGCATTCATCTACTCTATCCTCCTATTCCTGCCCTCACTAGCTCATAGCACTGGGAGTAATCCAGATATTACTACTCTTGAGGACCTCTTTTTTTTAAATTCCTGACTAACTCTCTGTATTTTCCCTTCAGAATCTCAACCTTTTCCCTTCCTATGTCATTGGTTCCAATGTGAACAGTGAACAGTGACCTCTTGCTGGCCCCTCTGCCCCTTGAGAACATCCTGCACTCTCTCTTAGACATCCTTGATCCTACCACCAGAGAAGCAACACACCATTTTGTTTTTTCACTGCTGGCCACAGAAACGTCTGTCTGTACCTCAGACTAGAGAGTCCCCTAACAGAAGTGATCTCTTGGAACCCAACCTACCCCACATTGCATTAGAGCCAGTCTCAATACCAGGAACTTGGCTGTTCGTGCTACGTTCCCCTGAGAATCTATCACCCCCTATATTTTCCAAAACAGCATACCTGTTTGAAATGGGTATAGCCGTAAAAGACTCCTGCATTAACTGCCTACCTCTCTTACCTTTCCTGGAGTTAACCCACCTATGTGACTGTATCTGAGACTTTCCCCCCTTCCTCTAACTGCCATCCATCACATATTGTTACTTTTGCAAATTCGTCATTGCTTCTAACTGTCTCTCCAACCGATCCACTCGATCTGATAAGATTCGCAATCAACAGCGTTTATGGCAGGTATAATCCACAGTAACCTTTAAACTCTCTTTAAACTCCCACATCTGACAAGAAGCACATATCACTCTACTAAAGGCCATTTTTGCTCCTTCACATTCTACAGACCCAGAAAATATCACCGTCTTATTCCTCTACAAACACTGCCCCAGATTAAGTTAATAGTTATGGCTTATATTTTCGGTTTAATCAAGAGACATATCTCCAAAAACATACAATCAAGAAAGAACCCACTATACTCACTACTGCAGACTTTCTGTAGTCCACTTAAAATGATTAACTTATCTGATTCTGTGCTGTGAACTTTGCCCAACAGTTCCTCCAAGATCAGTTGCGAATTTTACTGTTTGTTAATTTTCCCAGATGCACTCTGATGTCCAGCGATACATGAATCCAAACAGCAAAGGCAGTGTCAGTTTCTTTCTTTCTCTCTCTCCTGCACTGACCTCACCATGTGTTTCCTTTGTCTGTTCTTCTCCCTTTTAAAACTGCTGTTGTTTTGACTTTTTTTTCCAAAGTTTTCCAAAGTTCCGAAGCATACCAAACTATAATTGCTGTTCCTGGAATTTGAGGAAATCACCTCCAGCACCTAAAATACCTCAAAAAAGGAGCATCTGTTACAGCCAGAAATTTTTCCCATCCTCCATCTTGGATTATCCAGAATCCCCAGGGCATTTCCCATAGCTAATCCACCTAGTCTGCACACTCCTGGTCACTATGGGCAATTTAGCATGGCCAATCCATTTTACATGCACATCTTATTAGTGTAACAAGTTACTATAAAAATGTGATTGCCTAAAGACTATTCTCATTTTATAGGCAACTCATAACGTAAACCCACAAAGTGATGTTCCTCATTTATGCTTATCACCTCTCACATAGTTCCCATACAGAAACAGCCCTTGTGGCAAACCTGTTGCTCACATCTTCCAATTGGTTTCTGCTGATAAGTAGTAACTTGGAGTGACCACCTTTAGACACTTCCCTCAGTTTTTGGATAGTTCCTCAAATTCAAAACCAACAGTAATATCTGCTCAAATTAATCTTCTGCCATGTCCCAGCCCTCACCCATCCCCCACCTCCATGCCAGGACAAATCTGGAAAAATTTCTTCAGGACTTGTCTCACTGACATAAGACTATTTTCCTTTTGCATCTGGCTGTGGTAGTTTACACAGCCAAACAGACTACTCACTGCTGACCATTTAGAAAACTGCTGTCTACATGAACATATGAATTAGGAGCAGAATTAGTCTATTTGGCAACCTCAAGCCTGCTCCATCAGTCAATTAGATCAAGACTGATCTGTTTGTGTTCTGAATTCCACACTCAGCTACCCCAATAACCTTTGATTCTCTTGACCAACAAGAATCTAAGTAGATTGCTTTGAAAATATCCAATGTCCTGATCTCCACCATCTTCTGAGATAGAGAATTCCAATTTCACAGAACCCTTTTAGAGAAAACAAAATCCTCCACTTCTGTCCTAAAATGTCTCTCACACACTGGATTTCCACTAGCAGAAACATCTTTCCAACACTAATGTTGTCACGGCTTTTCAATGTCTTAAGTAGTTCAAACAAATCACCTCTCATTCTTCTAAACCTCAGGGAAAACACGCCCAGCCTGTCCATCATAAGACAACATGCTCATCCCAGTTATCAACCTCGTAAACCTCCTCTGAACTGCTTCCAATGTATTTACATCATTCCTTTCATTGGAGAACAAAACTACACACTGTAATCAAGATGTAGTTTCAATAATGCCTGACGTAACTACAAAAATACCTAATAACATCCTTACTTTTACATTCAATTCCTCTCACAACAAAGGGTTGAATTCATTTGCCTTCTAACTTACTTGTTATGTGGATACTGCTTTTTTGTGACTCGTGCATTGCAACATTTTTATACCTCAGAATTCTGCAGTCGGTCTCCATTTAACTAATATTCTACTTCTTCATTCTTCATGTCAAAGTGAACAGCTTCACATTTTCTCATATTATACACCATCTGTCAGTTTTTTCTCTCATTCACTGAATCTCTGTAGCTACCTGCATCAGTCTTGTGTTCACTTCATGACATACTTTGCTACTGATTTTTGTATGATCTGCAAATGTATCTGCCATGCCTTCCCCCTGCTCATCTCGGTTGTTCATATAAATTGTAAAAAGGTGAAATCCCAGCACAGATCCCTGTGGGATTCCACTCATTACATCCTGCCAATCAGACAAAGATGCATTTGTGCACCCCTCCCTTGAACTGCCAGCCAGCCAGCCAATCTTCTAACCAGGCCAATGTATTATGCCCTACAGCATGAACACCTATTTTGCACAATAATCTTTTAAGTGGTGCCTTACCAAATGCTTTCTGGAACTCCAAGTACACTATATTCCCTTTATCCACAAAACATGTCACTTCAAGATGGCGGCAGTGGAGTATGCAGTGTTTAGGCTCCTGTGCACAGACTTGTCCTGTCCGTCTGCTTTTGCTTTTGCTTTTCGCTTTCTTCCCTCCATTCTTTCTCAGTTTTATTTAGTTTTCAGTCAAATGTAGCTGATAAAGAGAGCTCTTCAGCAGGAAGATGGCCTTGATGGGTCCTGGAGTGGTGGCGGCATCTTCAGGAGCAGTATGGCTACAAAGTTGTCAGGCCTGTAAAGCCTGGAGTGGGAGTCTCACTTCCATGTGGTGTGGGCCCCTAGCGTTGGCATGGCCTGGGCTGGTGTAGCCCAGAGTGGAAATCTAGCTGTGGCATGGCCTGGGCTGCTTGGAGATGTTATTGTGTTTCTCTGGAGCAAGTGGGTCTTGAGCCTAGACTCAGAGGTAGAACACTGACACTAAGCCTTCCCTCTATCCCATGTTACTCCTCCAAATGATTCTAATAAATTAGTTAAACATGACTTACCTTTCATGAAACCATGCTGACACTCCCTAATTATCATGAGTCTGTCTGAAAAAACAGCATACTGGTTGATTTGAATATTTTCCCTTCAAATGTCAATCGCATTAACTGACCCATTGTTTTCTGCTTCTCTGGAAAAGTTATACTTGTTGACTTGCAGACTGGTGGCTTGTTTCTGGAATCTAGCCAATTTTAGAAATTTAACACCACTACCTCTATACCTCAATATTCACCTTGTTCAATAACCTAAAATGAAGTCCATCAGGACTAAACATTCAATGATATACATCCCATCGAAAAGATAGGCAAGTAAAGGAATTTGTGGAGTGTCTATGAGATGGCTTTTTGGAGCAGCTTGTGGTGGAGCCCACTACGGAACAAGCAATACTGAATTTAGTGTTATGCAATGAGGCAGACTTGATAAGCGAGTTCAAGATGAAGGAACCCTTAGGAGGCAGCGATCATAATATGATTGGATTTACTGTGCTATTTGAGAAGGAGAAGATGGAATCCGAGATAACAGTATTATAGCTGAATAAAAGCAACTGCAGAGGCATGAGAGAGGAGCTGGGTAGAACTGACTGGGAGAGGAGCCTAGCAGTAAAAACAGTGGAACACTAATGGCAGGAGTTTCTGAGAGTAATTCAGGAGACGCAGCCGAGATTCACCTTGAGGAAAAAGAAGAGTGGTAAAGGGAGGATGAGGCAACCATAACTGATTAGGGGAGTCAGGGATAGCATAAAAGTAAAAGAGAAAGCATATAATGTGGTGAAAGCAGTGAGAAATCAGGGGATTGGAAAGCTTATTAAGACCATTAGAGGGCAACAAGAAAACATAAGGAGGGAGAAGATTAAATATGAGGATAAGCTAGCCAGTAATATAAAGGAAGACTGTAAGACTTTCTTTAGATATATAAAGGGCAAAAATGAGGCAAAAGTGGATGTTGGGCAACTGGAAAATGACGCTAGAGAGATAGTAGTACGGAACAAGGAAATGGCTAAGGAACTGAATAATTACTTCACGTTAGTCTTCACAGTGGAAGACACACATAATTTTCCAAAAGTTCAAGAGAGTGAGGGGGCAGAGCTGAGTATGGCATTTATCACCAAGGAGAAGATGCATGAAAAACGAAATGGCCTGAAGGTGGATAAATCGTCTGGACCAGAGTTCAACAGGAGATAGCTGAAGAGATAGTGGAAGGCATTAGTGGTGGTCTTTCAGGAATCACTAGAATCAGGGAGGGTCGCAGAGGATTGGAAAATTGCTAATGTGACATCACTGTTTAAAAAGGAAGCAAGGCAATAAACAAAACAATTACAGACCAATTAGCCTAACTTCGGTGGTGGGTAAGATCCTGGAATCCATTGTGAAGAATGAGATTTCTGAATACTTGGAAGTGTATGGTAAAATGGGGCAAAGTCAACATGGTTTCATCAATGGGAGGTCATGCCTGACAAATCTGCTAAAATTCTTTGAAGAAGTAACAAGCAGGTTAGACCAAGGAGAGCCAATGGATGTTGAGTACCTGGACTTCAAGAGGGCCTTTGACAAGGTGCAGCCCAGTAGGCTACTGAGTAAGATAAGAGACCATGGTGTTAGAGGCAAGGTGCTAGCATGGATGGAAGCTTGGCTGTCTGGCTGGACGCAGAGCGTGGGGATAAAAGATCTTTCTCAGGGTGGCAGCTGGTGACAAGTGGTGTTCTACAAGACTCAGTATTGGGACCACAGCTTTTCACTTCATGCATTAGCGATCTAGATGAAGGAACTGGGGGCATTCTGGCTAAGTTTGCAGATGATACAAAGATAGGAAGAGGGACAGGTAGCATTGAGGAGGCAGGGAGGCTGTAGAAGGATTTGGATAGGTTAGTAGAGTGGGCAAAGCTGGAATATAATGTGGGAAAGTGTGAGGTCATGCACTTTGCAGAAAGAACGAAAGCATGGACTATTTTCTAAATGGGGAGAAAATCCTATCTCTCTGACTTGCAAAGGGACTTGGGAATTCTAATCCAGGATTATCTCAAGGTGAACTTGCAGGTTGAGTCAGTAGTTGGGAAGGCAAATGCAATGATGGCATTTAATTTAACAACACTTGAATGTAAAAGTAGGGATGTACTTCTGAGGGTCTATAAGGCTCTTGTTAGGCCACATCTGGAATATTGTATGCAGTTTGGGGCCCACATCTGACCCGAGAGCATTCAGAGGAGGTTCACGAGAATGGTCCCAGGAATGAGAAGTTTAATGTATGGGGAATGTTTGAGGACTCTGGGTCTATACTCAATGGAGTTTAGAAGGATGAGGGGGGATCTAATTGAAACACACAGAATACTGAATGGCCTCTACAGGGTAGATGTTGGGAAGAGGTTTCCATTGGTGGGAGAGACTGGGACCCGAGCGCACTGACTTAGAGTAAAGGGAAGACCTTTTTGAATGGAGGTAAGGAGAAACTTCTTCATCCAGAGAGTGGTGAATCACTGCCACAGAAAGTTGTGGAGGTCAGGTCATTCAGTGTATTTAAGACTGAGATAGATAGTTGGTTCTTGAGTGTCAAGGGGATCAAGGGTTATGAGGAGAAGACAGGTGAATGGGGTTGAGAAACATATCAGCCATGATTGAATGGCAGAGCAGACTCGGTGGGCTGAGTGGCCTAATTTCTGCTCCTAATGGTCTTATGGGCCCATGGACTTGCCAATATACAGTTCCATCAGCTTACTCATTTCTAGAAGTACATAAATCACGAAAATAGGAGCAGGAGTAGGCCATTTGGCCATTTGAACCTGCTTTGCAATTCATTATAATCATGGTTGATCATTCAACCGAAAAGCCTGTTCCTAGTTTTCTTTCACTTCCTTTGATCCCTTTAGCCCCAAGTGCTATAATCAAATCCTTCTTGAAATCAGACAAACTTTTGTCCTCAACCTCTTGCTGTGGCAGAGAAATACACAGGCTCATTGTTCTCTGGGTGAAGACATTTCTCCTCATCTTAGTCCAAAATGGTTTATCCTGTATCCTTAGACAGTGATCCCTGTGTTCTGGACTCTCCTACCACCGGGAACAAACTTCCTGTAACTACCCTATCTAGTCATGTTGAATTTTATGGGTTTCTATGAGATCTCCACTCACTGTTCTGAATGCCAATTAATATAATCCAAACTGATTCGATCTCTCCTGAAACATCAGACCTGCCATTCAAAAAATCAGTTTAGTAAACCCTTAAATACACACCCTTTATAGCAAGAACATCCTTCCACATATAAGGAGACCGAAACTGCACATAATATTCCAACTGTGGTCTCACAATGGCTCTGTACAATTGCAGCAAGGCTTCCTTGTTTCTGTACTCAAATCCTTTTGTTGTGATGGCCAACATACCATTTGCCTCTTTCACTGCCTGTTGCACCTGCACACTTATTTTCAATGATTGGTGCACAAGGACATCCAAGTGTTGGTGCACCTCCTCCTTTCTCAATCTATCACTACGCAGGTAACAATCTGTCCTCCTGTTTTTGCTACCAAACTGCTTCTGCCACTACTTTCTTTATGACTGTAATTAGACAAAGTTCCCTTTTCCTTTCCACTTCCTGATTTATTACTTTCAGTGGAGTGTTTATTTTTGTATCCTCTATAGTGAAGAAGAAGCAAAAGTATTGACTTAATAACCTACAATTAACACCAATTTGTGTCTCTAGAGGACTACCAATCACTTTCTTTTTTTTTCATTTTGAAATACCTGTAGAAACTCTTGCTTTTTTTTAATAACTTTCTTTTATTTCCTTTCATACTTTAATTTCGTTTTCCTTGTTAATCATTTAGTTATTTGCTATCATTCTTTGTATTCTGACCAATTATCTGACTTACCCCTGACCTTTTGCACAATTGTCTACTTTTTTTCTTAAGTTTGCAACTTTCCTTATGTTCTTTAGTTAGCTATGCCCTCCAACTTTTTTTTTAATAGTAGCTGTTTGTTATTTCTGAATGTTCTGAAACATTCCCTTAACTGTCTGCCATTATTTCTCTTTTGATCTATAGTTCATTTTAGCTGGCTCAGCTTTCACTTACACAGTTGCACTTACCAACGTTTAAAATACTAGTCTTAGACCCATTCTTATTCCTTTCAAACTGAATGTAAAATTATAATATGGTCATTGATATCTAGAGGTGCCTACTCAGAGGTCATTAATTAATCATGTCACATTACATGATATCAAGTCTGGAATAACTTGCTCTCTAGTTGGCTTTGAATGTGCTGCCCTTAAAATCTGTCTTGAAACCATCCAATGAACTCCTCACCCAGGCTAACCTTGCCAATCTGATTTTTTCACCCATAATTATTACAGTCCCTTTATTACAAGCCCTTAATAATTTCTGCATCTTACCTCCAGTACACCTCGTACAATGGGAGGGAGTGGCCTAGTGTATTATTACTGGACTGTTAATCCAGACACCCAGGGAATGTTCTGGGGAGCTGGGTTCAAAACCCACCATGGCAATTGGTAAGATTTGTATTCAATAAATATCTTGAATTAAGAGTCAAGATTAGAGTGGTGCTGGAAAATAACAACAGGTCAGGCAGCATCCAAGGAGCAGGAAAAGCTCTTCATCAGGAAGGGCTTCTGCCTGAAACATCGATTTTCCTGCTCCTCGGATGCTGCCTGACCTGCTGTGCTTTTTCAACACCACTCTAATCTTGACTCTGATCTCCAGTATCTGCAGTCCTCACTTTCATCTAGAATTAAAAGTCTAATGATTGCCATAAATTCATTGTCAAATGTCAGAAAACCCCATTTGGTTCACTAATGTCCTTTTAGGGAAGGAAACTGGCATCCTTACTTAGTCTGCCAGCATCCAAGGAGCAGGAAAATTGACGTTTCGGGCATGAGCTCTTCCTCAGGAATTCTTCAGGCATGAGCCCTCCTGAAGAAGGGCTCATGCCCGAAACGTCGATTCTCCTGCTCCTTGGATGCTGCCTGACCTGCTGCGCTTTTCCAGCATTTTCAGCTCTGATCTCCAGCATTTGCAGTCCTCACTTTCTCCTTACTTGGTCTGCCTACATTGTGACTCCAGACCCACAGCAAATGTGATTGACTCTTAACTGTCCTCTGGGCAATTAGGGATGGGCAATAAACGCTAGCCTAGCTAGTGACGCCCTCAACTCGTGAATAAATAAAAGAAAAATCTCCAATATTGTGGTTACTGTTAGGGGGCCTGTAGACCACTCCTACTGGTTATTTCATTCCCTGCTATTTCTTATCTCTACCCAAGCTGATTTTACATCCTGATTTCCTGAATTAAGTTGCATCAGTGCCATCTTTGATTAACAGCACTATCCCTCCACCTTTACCAGGCTTTCGATTTCTCTTGAATGTCATATACCACTGAATATTCAGGACCTAGTCCTTGTCATCATGCTGCCAATCTGGCTATCACTTATTTACTTCAATTCCCACTGTGTTCCTTTCATTACACGTAATGTTATCTTTTTTGTTTTCTTTGGATTACTTGGACTTACTTTTGGTGCATGCTTAGGTCTATTCTCTCTGTGCATTCTTGTCATTCTGATCTTCCTTTCCAATATTACAGATGTGTTCTTTTGCCTTGAACCTACACCTTGATTTACTCCATCTACCCATGTGTAATTCCTACCCCACATTGTTTTGTTTAAAGCCCTTTCTATTTCCCTTGTGGTACAATTTGTTAGAACACTGGACCCAGCAAGGCTCAGGTGCAAACCCTCCCAATGGGGCAGGTCCAACTTCCCCAATATGAATGTCATTGCATTACAAACTGGAACCTACTTTTCCAACATCTGTCTTTGAGACACATACTCGTTTTACCAAAATTACATGCCCTCTGCCAATTGGCTGAGGTAAGATAATGATCCTTGAGATTTTACATTTGAATTTTGTGCTGAACTCATATGTCAAAGCAGAATCTCTTTCCTCATTCTGTCCATCTCAACATGGGCCATGAGATCTGGATAATCCTTCTCCCACTCTAAGGTCTGTGTTGTTCATTGATTTGTAGAGAAGCCTCTAACTTAATACCCAAGATGGCATCCCTGCCTTCTTCTCCATCAGAACATCAAACACATTGGCCTTGCATCTAGGTATTCCACAACTGAAAACTCTTTTGTTAGTGCCAATTGTGCTCAGCAGAACCCTGCAATTACACCTGATGAAACACCTCACAACTGTTTACTGGGTTTCTGATGGTGATTTGATGACAGAAAGGGAGACGTTTTCACCATTTCAACTGATTTCAACGACTACTCATTGTCGATATTACGGATACCATAGTCAGTGGCAGAGCAGTGAGTGACAGACTGCAACTTGAAGATTTTGCATGTTAATAATACTAATAATGCCTATGTGCTAAATCTGGAAATCAAAGTCTAAGTCAGAGGAATAATGATGGCAATGACAGTTCACCACAAAATGAGAACCATTAAATCCCACTTGCCATTTATGTTCCCATTTGCTAATATTATTTTAGCTCTCTATGATTGAAAGGCAGCTGCCGTTGAATATTTTGCAGAGTTTTACGTCACCTGTAAACTTCCAACTTAGAAGATCATGAATATATATTGAAAGCAAAGATATGTATTACTTCACAGTATTTTCCACACTGATTCATTTCTATCCAGAAAGAATTCCAGTAAATTCCACAGGCATGACCCACCCTTATGAAACTATTTTAGCTTAGATTATTTAGCCACAGTCTAACTTGTATCCCTTGAACTGCTGCTGTTTCAAACGAGAGAGATTGTTTCCTCATTAAGATGTCAGTCTAACAGCTCAGGAATAATGCATGGATTCTTTTTCAAGATTTCAATAACATGAGCTACAAAACTGACTTACAGTGCAACCCCTATGTTCACTGAGCTATGTAATGTTTCTGCTACCACCCCCATTACTTCCAACCTCACTTATTTTAAGTATTGTTAAATACATTGTATGTGGCCCTGATGTTTTTAGAGTATTTAGAGCTCCATTTTTTTAAAAATGACCATTTGAATACTTGTTCATTATTTATTCCAGGAAGTCAGATGCATTTCAGTCACATACTCAGAAACTCTCAGAATGATTCACTTCAATTAAAATCAATCATTGTCTCCTCCTACAATATTGTCCCATTATCTCTCAGTCATCCTCCTGAACTCACTGCAAAGAGGAGCCAGTTGACATTTTAAATCCTCTCCTCCTCTCAGAAGGAACATTCATTACAATGCAGGATCCCTCCCAATGCAGCAAAGAAAATGTTTCCACAAACTGGAACCTGTTCCATGCGCATAAAGTGAATGACAACAACCCATTGAAGACAGCGTCTAGAAATTTTGTGGCGTTCTGAAGGGGTTGGTGTCATCATTAGATTCAGAACTCCAGATTTCTGACCAAGTTCCAATGCCGTCATCTGCCATGGTGGGATTCAAACCCAGGAGTCCCTGGAACTGAGTTGACGTTCTAGTCGATAATGGCACTCGGCTGTCGCTTCTACAATCCCCCTGCGATGGCACGCGAACTCGCTGGTCCCTCCGCAGGTGGGAGGACTGGGTAAAGCCCTTCCCACATTGAGAGCAGGTAAATGGCCTCTCCTCGAAGTAAACCTGCTGGTGGGTCAGCAGAGCGGAAGAATTCATGAACCCCTTCAGAACTAAGACTCTGTGGAACATAAAACAGGGCTGGATCTGGAAATGCTGCTTCAATTTCTGATGGATTCTTTTTCACTGATAGGAGAATGTGACCGAGTAATAGTGCTGACCTCAAGCTGACTCCATTTATACTGTGGCAAGGGCATTCCTCTACAGTCTGGGAGTCACAAGTGGGGAAAGAAGTAAATGCTTGTGAAGGAAGGATAAGGCATGCTCATGTAAATTGTGAAGTTATTTAAATCCCCAGCCTTTTAAAGAATGAAGGAAAAAAAATTCAGCTTACTGTGTCAGTCAGAAGTTCTAACGTTTTCAATAGCTGTTTATTAATATGACCCCAAGGGCTATCACTATATTATTATTAGTGGTTGGCTGTTTCTTGCAATGTATAAGTATCTTCGCAATAGCTTTCTAAGTTTACAATTTGATTGACAGCTCAAATAGCTTATGAAAGGAATATCTAGCTTTGCAATAGGGTAATAAATAAACATATTTAGTAGCTGCCAGGCTTTTAATTGTTTAAATGGGCTTTTGCCATTTTGAATGACTTTTACATTTTTGTGAAAATGACAGGAATGCAGCTCCTGTGGATGACTCATGGTGGATACTGTGCATATTGTCATGGAAGCTGTCAGGGAAAAGGTTGGGGTTGGGGAGCCTACCTTGGCATGAGTTAATGAGGCATTAAGAGGCCTTGTCAACATGGACTGACATGTACTGCCATTAAATTGGCATGGGGGTCAGTATCATAAAGAAACTTGCAATGTGGTTTTCAAATTATGCTACTTTCAGACATCAAAAAATATCTGAGTTTAACAAAAACAAAGTGCTAGAAAAATTCAGCAGGTTCCTCACAAACTGTGGAGAAAGACACAGAGTTAATGTTTTGAGTTAATGATCCTTCAGCTGTAATGAAAGCAGCTGGAAAATAATATTATTTTTTCCAATGACAAATGTTGAGTTGGTGGAGGCGTGGTAGGAAGTAAAATAGATGGAGACAAATGCACGGAGAGAGAGGGATTGCGAACAGGAAGTGTGAATAGGTGAAAATGGGTTGATTGTGCTGGGAGCAATCCATGCAGAACAGGACCTGGGGGTGTGGGGATGGGTAACAAAGATGGATGAAGGCATTTGTACTCCGAAATTGTTAAACTCAACATTGAGTCCTGAGTGCTGTAGGGTACTGGTCGGGAGATTTTGTGACTGGAATGCAAGTGAGCAACCAACTAAGTTACAACTGGCTGTTGAGTAAGGCCGTTAGTACTTGAAAGAGTTAACTGGCATAGCAAGATAAACTCCACCCATTGGGATATAATGGACTGTTCCTGGAAGCCACTACCGATGCATGTGGCTGTGTGTAAAGATTTTATTTAGTTTCCTCACTTGTTAGAAAAATGTTGAAGTCGCAGTATTGCGTACTTCCTTTTCGGTTGTACCTACTATCTCACAAGAGACTACTGTGTAACTGAGACATAATGTGACTAGCTATGAAGCAGGAGATAATAAATCCATTCTGTTTAGTAAGACTGAGCTTATCTTTTGCCAAGTCTTTAAGTGGACATATTTTTACATGTGATAACTTAGACAAATAACAAGAAGGGGGATTGTTGGCAGTAAACGTATCCAAGGCATTGTATATGGCTCAACATCAGGAAATGCTGGTAAAGCTCAGCAGGTCAGGCAGCATCTGTGGAGAGAAAGCAGAGTTGATGTTTCGAGTCAAGTGACCCTTCTTTAGGACCCTTCTTCAAAACCAAAGAACTGCAGATACTGGAAATCAGAAGCAAAATCAGAAATTGCTGGAAAAACTTAGCAGGTCAGGCAGCATCTTCACAACACTGTCACAGGGTCACCTGACTCGAAACGTTAATTCTGCTTTCTTTGCACAGATGCTACCTGACCTGCTGAGTTTTTCCAGCAATTTCTGATTTTGTTTCTGATTTCCAGTACCCACAGTTCTTTGTTTTTTTTTGCATACGGCTCAAATGGACAACATCATTTTAAGACAGCACCAATGATAGTTGTCTGAAGATTCATTGAGCTGCATCATTAAAAGTCTGGAAATGGTCCCATAGTCATAAAAAAGAAATCTGAAATCTTAGCTTTTTTTTAGCAACATTTAGTGAAATTCCAAAACTTACATGAACTATGGCTTTTATCCAGGAAAAAATGAGACATAAAAGCTACAAAAGGAAAGAAGCAGCTTTCATAGAATTTGGTATGAATTTAAAAGCAAATTTTATCACTAAATATCAAAGATTATTAATAGTCAGGCAACTAATATGCTAACATTCTGAACACTTACACAGATTAGCAGTGAAAAATGCTGTCTTTCAGTTTGAAGCTTTGTTTATTTCTGATTTGTGTCCCCCAGAGTAGCCATTCTCAATATGAGCTTAGATTGTCTTTCCTGTAATCATTAACTGAACTATTCCCTTCAAATAGAAGTCCTGTAT
The DNA here is from genome assembly GCF_037043375.1 of Chiloscyllium plagiosum. Classification (NCBI taxonomy): domain Eukaryota; kingdom Metazoa; phylum Chordata; class Chondrichthyes; order Orectolobiformes; family Hemiscylliidae; genus Chiloscyllium; species Chiloscyllium plagiosum. The sequence goes on from NW_028270172.1 coordinate 21,648,368, forward strand.
TCTAGCTAATATCCAGATCAAGCAGTCTGCACACACATCAACCTGTGCATCTCCAATCATTAGATTAGATTCCCTACAGTGTGGAAACAGGCCCTTCGGCTCAACCAGTCCACACCGACCCTCCGAAGAGTAACCCACCCAGACCCATTTCCCTCTGACTAATGCACCTAGCACTATGGGCAATTTAGCATGGCCAATTCACCTGACCTGCACATCTTTGAACTGTGGGACGAAACAGGAGCATCCAAAAGAAACCCATGCAGACAAGGGGAGAATGTGCAAACTCCACACAGACAGTTGCCCAAGACTGGAATCGAATCTGGGTCCCTGGTGCTGTGAGGCAGCAGTGCTAACCACTGAACCACTGGTAAAAAGCATGGAAGGTTGGTTCTAAAGAAGGATCTCAGGATCTGAAATGTTAACTGTCTGATTTTTTTCTCTCCACGGATGCTGCTGAGCTTTTCCAGGACTTTCTGTTTTTGTTTCTGATTTCCAGTATCTGCTGTTCTTTGGTGGTTTTTTTCATGGAAGGGTGACGTTGACTTTCCATAATCCGTCTTTATGTATCATTCTTTCAGTGGAAACTCTAGAGAAATGACAAAGGATCTGAGAAAGCCGTGGAAACAAAACCCCATAAGTTTTACTGCTTTATTCACAGCCACTTTCTTAAAATATTTGCTCATGGGATGTGGGTTTCACTGGCGTAGCTGACAATTATTGCCCGTCATTAATTGCCCCATAAAATGGCAGTGAACTGCCTTATTGGTCTCTCTCCTTGAGGTGAGCAGAGACCCACAGAGCTGGTCAGAAGGGAGTTCCATGATGACAATGTAAAAAGGAACAAAAGTTGTAGTACCACCTTACATATCTATAAAAATCCTGAATTGGATTTTGAGCTGAACATGTATTTTTATATTATGAGAGAATCATATTGTGGTCAGACAGGCTGCTCAAAATGATGGACTTATATAAAAAGGAACGATAAATGAGGCATGCTGGGACATTGAGACAAGCCTTGACCAAAAATGACTGTGCTCGAAGACGCTAGAATAAATAAGCTGCAGAATCCAGACAAGCTGCAGCTACAGACAAATTGTATGCAACTGACCCAGCAGCTGCAGGCGATAAAATATACACTTGAATTTGAATGGAATGGAATTAACCTGAATGCCATCCCCAGGACAATCGGAAACATCAGGTTCCTCACCAGATGAAGGAACGCCTCACACCCCTATTTGGAAAGGGCTACCTGACCTATGTGCACCTAACACCTCCAGGAATGGATGCCCAAGGACCATCCTGCCATTGACATGTCAACACCTGGTAGGGTCCGATCGACTGGGGTGGTTGAGCACTGATTGACCTATTGGTGAACATCGCAGACCCTCTGAAAAGGGTGCAAAGACTTCTAAGTAAAAGAATCACCACAACACCACCCTGAAGAGCAGTAACTCGAGATCAACCCACCATGAAGAAAAGGCAGCCCTGGGACCACTGGGAGAAGATGACCAGAGATCATTGCTACCTGGATCAAGATCAAGATCTAGTGTGGTGACATATGATCATCCAGAGTTAAGTTCGAAGTAGAAGATAGCTGATTAGATTTATAGTGTAAATTGTGAGGTTGTAGTGTATTTTGTTGTTATATTAATTATGTTAAATCAATAAAAATAATTGTTTATTACTATTAAGAGTCAACTTGCAGTTCTTTGTTAGATATAAGAGTTAAAACACACTGTGTGGCAGGCACAACAATATTTTTAGGTAATAGGAATTAGATGCGCTATTCTGGAATTTTCCAAGGTGTTGGGATCCTAAGTTTAGGACCAAAAAGGAGCTCAGCCTGCAGTTACCAGCAGTAGGTCTGGCAGCATAATCATTTGCAAGGGGGCCTAATAATTAGCTCCTTCTGTTTATTGTCCACTTAAAGATGATGGTCAGGTCATGAAGGCAGAAGACACAATTGGACAGACAACAACCTCACCAGGAGAGACATGTGCTGCAGAAGTAAGTTACAGATCACCCTGCCTCTTGCACTTCAATGGGCCATAGAGAGTCTTGTTCCTGTGACATTTAATCTGCTCTCTTCCCACGACATGGTTGTGAGGGAGAAGGGTGCTTCTCCACCAGTATAACATCACCACAACAAATATGGCCCTAATCATGACCTTGAGCAGTCTAAAAGGCAGTTCATCTCTATGATGCCTGAGTCTTGGGAAAGTTTGCTAACAGCAGGAATGCACCAACGAGCTTATCCAATATGATACCCCCTTTTCTCCAGCTGCCTTCAATCTCATTTCTCCACAGGCCCAAGAATATCCAACCCAGTGAATTTCATCATAACAGGAAAGTGCAATTGCTTTCTATTAGTACTGACACACTTTTGGATTTTTGCCAATTAACACTTGTAAATTAGGTTAATTGAAAATAAACTTATCCTCATAATTCAGGCAAGATTAATAATTTAAAAGACCGTGGTAAAACTGCTGTGCATTAGGGGATGCATTATGACAGACAAATCGACCCCTTAATTTATCAGATTAATATTACAACTTCCTAACAAAATACCAACCTGCAATTTCTGCTACATGACATATTTTCTGGTCTTTCTGAAGCGACAAATCTAGAATACAAACTTATTTATTCCTAGACCCAGTTTATCACTCCGGGGTCTGGTGCAAACCCAAACTTATGGATAGGCCACTGAAGCATTATATGTTTGGTCCTAGGGTAGTGATATTGCTGAATGGTCATAAGCTGAATTAGAAGCCAGGGAAGATCAACCTGTAAGAACTGAGGAGACTGCCAGCTGCCAAGGTGAACTGGGCAGATAGCTTTTCTCAGGGATCTGACCCTGAGTCTAAAGCTTAAAAGGAAGTAAGAATGCATGAAACATTCTTCTAGTCCACACTCCTTACAACACACCCCAACACAGCCCATGCCTCATCCTTCCCAGTCCATGCCACTGCATTCTCCCTTCCACTCCTTGTCACACCACATGTCTCCATGACATGGTACACTCCAAAACAATTCCACCATAATAAATGCCAACTCACACCCGATGAACCCTCATATACTTCCTGCCAATGTATGTTTTTCAAAAGTCCTAATGGGCCTACTGTGCCAACCTATCAGATCCTAATCATCCCATTCCCCTTTCAAAGCTCCCATGACATCTCACTATCGATTTGATGCAATATTTCACACTGAAACCCCCTTATCCATTACCCTTTTCCCTGACATATACCATCTAGCCTACTATCTAGCATGGACAAACCTCAAAACCTAGCAGAAATGAGATACAATACATTTCTATTAAAGAATATTCTGATTGTCTATTGCATACCATACCATGTTGAAAAACATTCATTCAGAAAAAAAACTCACTTACTGCACTTTGATTCCCTCAACTAAGTGAAATATCACAGCAGTAATCCTCATTCAAATGCACAATCCTTTATAAGAACAACATTGAAATTCACTGAGCTAATTCAATTATTTTATAATCACTTTAGTCTGTCAAACTATGAATTAGCAGGCACCCTACTGTGATATTGGATGGTTATGAAATCAGTCAGCAGCTACAGTCCAGAGGCTTTTAAGTCAACAAAGTAAAGTAGCAAACAATCATTTTTATTAAACTTTGCAGACATTTTGACATTTCCCTTTGATAGGTATTTTTGATTAGTTTCTTTGGCACCTTTGACAGGTCCATTTGACAATTCTCCTGTGACATTTTTGACCTGTCATCTTCAAGATTCCATTTGATAAATTCTCTTGACACTTCTGAAAGATGCCTTTGAGAAGAGCTTTTGACAGTTGCTTTTGACAGATCTGTCAATATTTCAGTGATTTTGACGGGTATGAGTTAATGCAATTTTTCTGTACATTTATGCCTCCTTTTATTCATAATCCCATAGAGCATTTGACCTCCACTGAAGGGCAGTTTGTTTCATAGAACATAGAACATAGAACATAGAAGAATACAGCGCAGTACAGGCCCTTTGGCCCTCGATGTTGCGCCGATCCAAGCCCACCTAACCTATACTAACCCACTATCCTCCATATACCTATCCAATGCCCGCTTAAATGCCCATAAAGAGGGAGAGTCCACCACTGCTACTGGCAGGGCATTCCATGAACTCACGACTCGCTGAGTGAAGAACCTACCCCTAACTTCAGTCCTATATCTACCCCCCCTTAATTTAAAGCTATGCCCCCTTGTAATACCCGACTCCATACGCGGGAAAAGGTTCACGCTGTCAACCCTATCTAACCCCCTAATCATCTTGTACACCTCAATCAAGTCACCCCTAAACCTTCTTTTCTCTAATGAAAACAGCCCCAAGTGCCTCAGTCTTTCCTCATACGATCTTCCTTCCATACCAGGCAACATCCTGGTAAACCTCCTCTGCACCCGTTCCAGTGCCTCCACATCCTTCCTATAGTATGGCGACCAAAACTGCACACAATATTCCAGATGCGGCCGCACCAGAGTCTTATACAACTGCATCATGACCTCAGGACTCCGGAACTCAATTCCTCTACCAATAAAAGCCAGTACGCCATATGCCTTCCTCACCGCACTATTTACCTGGGTGGCAACTTTCAGAGATCTGTGTACATGGACACCAAGATCCCTCTGCTCATCCACACTACCAAGTATCCGACCATTAGCCCAGTACCCCATCTTTTTGTTATTCTTCCCAAAGTGAATCACCTCACACTTAGCTACATTGAATTCCATTTGCCACCTTTCTGCCCAGCTCTGCAGCTTCTCTATATCCTGCTGTAACCTGCCACATCCTTCCTCACTGTCAACAACTCCTCCGACTTCCGTATCATCCGCAAACTTGCTCACCCAACCTTCTAACCCCTCTTCCAGGTCATTTATAAAAATGACAAACAGCAATGGTCCCAAAACAGATCCTTGCGGAACACCGCTAGTGACGGCACTCAATGAAGAAACTTTGCCATCAACTACTACCCTCTGTCTTCTTCCATCCAGCCAATTCCTAATCCAAACCTCCAACTCACTCTCAATGCCATATCTCCGTATTTTCTGCAGTAGCCTACCATGGGGAACCTTATCAAACGCCTTACTAAAATCCATATATACCACATCTACCGCTTTCCCCTCATCAACCTCCTTCGTCACCTTTTCAAAGAATTCAATAAGGTTTGTGAGGCACGACCTGCCCTTCACAAAACCATGCTGACTATCCTTGATCACATTATTCCTATCCAGATGTGCATAAATCCTATCCCTTACAATTCTCTCTAAGACTTTGCCCACAACAGAAGTGAGACTCACCGGCCTATAGTTACTAGGGTTATCCCTACTCCCCTTTTTGAACAAGGGAACCACATTTGCTATCTTCCAGTCTTCTGGCACTACTCCTGTAGACAAAGAGGACATAAAATTCAAGACCAATGGCTCTGCAATCTCCTCTCTTGCTTCCCAGAGAATCCTAGGATAAATGCCATCAGGCCCAGGGGACTTATCTATTTTCACCTTTTCCAGGATTTCCAACACCTCTTCTCTACATACCTCAAAGCCATCCATTCTACTTATTTGTGACTCAGTATTCACATCGACAACAATGCCCTGTTCCTGAGTAAATACTGAAGAAAAGTATTCATTCAGTGTCTCCCCAATCTCTTCCGCCTCCACACGCAACTTCCCACTACTATCCTTGACTGGACCTATTCCTACCCTAGTCATTCTTTTATTCCTTCAGAGATATCTGAAAATGCTCAAAATTTCGAACTGTTAAGATTCGATCTACTGTACATACATCAGGTTTCATATTCCATGGGCTACCAGAATCTCACTTTGGTTGAGGCAACTGCTGATTTAAATGGCCAGGGGCCATAATGAACTGACTTTGTGAAAATCGCCACAGCCACAAATATGTGCTGGGGTGGGGTGTTACTTCCAGTTTCTAGAATCATCCCCCAGTTTTATTGTGACAGTTTCTCTATTGTGTCGAAAATCCAGGCCTTCAGTTTATAACTTGTTATAATTTGGTAGATTTTGATTTAATCTTTATTCTGTGGCCAGTTATTGTGTGCATAATAAACAATAGTGTGTAACAAGACAGAAAAATAATCACTTAAGACAAACAGAATATGGTTTAACATTCACTATTGCATTTATTGCACAAATTGACTTTTAGTCCAAAAGGTCCAGGACGTGTAGAAAGTAGACAAATCTATTTCTGTCTAACTAACCTCTTTGGTCAATGACATTTTCCTGCATTCTCTTAAACTTCTAATGTCTTTCTCTATACCTGTAAGAATTATGAGCTGGAATGAAACTCATGACAAGGTCTTTACATCGCTGTTCTGTTGTTGTTGATGCTTGCCTCAAGGGATTGTAAGCCAGGACTTATGATATATATGATCCACAAATGAGCATTCTATCCATTTGTTTTGGCATCAGAGGGTATGGGGAAATAAAGGAATCATCAGTTCTTCCAGGGTAGTAGACAATCCTGCAAATAATTTTGTGTCTACAATAACAGACAAGGATGAATGGATGTGCATTTACAAAGCACATAAATTACCTCAAGATGTTGTTTTAGGGCAGCACAGTGGCTCAAAGGTTTGGGCCCAGGCAACTGTCTGTGTGGAGCTTGTACATTCTCTCTGTGTCTGTGTGGGTTTCCTCCAGGTGCTTTGGTTCCTCCCATGGTCCAGAGATGTGGAGGTTAGGTGGATTGGCCATGCGAAATTGCCCATAATGCTCAGGGAGGTGTAATTTGTGTGGCTTAGCCATGGGAAAAGCAAGGTTACAGGGATAGGATGGGATTCTCTTTGTAGGATCAGTGTGGACTTGATGGGCCAAATAGCCTGTTTCTACACTGTAGAAATCCCAATTTGCTTTATATCCACATTGTTGTAATCTAAAAAATGCAGCAGCCAATTTGCACATAATAAAGTCCATCAAAAAGCAATGAAATAATTAGTCAGATCATTCATTGTTAGGTGGTCATCATTAACATTAAGCAACAGGTGAAACTAACCATTGCATGCTTCTGCAACGCAGTAGCAACTTGAATGGAATTTTCCATTAACAAGATACCACTATCAAATCAAAAAAGGCATTCTGCCTCCCTCACAAATGAGTGATATAGCGAATGTATTGCAATACCTGTATGATGCCAGGATTATAGGCCATACCTCACCATGTCTCCTGGATCATATCAAACAACATGGCCATTTGATTGGTCACAATGGATAGAGCACAGTTAAAGATCAATAAACCAAAAGCTTGACAAGCTTGGAATGCAGTAGAATCATAATGGTGGAGTGATGAAAGTCCAGATGTGTAAGAGGCCAAATTTGGAAGGGCATTGTGATAAGAAGGTTTTGTGATGGAGGAAATTAAATAAACAGGGAGAGTGTTCAATCTAAAGATAAGAATTTCAGACTTCAGAGGTTGCTTGCCTAGAAGCCAATTTAATTCGGTGAGTACAGGTGCAATGGATGATTGGAACTTTGCATGAATTACAATATAGAACGTACAATTTTGGTTAAATTCAAGTTTATAGAGATTGAAAAATGGGAAGAAGTGTTGGATTAGTCAGGTCTGGTGATTACAAAGGTATGAATGAGAGTTTCAACAGCAAATGAGCTGAGTAGAGGTGAAACCAAGAATGCTTAAGATTGGGTGATATTGCTCATATCGAACTGGGTTGTCATGGTGATGGAGAGGATATGTGATTGGATGTTGGTCTTGAATTTATGTATGACAGAATTATTGCAAATTGTCTGGTTCAACTATGGCCGGTTGCCAAGGAGAGGGATAGAGTTACGGGCTTTGGAGCAGAATTTGTGCCAAGGACCAAAGCCAATAGCTTCTTCCTGTTTTGTCCTTTATACTTATGTAATTTACCACAGTAGTTACTTGTTATTAACTAGAAGCAGGAAGCTTGAATGATTCTTCCTCCATAGCCTAGACAGACTTAGGTCAATAATGGTGTGTATTATAGACAAAAGTGAAAACAAAATTTTCTTTTCAACTGAACTTTGAGAACAAATATTCAATTCCACAAATGAAATTTCCATCTCCCATAATGAAACAACTGATATGACAACTTTTAAATCATACATTTGTGAGCAGTTACATTTCTCATGAATATAGATTCAAAACTGTATAGATAGGTCAGCTTCACAGTATCACAACCTGTGACAACCTATTACTTGCAACATTGATGTTACCTCACATCTAACTTTGAGATAAACAGGTGGAGTATTTTATCAACCTCCTGGTCTATCTCAGATGGGAGTCCATTCAGCAGAACCTATAAATAACTAACATGAACAGCTGAAAATAACTGTTTAAATTATTGATCAGGTGCAATCCCCATAAACTTTCAGCTCAATGGTTTGTTTCAAGCCATATGGATTAGTGGTGTCCTAGGCTGATTCCTAGTCTGTGCTGACTTAGTTAGAATCGTTACAGTGAGGAAGCAGATCACTCAGCCCACTGAGTCCCCATTGACACTCCAAATAGTATTCCACCCATACTCATCCCCCTTACCCTATCCCTGTATTTTGCATGGCTAATCCACCTAATCTGTACACTATAGGGGAGTTTAACATGGCTAATCCATCTAACCTGCACACTTTGGTCTGCGGGAGGAAACCAGAGTACCCAGAAGAAACCCAAATAGACACAGGTAGAATGTGCAAACTGACAGTCAGCTGAGGCTGGAATTGAACCCAGGTCCCCAGCACTGTGAAACAGCAGTGCTAATCACTGAGCCACCCCAGTTGATCTCAACTGGCGTAATATAAGGAATATCTTCAATTACTTTGTCCCCTTTGGACATAGGATGAGTGCAACAGTCAAAGTTTTTGTGTCTGGTTTGGAGCCGGCGCCTCTGTTGAGAAGTGTGTAAAGGTGAAGGCCAAGTCAGGAGGAATCTCAATTCAGTGATCTTTTCCTTGCCCTTGCTAGACTTACCTGTAGGTTCACACATAGGGAATGGATATTTAAGTGAAGGCAGCAGAGGATAATTGGTATCTGTGCATTTAAAATTTGAAATCACAATGGTTATGGTAAAAACAGACCACTGATTTTTGACTTTATTGTGTGATTGCAGTGCCTGGGACGATTCATGACTAAACAGGTTTTTAAAAAAGAAACATTGATTTAGGATGGTCACAGTAATCATCTGACCACAGGTTGAGCCAGTTCATGAAATCATTAATAAATTAGATGCATTTTAATTTGAAATTAGCATGTCTTAAAAATGACTGAAACAAGTCATTCAGATCTGCATCCTGTGTTTGATTTATAACTTTCTGAAAGTTCCATACATTGCGATGAAAGTTGCATCTGGTTTCCAGAAAAAAATTAACAAACCCAAGAATACACAAAGAAACTGTATTTCAGGCAACAGCTTTTGCTTGTAGAGAGTGAATAAATGGGTTATAGCAGGAGAACTGAAAGGCTTGCCCTTACTCTTCCTGATTCTGTCAGTCTCTTGAAAAACAGTACTCGGTGATTGAAGAAAACAGGAGAAACATTTGTTCACTGAGAACTCAAGGACATCTACAAATATTAACTTTGCTGAAGGTACAAGGTATAAATTAAACAATTGTATCAGGTCAAAAGCTATAAGGATGTTTTTAAAAATACTCTTCCTTTTCTTATAGGAGACTTTCTCTCCTCTTTCGGTTTTTATCCTGGAATTTGAGCTGCATTTATTGCTAACCCTTCATTGTCCAGAGTCAACTGCATTTCTGCAGATCTGGAGTCACATGCAGGCTAGAGCAGGTGGGTGCATTTCCTACACCAAAGAATATTGAAAAACCAGACCAGTTTTTTATGACAATTGTTGCATGATCACCATTCAGATCCTGTTACTGAATTAAAAATTCATCAGCTGCTCTCATGGGAGTTGACTCCTGCCCACAGAAACAGAATAGGGTGCAGGATTACTAGCCCAGTGACAGTATTACTACACCACAACCTCTCCCACAACAGACCTTATATTTGTACTTCAAGCATGTGTTTGATATTGTGGTTTATTATCCTTTTATTCAGTTTGTAAATATTAAAATTCCTCTTTCTTCCACTCAAGAAAATCTTGTAATTGAACAATTAATTTTGAATAATGCAACATTTTAATTGAAGAATGGTACAGCTGCCTGCTAAAAGCAAAACCTATGTTGTCTGAACCTAGTCTGTTAGAAAGAGGAGATCCAATTGACCCCTCCTCACCTGGCTATAACACCACCTCTTGGAAGGTATGGTTAACTGGACAGAATTACAAAATTACAAACAAATAGGATGACAGCCTAAACTGCACCAAAACTCTTCTCAATTACTTAAAACAAATTAAATGTCATTACACCATCAGAATTTAGAGTGTTATAAGAATTCATTTTGCGATTTAGCTGAATGTACAATCTGCTGGAGAAAGAATCATATGCAAATATTAATGAGCACCATTTGAAAAATTCCAAAATTGTTTGTGTCACAAAACAGATGGTTGATGCAATTTGGAATTGAATACTTAATTTGTAAAGGCATGAGAAAGGACTGCATGTTTTTTAAAATAAAGCTTTCCATTGTAGGCTAAAAAATCTTGGGTAGGCAAACAAACGTGCAGGAAGTTTTTGAGGCACTTTGATCCTATTTGTGTTGGGATCTTTATCATTGCCCAGGATTGGCAGATGGCACCTCACTTTGATGTCTTATCTGAAGCATGACAGCTTCAACATTGCATTATCCCTCAACCACTTCACAGACAAGTGTCAGTGTCAGAAACAAAATCACATGGTCCAAGCAGGCCTTGAAGCGACAACCTTCCGGAACCAAAAGAAAGAAACCAGTAGCTGAGCCAGCTGGAGACAAATAAAGTACTTAGAGATTTGTTTTTCATCCTGATGGTGAGCTTTCCAAATATAACTCTTGGACATCTGGCAGGTAATTTTATAATTACCATGCCAGACTTTGAAATCACAGCTTCCACACATCTTATTGAAGAGTTTGGCATCCATCGCTCCTCTACACTTCCTGATTGCTCACTGAACAAGGAGCGGGAACAACCATAACCCCGGGTCCTGACTGGAACTCGGTCGAAGGCTGGATAATAATGCATTTGTAGCGCTGGATTAGAGTGCAGTGCAGATGAGTTGTATGTTGGGTTGTTAAAGAAACTGAGGCCAATATCCTTGAGGTTGCACATATATGCACAAAATCTCTGTTGCATACCTACATAAAAGGAGGCAGAGGGTGATTTAATCACTTTAACATCCAGATACACCTCATGTGGCTGCTATAGGTGGCAGATGGAAGATAAAGAAGATTGAGATGGATTAGTTCATTTATTCCTGGGCTAAGAACAGGCTCATTCCCTACTATCAGGTACAGTGTGAATCCCTACTGTTCAATATAGTGTAATTCTCTATAACTAAGATTGAAGGTGGCTACTGAATTGCTTAGGACATGGAAATGGATATAAGGTAACTGAATGTAGAATGCCCACACCAATGCAAGGTGATGCTTGCATCATGCTTTCTAAGGGTGGCACAGTGACTCAGTGGGCAGCACTTATGCCTCACAATGCAAGGGTGCCAGGTTCGATTCCACTCTCGGGTGACTGTCTGTGTGGAGTTTGCACATTCTCCTTGTGTCTGTGTGGGTTTCCTTTGGGTACTCCAGTTTCGTCTCACAGTCCAAAGATGTGCAATTTAGGTGGATTGGTCATGCTAAATTGACCCATAGTGTCCAGGGATGTGGAGGCTAGATGGATTAGTCATGGGAAGTGCAGGGTTACATGGATGGGGTTGGTCTGAGGGGATGTACTTTGAAGGGTTAGTATGGACTCAATGGACCAAATAGCTTGCTTCCACACTATAGGGACTCTGTTCTATGTACTGCCTCCTCATTACCATGAGTGAAGCAGGGATACAGCATGAACTTTCTCGTTGACTGGTTGCAGGCCTTTGCAGATTGTCAAGGAGCTTGAGCTAAAACTGACCTGCATTATTCGAAGCTTGTCCATACATCCTTGAGCACAGTGCGTTGTGGCTGGGCTTTGGGACAAATGGCCTTTCTGTGTTTCAAAAGTTTATATTCTCTCTTCAGTCAATACAAACCCCCTCTCTTACTCTCCCCAACATCCCTCCTAATCACTCATCACCAGCCCCACTACCCAAAGCAAGTTGAAGTGAAAGCACGCCAGTAACAGAGCCACAACACTCGTACTTTGTCCCTAACTCACTTCCCCTTTTTTGACTGTAGCTTCATTTGGGGATACTGGATAATTGACTTTACTCTCCAACACCGCTGAGGTAAACTGGGAGTTAATGGTATATTTAGCAGCATTGTGGCTAAGCTGTGTCTGCATCTTTTTAATTGAATCACTGCATCTGAAGTGATACCAGGCTTAAATTATACATCACATTATATCCCTGGACTTAAGACTCCAATTTCACCTCTACGGTAAGTGGCAGTTTTCTTTTGTTCTCTTGACACTTTGGTCTGCTGACGATTAGTTGTGGTGAGGGGAGCTGCAACGGAGACAATCAATACTCAATAGCCCATAACAGCTCTTTAATTTATTTTTAAGCTTCCATGGGTCAAGTATATGAATTGCATACTATATGTGTTAATTCATTTTATGGAACATTTGTTGCACAGTATAGTGCATGTTAATTATTCACATTATGTATAATTATTCTTTGACCCATGAGGACGAGTGGTAGAAATCTTGCTGAGATCTTCTGGTAAGAACCAAAAAATCTTCTTTTTGCTGAGAAAGTTGGAAATGTTTTTAATTCTGCAATAATTTTCTCTGGCGTGTCTCTTCACTCCTGAAGAAAGAGGCCCATGACTTCCAATACAATTTCATGATTACCCTTCCACATTCAAGCTAGTGCTTCCAATCAAACCTGTTGGACTATAACCTGGTGCTGTGTGATTTTTAACTTTGTACACCCCAGTCCAACACCGGCATCTCCAAATCATGACTTCCACACTCAGATATTTTGCCCTAGTGGCTCTCATTTATGTGCAAGACCCAGATTTTGCAAAGAATATGCAACTCATATACATTTCATTCAAACAGAAAGGCTCATCTTGAAAATTATTCTCCACAAAATTACCTCCCCCCGCAAACTTGACATGCGCCATCCTCCCTCATCTATCTCTATTATCAGTGTTTCTATTCTCTTTTCCCTCATACACATGCCTAGATTCCCCTTCAATGCATCTAGACTTTTCATCTTAATTACCCCTATAACAGTGAGCTCCGCATTCACAGTGCTGTCTGGGTTAAAGGAAGGTTTTGATTTTTCTGGCCCTGGAACTGCAGGAGGAGAGGGTGCTGGGAAAATAAGAGAACATTCTTGCCATTGAGGAAGATTCCCAGACTGAAGTTGCTAACAAGTTTGGATACCTGTTGCATAGAGGTTGGTAACCTATTAGGATGTTTAAGGCACTAATTTATGGTGACTTTGTAACATTACTGGAACTTTCTTGCCAGTAACACAATTCTGTTGCAGCACGTAGAGAGTACCAATTCATATGAGGTGGCTTTCCTGAGGCTAGTTCAGGGGACCATTGGTTCTGAATGCTCTTTTCCCCAATTCCAACACCCCATGGATAAAAGGCCACTATCACAGCAGCAGGTGATCCCATGCAGCATTTTCCTTTTCATTCTGATCTCCCTGCTGGCTTTGGCAATCTTCAATGCAAATCCTCTGTGTTGGCCGGCGTGAGTTCCTCCACATTTTGGAGGTCTTACATGTGCCTCAGCTACAGAGAACCATGCAGCAAGGCCTGGTTGATTTCTTTCACCCAATAAAACTGTGCTAATCCCAAACAATGGCCATAGAAATAGAGTGTCCAGCAGTTGGGATACATATGGCGATGTGGTTTCTCAGAATGGAAAGGCATCTGAACCCCTCTTAACAATCCTTCATCCTATCACAGGGATCAAGTTTCATCTCCATCTCAAGCGTCTCTCATAGACAGCAGGTTAACGTTTCCCACTGATATCCAGAATAACTTCAAGAGACACTGTCACTCACAGGAATCGGAGAAGTGTGAACACATTGGATCTGGCATATTAAAATAATGTTGGCCTCCCAATAGGCTTGGTATACAGTGCTGTCAACTCTGATGTATCTCCTCTTGAAAGTTTTGTTACAAGACTTGCTTCAGCCAATAGTTGCCAATATGTCCGTTCCTGAGACGGACTGCCATCCTGCATCAATGAGAAGGTTAAAAGTCTCAGCACCCAATTGGTTGATGCTAGACTATTGGCCAAACAACCTTTTCTTTGTTCCCATTTTAAATGTTTTCATATCTGAAAAAGAAAGATGCTCAGAAGAAATGACAAAAAGAAATCTTTTTCAATGTCCCTGATAATTATTTTCCAAGTTCATGCATGAGTGTCCTTGAGATTGGGCTTTTAATTCCTGGAGACAGTTCTGTGCTTTTCTTTTGTCCTTGGAGTTTTGGTTCATTTCTTAGTGGCTGGCAGAAATTTGAGTTTTCAGCCGCTCAGCTAGGGCTGGAGGCAAATTAATGAAGAGCATGGGCCAACAAGAATACGATCAGCTACTAATATCATAGACACAATTCCTAGACTCATGACAAACAACTGATTTCTCTTCTGCAGCCCCTTCAGGCTCCTTCTGCTCTTCATGCTGGTCAGCTTGCTGAGTCAAGAGTCTTTCTCCTTCAGGCTCTCAGTCCTGGTGTCTTGTTGCAGAGCAGAGTTATAAAAGTTAAACATGCTGCAGCAGTCTAGGCTTGCAAAGTATTGGGAAATCTAACCTCTCAAAACACTTAAGGAAAGGAAATGAGAATGGCTTAAATAGTAAGGACAGAATCTTCTTAAGCTGTCCTCTACAGGCGCCATAGCCTGTAGCAACCATGCACATCAGTAAACCATGTGGATGTTTAATTGATGTCTGGAGGTGTCCATCAATTTCTGTAGCATAAAAAGGGCCCACGCGCTGAATAATTGGGGATTGATGCAATGGTTTATTCCTTGATTACTTTAAGTGGGAGTGCTTCCAATTACAAAACTGACTGTCAGTTGTCCGTTTCACTGCAGAATCCTATGACTGCTGAATTTGCCAATTCTGCCAGCTAACAACCAGAGGCATACAGGTATCAGACAGCAACTGCAAAATAGTCAAATTAGCTTTGTGCTGGACAACCTTCTAGAAACAATAATTAACACTGACAAGGGCAAATACAGCTTAATTAAGAATGAATTTCAGAAGGTAAAATTGTGCTTAGTTAATTCCCTGCTGCTTTTTGAATGAATCTAATGAATGTAATGCTGTTGATGTGGGGTACACAGACATTTCCTACAATGCCACACAACAGAACTGGAGCAACATTATGGAATAAAACGGTCAGAAGCATCATAGATGCAAAACTGGCTGAGTTACAGGAAGCAGTGTGTGGTGATTCATGGGTGCCTTACAGGGTTGGAGGAGCATTTGTAACTGTTTGCCCAGGAGTCAGTCTTGACAACCATGCTTTCTACTATGGCCTAGACATTAGTGTTCAGGGCACAGTTTCCAAGTTTGTGAATTGCATAAAACTCGAAAACATTATGTTCTGTGAAGAGGGTAATGTGGTACTTCAAAAAGGCATAGATAAGTTTGTGGAATGAATAGACAGATGGCAGATGGAACTTAATTCAGAGAAATAGATTTCAACATAATTATAGATATAGATATACAACCAAAGAATGATAGAAGCATTAGGGGAAAAACACTTAAACGTGGATGTGAAAGATACTTCTAAAATGGTTGCCTGGGTGGATGGACATAGAGATAGTATAAAATAAATGGTGCAACTCTAAAGGGGGTGCAAAAGCAGAGGGATCTGGTTGTATATGTGCACAAGTCAGCACAGGTCAACAGATGGTTCATAGAATATATAGTGTCCTAGGTTTTATTAATAGGAGCTTAGAGTATAAGAGTAAGGAACATACAGAGAAGGTGTATGAGACACTAGTTTGACCTCACCTGGAATGTTGCATCCTGTTCTGTGCCCCACACTTTAGTAAGTTTGTGAAGGCTCAGGGAAGGTGCAGAAAAGATTCATGACAATGGTTTCAGTGTTGGGGAACTTCAAGTATGAAGATAGATTGGAGAAAATAGGATTGTTTCCCTTGGAGGAAGGAAGGCTGCAAAGAGTTTTAATAAAAGCATTCAAAATCAAGAGGGATTTAGACCGAGTAAATGAGGAGAAATTATCCTCACTCATGAAAGGATCCAGAACATGAGGGCAGAGATTTAAAGTAATTGGCACAAGAAGCAAAAACACCATTAGGGAAACTGTAAGGGGTACCCATGTTTGAAAGACACAAAATGGCCGATAAGGGATAAACAGAATTAACAGCCTTCTCCATCTTTAAGTGAAACATAATGGTACCTTTGAACAGGGCAACTCCAAGGTGAATGGGAGGTCCTACACAGCTATCCAAAGCAGTTTGATAAGAAGATGTATAAGGATAAATGCAAGTTCATTAAAACACGACAAGTGATTGATTACCTCCTCATTAATGAAAGGATGTTGTACCATTAAATGAACAATGCAGTTAGAACAAGATGTGTAATTCTCAGTTCATGAGACAGTCAGCCTAATTCATTACGCAACTATGAAAACAACAGCTAAAGTTATTTTGTAGTAATCACTTGTTTCTTTGAAGTTATTCACAATATTCAGGAATAGGTTCTAGGTAAAGATTCTTCAGATAATTGTAGAAATAGATTTTGACATAATTATAAGTACACATATATAACCAAAGGATGATAGAGACATTAGGGGAAAATCACATTAGGATGTGAAAGTTAATTAGTCTCGGGAACCTCTTTCCTTATTTCTAAAAAAGATGCCTAGCATGTCTTGAATGGAAGAGATTGGTCGCAACTTATTAGTTAAAAAGTGCTAACAGTAGAAATAGCTGTGATAGGAATTAATACTACGAATCTTATGACAGTTAGTTAGAATCAATTGTCTTTTGTACTTTTTATATATGTAAATGTGACAGCGGAAAATATAAGAGGAATAACAGAATTTGATAGAGATAGCACATGGATATAATAAATAACAGAATTCAAGCAGCCCTTCGAGATAGGTAAGTCTGGGATAGGTCTGAAGGAGATAACCAGTAACTTTGGAATGTGAAATAACTGGATGCATAGAAAGATCTCAAGATCTGGAGAATACAATGTCTGTTAAACAACATGAGATCATGGAAAGCTGGGGCTGTCCATAGGAATGCCCATCATTGATTAGGTGGTTCACCGGGTTGAGTGTATAGAATAATGGGAAGGACACAGTGACCAATTTATATGTGATTATTGTAACACAAAATGTAAAAAAATGCTGTATTACATTGTAAAAACTAGAGTGAGTTCTTGATTTCTCTCTTCTGATCTGAGCTGAAAATTAAGAGAACAACTAGGTTCCCATGTTGAGGCCAGATTCGTGAAAGATATTTGGACCTCTCCCTGCATTAACTGGTTTTGCTTGAATAAGAATAAAGTCTGCCACTTGCCTAAATCCTTCCAGCTGACTAAGACTATGTCCCCAGTTTGGAGTTACATTCCTACGAAAGCATTTTTACACAGTGAATAGCTGAGGCTTGGAACGCACTGCTTAAAAATGTCATGGAGGCAGGTTCAACTGAAATGCTCAAAAGGGAATTGGTTTGTTCCTTGGAAAGGAAGATTGTGCAGTTATCAGGAAAAGGCTGCAGAATAGAACTAAGTAAATTTTTCATTTGGAGGGTTGATACAGCATGATGGATCAAATGGCCTCCTTCTTTGCTGCATCAATTCTATTCTATGATTCTGTGAATGCAGATAAGGGTGAAGTTTCCTGGTTCATTTATCATTGACAACCTTTCTCAGGCTATCCCACCTGACTCAGCTAGATCGAGACTAAAACCCTCGACCCTAGAGGTTCATACAACTCAGATAGCCATTGATCAATTAGAGGCAGTCTTTACTGCAATTTTCAAAGGGGTGGTATGAAATTTCAAACAGTGCTATTTTGGATGAATATGTTTGAAGTGAATCACAATGCTGCCTTTCCTGCTTGAAGTTTAATCACTGGCTATTGCAGATGACTTCTCTTTTTGATACATGAATGCACAGAATGGATTTTAAAGGCTGCAATCACAGGTTGCACAGGTCAGTCAAAATTAATAAGGCACTCTGACATCTGATTATCATGAAGATGTGTTGTTAGGTAACTGAAATGCATTCTTCATGCTTTCCTGGCCTGACAGCTTGCTCTCAGCTGTCATAACAAGGCAACAGCTCAGGCAGAGTTAAGGAGGAAGCTAAAGAATGGAATTCATTTGCCCGAAACATCATTTGATAAGCATCACTGTCCATGTCAGTGAGGACATGTTCGTCATTGATGAGCTGGAATATTACAGCAGTGGTTCTCTACTGCGATCTCACTCATGAGTGTTTCAGTGGATCAATGTCAGGGAAATTTTGCTCCATTTCATTTGTTACCCATGTTTTACTCCTGGGAACTCGCATTCCATTATGTGTTCCATTATATGAGACATAAACGTTTATTTATTTTTAGATTTGGTATGCTGAAGTTATGGTATTTGGAGCTGAATATCAAACCCAGTAATTTTGGGAAGTTTAATAGTGTTTGCTGTCAGGGACTATGGTATTTCATTTAGCACTGGGCGCTAACCACACATGCTTTGCAGTTGGTTTTGTTCACTACCATCGATTCTTCTTTCTACGTTACACTTAAGGGCATGTCTAAGAAGCTGTAATAGAAAATAAATCACTAGACAGTCTTAACACGAAGTCTTAGACAACAGGATGTAGCTTATTCCAGCATACTAACTGATCTAAATAACAAAAACAGGTTAGGCATAAAAAGATCTTTTAGGATCCAGAAAGCTCACATGACCGTCTCCATCAGGATCTCACAATTGACAGTGTCATGTCATCAGATTGGGCTGAGGTAACACAGACTCAAGATTACCTTTTTCAGAACAATGACCATCTTACCTGAAACTTTTTCACCATAGTTCAAATTGAGATTTTTATTAAGTATTTGCAGTTTGAGAAACTTCAGGTCTGAGTTGAGGAGCTAGTGTCTGAGCTGTAGATATTGCGTTCCATCAGAACGCAGCAATGTTACCTGGACAGGAGGTGGTTACACCCTTCTCATTAGGTATTTCAAATTTGGTTGTTGATCAGGAATAGGAGGCTGTTACTTCATCTAAGTCAGGTAGGAAGGGGCATCTGCTGTTGCACTAAGCAACAGACACAAGGTTCTCAAAAGATGTGTGAATGAGAGTGGAGACAACAGAAAGGATGAGAGAATTGACCACAGCACAGCAGTTTGGTGAGCTCTTCAAATGGGAGAGGAAATGAGAATACAATAGTGGTAGGGGAAAGAACAATTAGGAGGATAGATACTGTTCCTTGAGTGCGAGTCGTGAAGGCTATGTTGCCTACTTGGTATCAGGTTTCAGACCACTTGCTCAGGCATGGAAAAGAACTTGGAGTGGAGGAGAGGGGTCTAATTGTAATCTAATATGTACCAACAAAATGTCTTATGTTGATTAGATTCCCTACGGTATGGAAAACGGCCATTTGGCCCAACAAGTCCACACCGACCCTCTGAAGAGTAACTTACCCAGACCCAATCCCCTCCCCTATATTTACCCCTGACTAATGCACCTAACAAGATGGGCAAGTTAGCATGGCCAATTCACCTAACCTGTACTACTTTGGATTGTGGGAGGAAACCGGAGAACCTGGAGGAAACCCATGCAGACACAGGGCAAATGTACAAACTCCACACAGACAGTCACCCGAGATGGGAATCAAACCCGTGCCCCTGGCGCTGTGAGGCAGCAGTGCTACCACTGAGGCACTGTGCCACCCCAATTGATAGAACCAGAAAGGAAGTGCTGCTGAAAGAATTTGAACAGCTTGGAGTTAAATTACATATCAAAGGTAATAATCTCAGGATTATGATCAGAGCCAGGGAGACAGTAGCACAGGATAAATAAAGTCAAGGAGTTAAATGCATGGCTCAGAGATTGGTGTCATTTCATTTCATGAGACACTGGCACCAGCAATGTGGTAGCAAAGAGCTTTTATGATGGGATTGGCATCACTTGAGCTGTGCTGGGTCCAGCATCCTAATGAGCCAAATAAGTTCTGGAGAGGGGTAATGTCGGCTTATAAAGCAAAACAATATAGTGGGTATGGCAGGGCAGCTATTAGGTAATGATATCCAGAGTGGGCAAAGGATTAGTGTATACAAATGCAAAAACAAAAGTAGCCATTACAGTCAAAGTGGAAAAAAAGATATGAAGTCAAAGATAATGGTTCTTTGTTTAAATGCACTTCATATTTGGAACAACATAAATGAATTTCTGTTACAAACAGAGGTAATGGTATGAATGAGCAAGGTGATTGCCTCATGACATTGTCACTGGGCTAGTACACCAAATAAGCAGCATCCAGGATGCAGGAGAATTGATGTTCGAGCATCAGCCCTTCATCAGGAATGAGGCTTGTGGCACAAGGGGCTGAGAAGTAAATGGGAGGGTGGTGGGGCTGGGCAAAAGGTAGCTGAGAATGCAAAAGGTAGATGGAAGTGGGAGAGAAGGTGATAGGTCAGAGAGGAAGGTGGAGTGGATAGGTGGAAAGAGGATGAACAGGTAAGACAGTTCAAGAGGGAGGTGCCAAGTTGGAACTGAAATAAGGTGGAGGGAGGGGAAATGAGGAAACTGGTGAAATCCACATTGATATCGTGCGGCTGCAGAGTCCCAAGGTGGAAGATGAGGCCTTCTTCCTCCAGGCATCGGGTGGTTAGGGTTTGACAGTGGAGGAGCTCTAGGAGCTGCATGTCCTTGGCGGAGTGGGAGGGGGAGTTAAAGTGTTCGGTCACCCAACAGTGAGGTTGTTTAGTGCATGTGTCCAAGAGATGTTCTCTGAAATGTTCCGCAACTTGGCGTCCTGTCTCCCAAATGTAGAGGAGACCACACCGGGAGCAACAGACACAATAGATGATGTTTGTGGAAGTGCAGGAAAATCTCTATCGGGTGTGGAAGGATCCTTTAGGGCCTTGGATGGAGGCAAGGGGGGAGGTGTGGGCAAAGATTTTGCACTTCTTGTGGTGGCAAGGAAGTTGCTGGTAGTGAAGGTTGGGTTGGTGGGGGCGTGGACCTAACAAGGGAGTTGCAGAGTGAATGGTCTATCCAGAATGCAGATAGGGATGGGAAATATATCCCTTGTGATGGGGTCTGTTTGTAGGTGACAGAAATGGTGGAGGATGATGCGATGTATCTGGAGGTTGATGGGGTGGAAGGTAAGGACCGGGGGGGGGGTCTGTCCTTGTTGTGATTGAAGGGGATGGTTCAAGGGCATAGCTGCAAGAAGTGAAGGAGATGTGCTGGAGGGCATTGTTGACCACGTGTGAATGGAAATTGTGGTCTTTGAAGAAAGAGGCCATCTGGGATGTTCTATGATGGAATCATCTGGCCTGGGAGTGAATGCAGGGAAGGCAGAGCAATTGGGAATAAGGGATAGCGTTTTTGCAAGAGGAAGGGTGGGAGGAGATGTAGTCCAGGTAGTTGTGAGAATCAGTGGGTTTGTAGTAGATGTCTGTGCTGAGTTGGTCACCAGAAATAGAGATGGAGAGGTCCAGGAAGGGGAGGTAGGTGTCTGAGATGGTGCAGGTGAACTTGAGGTCAGGGTGGAATGTAATGGTGAAGTTGATGAACCTCCTTGTGGGAGCATAAGGTGGCACCGATACAATCATCAATGTAGTGAAGGAACAGGTGAGGAATGGTGCTGGTGTAGCTACAGCGCATCTCCTCCACTTCTCGCACTTCTGCCCTTGAACCCCACCCCTCCAATTGCAACAAGGACAGAACACCCCCCAACCCTGGTCCTCATCTTTCACCCCACCAACCTGTGGATGTACCACATCATCCTCGCCATTTCTGCCACATACAAGCAGACCCCACCACCAGGGATATATTTCCCTCCCCATCCCTCCCTTCATTCCAGAGAGACTACTCCCTCTTAAGTCCACATCCCCCAACCAACCAACTCTCCTCACCCAGCACGTTCCCCTTCCACTGCAAGAGGTGTAAAACCTGCATTCACACTTCCCTCCTCACATCCGTCTGAGGCCCCAAAGGATCCTTCCACATCCGACAGAAATTTATTTGTACTTCCACTCACGAGATCTACTGTGTCCATTACTCCTGATGTGGTATCCTCTACATCAGGCTGCCAACTTGCGCAACGTTTCAGAGAACATCTCTTGGACACACGCACTAAACAACTCCACAGCCCAGTGGCTGAACACTCTAACTCCTCCTCCCACTCCGTAAAGGACATGCAAGTCCTGGGCCTCCTCCACCGCCAAACCCTAGCCACCAGACGCCTGGAGGAAGAACACCTCATCTTCTGCCTTGGGACTCTCCAACCACATGGGATCAATATGGATTTTGCCAGTTTCCTCATTTCCCCGCCCCCCCCAACCTTCCAACTGTGCACTGCCCACTTGAACTGTCCTGCCTGGCCATCTTCCTTCCCACCTATCTGCTCCACCCTCCTCTCTGACCTTTCACCTTCATCCACACCTTCATCAACCTATTGCATTCCCAGCTACCTTCCCCCAGCACCATCCCCTTCCCATTCATCTCTCAACTCTCCTCCTCCTCGGATGCTGCCTGACCGACTGTGCTTTTCTAACACCACACTCTTCGACTCTGAACCCCAGCATCTGCAATCCTTATTTTCTCCTAGTACTCCAGAAACTCAGGTATTGTTCTGGAGACCTGCTTTAGAATGCCATTATAGGAGATGGTAGAATAATAATTCAACAAAAATCTGGGTATGGGTGCTTGGATATCTGTAACACTTGTACTAGACAACCATGACCATCATATCCTGACAGTATGAATCCAACCAGTGGAGATTTTTCCCTCAACGCTCATTGATTCCTGTTTGGCGAAGTCTCTTTAATTACATACTCTGTCTCATGCTGTCTTGATGTCAAAGACTGTCGCTGTCATCTCATGTATAGAATCTGCTCTTTTGTCTATGTTTGAAACAAGGCTGTAATGAGGTCAGTAGCTGAGTGGTCCTCACAGAACCCAAAACGGGTGTCACTGAGCAGTCATATCTTTGACATATTTATAATATATATTTAATTATGTGTGGAATAACAAAGTAATTTCCCAACATTCTTAATGTAATAAAACATATCTTTAATTTCATGTGAAAGTATTTTGCCGTGTCTTTATTTAAAAAAAGGAATCTCAAAAGTGGATTTTGGGGAAAATTCTTTGGCCTACCTCAGTAAGGGTTGTGTGTGAAAAGAGAAATGGATAAAGCAAATAGCACCTCAGCACCTTAAGTCTAAGGTGGGTAAGGCAATCATAATATACGTTCACCCTTTTCTCCTTCTCTCTCTCATTATTAGAATGGAATTAATTTCCACCAGTCCTGTTAGCTGTGCATTTTCCTTCCTTCTGACCATATGAAACAAATCTCTTTCACCAACATTGATAAAATCAATAGAATCTTCCCTCTTTTTCAGTTCCACCATGAGTTTAGGAAGCCCATCAAAATTTCTACCGGTTGTCTGTGGACTGTTTAATGAACAACAGCTTGTTTCTGGACCAGTCGCTGCCGGGGAACTAGTCAAGAGTCTTAAGAGTTATCCTAGACTTAGAACATTAACTCTGTTTCTTCACAAATGCTGCTGAGTTTACCGGTGATTTCTGTTTTTATTTCTGCATCTCAAGAACTGTTTTCTCCAAGATGTTCAATCATATATTCTATTTGGCTCATCTTTGGCATCGAATATTTTTGGAACTATTTTTTTCTGTTATTTCTTCAAATGTTTATTATTATTCCTTTAAAACTATAACATTTCTTTACTGTTTGTAATCTGCAATGTTCATGCTTATATTCTGATATCAATTGAATGTCTCGAAAATATCAAGGCTTCAGTATTTTCTTTGTAACTTTTAAATTCTGTATTATGATAGTTCTGTATGAAATTCTTCCAATAAAGCTCTAAATGTGATTGGCAGCAAATCAACATTGTGTTACCTCCTTTAAAATTTAACCTATGTTAAATAACAATACTGTGTCTCCATACAGTATACTGGAGTGTTCCCATCTTTTCTAATAATCAAAGTTGTGTTTTACAATCTTCTACAACCAGGATGAGCTTTCTCAGTTCCTCACAGACAAACTGGATGTTTCCCGATTTTATTGGCCCAAAGCATAATATATGTTCCACTGTCCATTACTAAACAGAAAAGCCTTTGTGTCTATAATTATATAAACTTTCCTGCTGAAATTGTGGTCTAAATGATGAGTGTCTTGATCTTACAAAGTCTTAAAATTCTCTAACATTCTTCTATTAGACTGTTCATTTAATTTTCTTTTTAATTTGCCTGTTCATCTCCAGAAATAAACTGAACTATGGTCTCAGTATCAATTAATTTTCTGCTCCTTCTTTGACTACTGTTGCTTCACCTTGTGGAAGCACCTCACAATGGTGGTGACTCTTGTTTTGAAAGGTAAGGATGCACTTTTCACTTTATTTTTCCCAGCTTGGTTTTTAGTGCTGGGATTGTGATGCTTTCTCCCCTTGCCCTCAGGGACCTATAGCCTTTCTCCCTGGAGTTTCTAATTCTTCCCACAGTGCCTGCTTGACTAAGAATTGTGTCTCCTCCCATTATAATTTGTTTTTACTCTTTTCCTCATCCACACTGCTTTGCTTGCTCTTCTTACCAGATATGAGGTGAAGGTTTTCATTTGGAGTGCTTTCATTCTGTTCATGCTCCCACAGGTGCTCCTGACCATCTGTTTTCACATTGCACTTAGTGACTGTCTGTGTCTTAAACTGATAATATTTTTAAATGGGCAAATTCATTTCTGGTCTGATGTTTTTCCCCATGGATAGAATAATTCTTTCCAATATTGTTAACTTCATGTATTTCAATGACTGTATCCTTTCCTGATCATCATATTGATTAGATTGGATTAGATTAGATTAGATTCCTTACAGGGTGGAAAGAGGCCCTTTGGCCCAACAAGTCCATACCAACCCTCCGAAGAGTAATTCACCTAGACCCATTCCCCGTATTTACCCCTGACTAATGCACTTAACTCTATGAGCAATTTAGCACGGCCAATTCACCTAACCTGCACATTTTTGGACTTATGCTCTTGATTACAACCATTAATGGCTTGTAGTTAAGGTAGTTCATTGTAGCTAATTGTTGGTGATAGAGGATAAACTCATCAAAGAGCCTTAATAAGACATATATCTTGCACGGTGTAGTTTATGTCATGATAGGACTAGACTGGGTGGCACGGTGGCTCAGTGGTTAGCACTACTGCCTTACAGCACCAGGGACCTGGGTTCGATTCCAGCCTCAGGCAACTGTCTATGTGGAGTTTGCACATTCTCCCCATTTATTCCCACAATCCAGAAGATGTGCAGGTCAGGCGAATTGGTCATGCTAAATTGCCAAGTCAGGGGTAAATATAGGGTAGGGGAATGTGTCTGGGTGGGTTACTCTTTGGAGGGTCGGTATGGACTTGTTAGGCCAAAGGGTCTGTTTCCATATTGTAAGGAATTTAATCTAATCATAAATAACATAATTAGAATTCTCCGATGATATATCTGTCTTCGCTCATGCTGTATGCATGATTCTCCATCAGAGATTCAACAGATGGGGTAGAATTTATTGTAACTTCAATACTAACTCTTGCAGAACCATTATCTCTTACAACACACAACACATTCCTACTCTCCCATTCATATTAGTATTGAAAACAGTATGTATAGCTTGGATTAAACCCGAGACCACCAAAATTACTTTGTCTGCCTAGCTTAGGACTGGCAAGATCTTCACTTTTGGGATGTTGTCTATCAGCAGTTGGAGGGTGAAGAGCTGTTGTAAGATTGTCAATATCAGGTACATTCAATGCCATTGAAATCTGAGGCGCAGAAACCATCCGCTGTCACTTGAAGACCATACCTATCTGCAACCAAAACCAGCCCCGTCAGGTTTCTCAGGTAGACTTCGTACATTTCAGAAACTTTCCTTGTCTTAATTCAAACCATAGTACATCCAGAATGCCAGTGACTCAGGCAGAGGCAACATTGTTACTGCGCTACCTACAGATAAATCAGAAAATTTAAAGCGTTAACATGGACAGAGAATCCTTTTTGTTCCTGTTACCTTGACTTGAACCAAGAAGCTATTCAATAAACCATTATCCAGTGTAAGATTTCATGCTCTTCCTTGAATTAAGGAAAGGTGCATTAGCAAATGTAGATAAGCAAAACTGGACAGATTCGTTTTAAAAGCTTTTGCTGAGAAAATGACTTGATTCTCAATAAAGTGATCTATTTACTTATTCAGTTATCAAAGTTCCCACTTGCAGGGAGGAGACATTTTCACTTACCTGTTATGCTGTGTTGTGCAATTTAAAAAAATGTACATTTAGAAAAGCAGCAACAAATCATTTTTTAAAAATTCATGAAGTGAAGACATCACTAGCTAGGCCAGCATCTATTAATCATCCCTAATTGCCCAGAGGGCAGTTTAAGAGTCAACCACATTGCTGTGGGTCTAGAGTCGCATGTAGGCCAGACCAGATAAGAACGGCAGTTTCGTTCCTCTGAGAGACATTGATGAACCAGATGGGGTTTTCTTTCGAGAAATTGCAATAGATTCATGGTCATCATTAGATTCTTAATGTCAGATTTCTCAAACTTTACCTTCTGCTGTGGCAGGATTCGAATCCCAGATCCACAGAACATTATCTGGGTCTCTAGATTAAAAAAACATAGCAATAATGCCACAAGACCATCACCTCCCCATTTTAATAGGTAAGCCTATGCATCAACTGTCTCCTGTTGTCTACTTGCTGAATGACAATGTCTTATAAGGGAATATTTCCTAACACTTTGCCAGAGCAGGAGTAGTTCTCAATACCATAGAGTCATAGAGATGTACAGCACAGAAACAGACCCTTCAGTTCAACTTGTCCATGCTGACTATATATCCTAAATTAATGTAATCCCATTTGCCACCATATCCCTCTCAACCTTTGTTATTCATGTACCCATTCAGATTACTTTTAACTGTTGTAATTGTACTAGCCTCCACCACTTCCTCTGGCAGCTCATCCAGACACGCACCACACTCTGTGTGAAAAAGTTGCCCCTTAGGTCCCTTTTAAATCTTTCCCCTCTCATCCTCTAGCTCTGTACTCTCCCACCCCAGGGAAAAGACGTTGTCTATTTACCTCATCCACCCCCTCATGATTTTATAAACCCCTCAGCCTCTGACTCTCCAGGGAAAACAGTCCCAGCCTCTTCAACTTTCCCCTATAGCTCAAACTCTCCAATCCTGGAAACATCCTTGTAAATTTTTTCTGAGCCCTTTCAAGTTTCACAACATCCCTGAACCGATTGTTTTGGTATTGAGCTGGTAGAGTCCCTGCTGCTGCCTTTAGAAGCTTATCTGACTGCTACTCTATGCAGGCTTTACAAAAATCATTGAATTCTCCTAGACTTTTGGTCAATGTTTAACCCAAGTACAAATCTCCCCAAAATTAATTGCTCTCACATGGAATTGTTAGGGAGAGCTTGCAGAACACAAATTTACTACCAAACATGCATACAAAGCAAACTGACTGCACATTAAAAGTAACTCATTGCTTTTGAATTGACGGATAATGTTTTGAGGATGTGACAGTGGTTACATAAATGCCAGACTTCTCCACTTTACTGATGGGAGTTCACACAATGAGACAGGGGAGTTCAGAACATAAATAAATGCTGACAAATTATTATGAACAAAATTGATGGACAAGGATGGATCTAGCTGGTCTATCATGATGGCTGGGAGACATCACTAAACATTTCCTCCCTCATTTTCCTCAATCTCCACAGCCATATCTGAGAATAGCTAAGCAAATGTAGAGAGACAAATCAGGGTTAATGATGGAAATAACAGTCTTCAGCATTCCCCTCAGAGAATAAAACCCAATCTGGGAGATCATATATATTATTTATAAAGAAACTTGCCTTCAGTATAATACAAGATCTGGCCCAGTTAAGAACTTGTCTTCCTCCCTTTTGAAGCCAAAGCCGAATGTGTTCCAAAAGACCTGACTCAGCATGTGAAGATAATTATGTATCCCATACACCACCAGGTGATATATTGCAAAGGTTTCTTACAGGTTGGTAGGAATAGGACAGCTTAACACTCAATCTATTCCTGCTCTTAGATAGATTAGACCTGTATCAAGGATTGATGTGTCCCAAAACTATTGGACTGGGATAACCCATGATGCTGTTCAGTTCTTTACCTATTTTCTAGACTCTATTACATATCTGTACATCATTTTACTATTTCTTAAGCTGTCAAAGATGACACTACTGTCTACTTTCAATTTATCTTGCTATTCAATACAGAATACTGCCCCATGAGCACATAACAGGAACAGAAACATCATCTACAGTAACATAGACAGATGGAAAATAATAATTTGCCAGTTCTACCATACCCTGTAAAATAGTTTGAATTCTTTAGCAGTTCTATATGGTGCCCTGACTTCTGATATAGCTCAAAAAACTATTTCCATTTCTACAATTCTACTCAGCCTTCCTTTTCAGAGGTGATATGATTGCTTCACTGACTGCTTTGACCATATGTTGCCAGCTAACAAATGCAATGCACAGATGGCTTTTTTTGTTTTAGTTGTAAACTAGTTGCAAACTACATTCCAGGCACAAATTACACCCAAATTTGTATTAATTTTGAGATACACTTCTTTAAGCAAATTTTTTAAGCCCTTTTCCCTCTCAAATACAATGACATATTAAAAATTTCAGGATTTATTTAAGGAAGCTAAACTTTAATGTACAGAAAGAGACAGCCAGTGAAGGCATGTCATATATCACAGTGTGTGAGCTACAATTTTTGTAGCAATTATAAATGCTTATGAAAGATGGTTATGGTATATAGAACTGTCACATTTTCAAGTAATTTGAGCATTCTGCCAGAATAATAAAACTTTATTCTTTTGTCTGTGGAAATTGAAAGAATCTGTTCTATCAATTTCAAAGGCTGTTTGTTGATATCACCCAAAGTGCTATTGTTACAGCATCATTAATGCTTTTCACAAGCTATAATTATCTCAGTGGGGGATGCAAGTTCAGTAGTCTGTTTCACAGCTTAAAGAGTATCGTAAAGTGTGACCTGTCTTTTATCTGCTGTCATAAATACAAATGTTTGTTTTTATAATGAAATAAGTACTTGATGAGCTTTAAATATGTTGAACAATCTTTCAGTGTTGTGAGATCTTTTATATAATGAAACCTGTAATGATATTAAGAACTTTACTTTCTTACACCTATACAAGACCATTGTCTATGATGGTTACTGGGTCAGCTGTCATGGAGGGTGGAAGGGCAAAGTTAGTAAATGAGAATATGTGTTGGCATAACTTGGAAATAAGTTGGCATATGCACTGTAAGAGGGGATAGAATGGGTGGGGTAATGGGTTGACATGATTTAGGTTGTATGGGCATGGGAAGTGGTTAAGGGTGAGCCACTGTGAGGGGTAAGGCTTAGAGGGTCTAATGTTAAAAAAACAACTGGGATTAAATCCCAGAAAACTGAGATGAGTCTTTTAACCAGCTCATCTCGCCACACTGCTACCCTGTAACCATTTCCAATTTGCATCTGAGGTGGTGGGCCTGTCTCTATCTGCTCACAACCTTCTCATCCCCGAAGGAAGATCCCAACGTTTGGGACACTTTCTCCTCAAGTGAGTGCTCCAAACTGGGTAATCTCTGGACTCATCCCATCTGCCTAGGAGTGAAAATCCAGGCAAGTGAGTAGGGTAAGTTCAATTGTGGTTGCCATATGTGATTTGTATGTACATTTAATGTAAGGCCATGACAGATACTCCTACCATGATCGATCTAGTAAGGCTATGATTTGTTTTGTGAGTTTCAAATGTATGCTGGAGTGTAAATGGCATTTACAGTTGTGATCTACTTCTCCTGTATTCTCAAAAGATTCTTGGGCTCTTCAGGCAGTTGGGTTGAAATTTTATCATGTACCCAACTCCTCTTCAGCTAGATTCCACATTATCTCTCAGGAAATTGACTATTGTTTGGAAGTTCTACATTTCTAATGAGCAGCATAATTTGTGGTAAGTTTTCTGGTTTTCAAGGACTACTAAATGACTATCATTATAGTAATTTTAGCATTATAGGTTCTGCAGCTAAATACAACTTTGTGCTCTCCCTGCTCTCCAAACACCAGTGCTCTTCATTCTGTGTGCAGAACAGCAATAAAGTTGATCACATGAACAATTTACAGGGTTAGCATACCATACAGTGGATAGTGCAGCTTCCTGCACTAATGTCTCCTTCTGGTCAAATATGAGATTTTTTGATCCCAGAATAAAAAGAGCTAAAATAAGATTAAAGCATGCACTTCATTAATATGCTTAGCTCTGAACATGTGGAAAGGCAATGGTCTGACTGCAAAATATTGTTTTGAGAAAACAGAACCGAAACGAACATGAAGTAATAATCAAAGGTCTCAAAACATGCCTGAGGCTCAACACCTATTAAAACTGCATCATGTCCTCCACTATTCTACAAATAAGGTCGGTGCCAGTAATGGGATAGCTAATGAACCTGGACTAAAATGGCCAAGGGACGAAAGAAAAAGAGTAGGTGATATACACCCACATACATGGGATGTCATTTTATAATTAAAGCAATGCTACTCAGTCATAATATAAGATTAAAGAAAACTTTCAGCTGATGTCTATGTATGTTTGTAATGAAGCGGTTAAAGCTTTTCAAGCAGCATTATTTAAGCACTTTCAAAGTTCTTATGCCAAGAAAAAAATTGGCTGTGTTTTGAAAATATTAAATATCCTCTCTGGCTCTCTGATCACACAAAACATTTAGTACGTTTTATATAAATGTTCCCTGGAGTGTTATTGATTTTCTTGGGATTATGTAACAAAGATTAGAAGGATGAAAGATCCAGAAAGCTGACTGACTGAGGTGAGGGATAGAGTTCTTCTTTGTTCATGCTTGCTATATTACCCTGCTGATGTTTAGAAAATTCAAGGACATTTTGAGGGAAGAAAACTAAATAGACACAGTCATCAGGGCGCAATGCTGCAGAAATGATGTTGAACGCCTTTCAGTACCATCGAACATGCACAGTGCTGAAAAAGAAAATACCTGCTATGTAATGATTTTAAATTTGAGGTCCGTCTGATCTGGAATCTATGCCAGAATATAATAAAAATCATGGTAAAATTTAAGAAATCCAGGGAGGTTATTTTGGTGAAATATTGAGAAAAGGAGCTTTCTAAAGATGAGTAATTGGACTCAAAATGTTAAGCTTCTTCCTCTGTCCTTAGATGCTGCTAGACCTACTGGATATCTCCTGCACTTTGGGCTTCTATTTAAGATCTCCAGCATCCACAATATTTTGCTTTTATGGAGAAAGGGGTTGAATGAGTGCATTGCTAACAACGCAAAGTTGTGCATTTGATAATCGCACTGACTTTTATTTCGACAACCCCACTTCTGCTGAAGATATTGGGTATGTTGCACTGAATGTGCTGGAATTATTAACCTTTGAGTATTGGACTTGAAGGTGGAGTGGGATACGTAGAATGAGGAAGGGAGGAGGAAATTAGAAGATGTGTTGTCATCCTGCTACAATGGCATTGCAGCAATGGTGTGAAAGTTGGAGGACAACTCCCCCACCCAGGGGCTAGTTAACCTATTTAAATTGCCAATTAAGGGCCTCTTCCTACTGTTTTTGTTTGACCAACAGCAGTTAGCCCAATGAGAACCTGACTGGTAAGGACTGGGGCTGAAAATGTGTTGCTGGAAAAGTGCAGCAGGTCAGGCAGCATCCAAGGAGCAGGAGCCCTTCTTCAGGAATCATGCCCGAAACGTTGATTCTCCTGCTCCTTGGATGCTGCCTGACCTGCTGTGCTTTTCCAGCAACACATTTTCAGCTCTGATCTCCAGCATCTGCAGTCCTCACCTTCTCCTGGTAAGGACTGGACACATTATTTGGATGCTCTGTGGTCCATGTAAGATACTCTTGCAGCAATGGGCAATCTGGTGGCAAACCATTGTCCAACTTGCTTGGCCCCAGGCCCCACTTAATTTTCCAGGAGAGTAACATGTTCTTATAGCATTGTCATTCTTCAGGTGCAGTCCCAGAATTGTCTCAAATGACTAATGTGCTCTCCCTTTAAAGACACAGATGCGATAATGACAACTAATTCATCAATATGCTTTGCTCTGAATATTTGGAAGGTGATGGTCTTACTGTAAAATATTTTTTGAGAAAACAGAACTGAAAAGAATGGCAAGTAATAATCAAAGGACTCGAAATGTGCCTGTTAAGACTGCGCCACCTCCTCCAGTACTGTAAAATTAAGTCAGTACCAAGGAAGCCAGTGAACCTGGACGAAAATGGCCAAGGGAGGAAAGGAAGAGAAGTGATAAACAACCATTTTAATGCGATGTCTTTTGTAATTAATGCAAAGCTATTCAGCATAATGTGGCTGGATGTTATGGCTGGAGGTCTGCCATTTGAGATGGGTTTGTCCGTGGATTTTGAACCCATCACTGGGTGTCCTTAGCATATTGATATAGTTCTTGTCTCAGGGACTATGTGATGGTCAGTTTGGATGACCTGTTGGATTAGATTAAAAGGAGGAAGAATGTCTTGTATCTTCAGGAGACAAGACGTCCAGTTGATCCTCTGGTTCCTCTCACTTATATCACAAATTTTGTTGTATTTCCTGGTCAATTGTAATCTCCAGGATGTTGATAGTGGAGATTCAGTGTTGGCAACACCAGTGAATGTCAAGATGCAGTTGTTAAACTGTATCATTAATTGGCAATTTGTATGGCACGAATATAGCTTGCTACTTGTCACCCCAAGACTGGATATTGTCCAGGTCTTGCTGCATTTGACATGGACTGTTTCAGTATCTGAGGTGTCAATAATGGTGCTGAACATTGTGCAATCACAGGCAAATGTCCCCACTTCTGGGGAAAGGTCATTGATGAAGCAGCTGAAGATGATTGGACCAAGGACACTACCATTTAGAAACTCCTGCAGAGATGTTCTGGAGCTGAGATGACTGACTTACAATTATCTCAATCATCTTCCTTTGTGCCAGATATGACTTCAACCAATGGAGAGTTTGCTACTGATTTCCAGTGAATTCAGTTTAGCTAAGGCTCCAATTATGCCTCACTAGGTTGGTGGTGGCATTAATGTCAAGGGCCTTCACTCCCCCCTCACCTCTGGAATTCAGCTCTTTTGTCCATGCTTGAACCAAGGCTATAGTGAGGTCAAGAGCTGAGTGACCCTGGCAGAGACCAAACTGAACTTCAGTGAGCAGATTACTGATGAGCAAGTGTTATTGGATAGGTTTGTTGATGGCACCTTTTTCACTTATTGATGGTCAAGATTAGATTAATGATTTGGTAGTTGGTCAGGTTGGATTTGTCCTGCTATTTGTGTATGGGATATATCTGGGCAATTTACCACTTTTTTAGATGCCAGTGTTGTAGCAGTTTTGGAACAGCTTGGCTAGGGGTGTGGCACATTCTGGAGCATAAGTCTTCAATACTATTGCTAAAATGTTATTAGGGTCAATAATCTTTACAGTATCCAGTGCCTCCAACTATTTCTTCAAATCATTCTTACGTCCTTATGTGGAATCTACAAATTCAGTTTCGATAAGCAGCCTAACGTTGTATGGTTTTGCATCAGGATCATTCAGTGTCTGTATTCACTGAGTCTCATTAAATTTTGGGTAGTATTCAGATTAAATAATGGATTGATTAATAATATGAGTCAAGATATAACAAACTTACAAAATGTTTAAACAAAATAACTTTTTATAGAAATACAAACCTGAACATAGAATTATCTTGGGAAACTATTTTTTATAATAATCAGCATTGAGCTAGTTGCCGTTCTCATATTCATAGATTCAGTGCTTGCATTGAAATCCAACCAGTCTTAAAGAGAACAATTCCTTTGAATAGTGATTTGGTACACAATATTTTCCCAAAATTACAGGAAAGGAGTTACAATTATAAAACGCCACACACGATCTGACGGCATCCCAAAACTTTTTCTAGCCACTGAAACACTTTAGAAGTGTAATTACTATAGTGATGTAGGGAAAAGTACCACTTTACATCTTAAACTGCCTTCACCGTAACATTATACAACAAGAACAGTTGAATGAGAAACTGCAAATTAATTAATGAGCAATTGTTGCCTAGATTTATTGAGCAGGAGATGAAGTGAAAAGCAAGACAAATGTTCAACTTCTCATTTATTGTTGCTTAATTAATGGGGTGAATACCAAATAAGAGAACCAAAACCAATTTTGTGAGGAGGGCCCATTCATCTTAATCTGCAGCTCAAAGGCACATTAACCGAGAGTGGTCATGTTTTATTTACAGTAGGCGCGGGATCTGCCTTGGTCAGGTGCCCAGAAGTGGAGTCAAAGCAAAGTGAGAGTTTATATTGGAGATCAACATGTGTCCTTGAAATTAGTACAAATGAGCACGTTCCCTTACTCAAAGATGAATGAAGGAAATTTAAATAAAAGAATAAAAGATATAATCCTGACAACATTTCAAATTAAATGGGATAGAATATTTGATTTTTAAAACGTAGATGTCATCGTTCAGTTAGTGCAAACAAAAGTATCTTGACAATGCCATGACAATGAGACTTCGAAAACTTATTTAATAAGTAATTGGAAATAAGCAGCATCTTCACAACATGCATTCGTCCCAAAAGGCTTTTTCATAATTTATGTTGCATTGGGACTAAGGTATGACCTCTTGGAAGGGACGTGAGGACAAATGATGAAACACATACCACTTTGGGAAGCCAATCAGAAATAGAATAGAAATTGAGACTAAGAATAGATAGCAAGGTGGTAAACCTTGACTCTGCCTGAACACACATTAGCAGGCTGTTTTACATTTCTCCTGAATGGATATCAAAATTCAGGAGAGATGTAAAAGGGGATGCCAACTTGCTGTTCCTGTTTTATATTGTCATTTAAAATCAGGATGTAATCCTGGGTGTCTTCCTGTACTAATTGTTGCAAATATCTACTCAATCATTTGTGTGTTTTCGAGCATAAAATCTCTTTTAAAGAATTAATGTTTAACTGTAGAAACTGGGATAATTACAATTTGAAGCGCATGAAATTCTATGACACTTAAACGGTTATCATCATGTTCCTTTAAAAGGTTGCAACTAGAAAGATAGATTCAAA
The DNA here is from genome assembly GCF_037043375.1 of Chiloscyllium plagiosum. Taxonomy (NCBI): domain Eukaryota; kingdom Metazoa; phylum Chordata; class Chondrichthyes; order Orectolobiformes; family Hemiscylliidae; genus Chiloscyllium; species Chiloscyllium plagiosum. Next base: position 21,683,801 of record NW_028270172.1, read on the forward strand.
ACAACAAGTGGGCCTGCTGAGCTGGACTTATGGTGTCTACACAGCTTGCAGCAATGACTGTCCAGAGCGTTTGTTTTGCAAGGTGAATCTAAATTATTTTTTTAAAAACTTGCGAACTCCGAAAGACTGTAGAACAAATTTACTTTATCTGCTGAAAAAGTAAACCATACAGGAGGGATGCTTAACCTAAAAGCCAAGTTAAGGATATCTGAAAAATTTCTCTGGTGTTATTTTATCTGTGTATTTGCGGGGAGAGGAGTTAGTTGCAGTTTGGAGCTAGGAATGTGCTAAAACACAAGAAGCATCGGTGAAGCACTCGTGCTACTATTAATACAATCCAAACAATTAAGGCTCAAGTGAAAACCTGAGCAGTGGTGGCTCTGTGCTGCGGAGAAAGGTTAGAATTAAAAAGTAAGTGCCAGGGAACCGTTGACAGTTCTTTGTAGCTGAGAGTGAGGTGAAGGAAGTCCACAAACAGCATTTACTTACTGGAGGTGAGAAAGGTGAGCATAGAGAAATTCAGTGTCAGTTTGGTGAAATTAGCTTTTTGATGACAGCTGAAATTTTGCCAATAATCAGAAGTTTAGCAATAATCTCAAGAGTCCTAGAGAACTAGAGGGCAGCACGGTGGCACAGTGGTTAGCACTGCTGCCTCACAGCACCAGAGACCTGGGTTCAATTCCTGCCTCAGGCGACTGACTGTGTGGAGTTTGCACGTTCTCCCCGTGTCTGCATGGGTTTCCTCCGGGTGCTCCGGTTTCCTCCCACAGTCCAAAGATGTGCAGGTCAGGTGAATTGGCCATGCTAAATTGCCCGTAGTATTAGGTAAGGGCTACATGTAGGGGTATGGGTGGGTTGCACTTCGGCGGGGCGGTGTGGACTTGTTGGGCCGAAGGGCCTGTTTCCACACTGTAAGTAATCTAATCTAATCTAATAGAACTCAGACTCAGGAGAAGAGATTGAACTGCAATGACATAAGCAGTCATTGAGAATGTTATGCGCCTATATGTTTGAAAGTGAAAGCTTGAAATCTCTTGTAAAAGAGGCAGACTTTTAAAGAGTTTGTGTGACCCACATTGTCATTAATGTCTGTATGGGATCTGTCTTGACTGCTCCAGACATTTAAAGTGCGGAATATTTCGCTGTAGTTTGTCGGTTAACTCATGCTTGCCTGAGGTTTATCCTGAATAAAAAAATCTAATTTGTACAGCTAGAGATCTAACCCCTTTAGATTGCAAACCTCCAAATTGAGACCAGCATTCGATTGAAACTTTTGATTGTTTTCTGTTTATGGTATTTTAATGATCTATATACATTGACTAAAAGTCTTTTTGGACTCCATTGCATTTAGCTTTTCTCAGTTTAATCAATCTCTATTTAACCCTTTTTAGTTCCATGGTGGATGCCCCGCACACATATGTGGGTGGCATAGTGGCAGTGGGCAGCACGGTGGCACAGTGGTTAGCACTGCTGCCTCACAGCGCCAGAGACCCGGGTTCGAATCCCGCCTCAGGCGACTGACTGTGTGGAGTTTGCACATTCTCCCTGTGTCTGCGTGGGTTTCCTCTGGGTGCTCCAGTTTCCTCCCACAGTCCAAAAATGTGCAGGTTAGGTGAATTGGCCATGTTAAATTGCCTGTAGTGTTAGGGGCAGGGGTAAATGTAGGGGAATGGGTCTGGGTGGGTTGTACTTCGGCGGGCTGGTGTGGACTTGTTGGGCCGAAGGGTCTGTTTCCACACTGTAAGTAATCTAATCTAATATGTCTATGTGAAAATCCATTAGCTACAGTTTTGCCCATGAGCTTAATTGAGCAATAGCTCTTTGTAATTTTATGCTTCTGAGTACACTATTTGCAATACTGTTACTGTTGTATCATTGATAAACTTAGAAATGTGTCTTTCTATCAAACTGCATGTGTCATTTGTATATCTAGAGAATAATAACACTCTCAAAACAGATTCTTGTGGGCTACGTCTCATCACATCCTGCCATTTCAAGGATCTGTCACTGTCCCTAAGCTTTACCTCTTGTTGCTTTTGTACCAAATCAATAATTTGTCTTCAATTTGATAAGCTTCAACTTGAGCTATAAGTATTTATTGAAGCTCTTTATTAAATACTTTCCGAAGACCATGACAATTAACATCCATAGACATAAATTAGTCATCTCTTCAAAAATTCAATCATGATCATTAAGCATGACCAGCCCTTTATAAATGCATATGGGTCTTCTCCCGTCAGCTGATAAAATTCATTCGTCCTAGCCTTTATAATAGATTGAACTCAACCAGAAAATGTTGACATCAGGTTTGCTTTCGTTGCTTTTACAAATAATGTCACTGTCAAAAGTTCTCATTTTGGATTGAATGGTAGCACTCATAGATATCAAAGATCTAGTAGGACAGTTAGGTATTGAATATACTCTCTCTGGTGTCAAAGGAGTGAAGCTCACAAAGATAACCACAAGCTTTCATTTAAGGCAATTTAACATTCTGAAAATTATTGAAATTAAGCTCAGGGAAGCTCTCAAAGCCATAGTTGAAACTCTCAAAGGTATCAATTAGTATCAAATGTAATCAGCAAGCCATGCATTAAAGAAGGCACAAAAACTCAGTCAGAAAATTAATGGCAAGTAAGATCTGATTTTTACAAAAAATTATGTAGTGAAAAAAATCTAAATGGCTTGAAACCTAAAACATCATAAAACGTTACAAACAAAAAAACTGTAAAACAAAGTTACAAAAACAATAAATGTAATAAACTATTAAAGCAATGATAACCAAATAAGAAGAGGTTGACGATATAAACCATGAGACCCATAATAAAACATCTGACTAGATCCTCAGCAGTTATTTAGTAGCTGCACTCTACAATTATACGACTGAAATCAGTGTGCTGTATGATAGGAAGCCATCTTGCATTTGCACAGCAGTTGTTGATGGTCACGTTGAGCACTAACCCACGATTACAGGCAATCCATCTTTTTTGTGCTGCTACTTTACGCATTCTCAATCTTCCAACAATGGATGTGAAACTGACTGGCCTATAGTTCCCTGGCTTTACCTTTTCTGAAAAGTGGTGCAACCTTCCTGATTTTACGGTCTAAACAAGTGGTTCTCAAATTACGGGATCATTCGAAGGTTATAGTTAATCCAAGTAACGGTAAAGGTTGCTGCAAAGTTATGCAGTAGTCTACTTCTGCTGTTAATTATTTATTTACATCTCTCCAAAGATATCACTTTCTTTTGTGGATGAGGCATGAGAATGCTAATAGAATCAGTTCGTCTTCATTCAAGTCATGATTATTTGATTTATGGAATAATATTTAGTGTACATGATGGGATTCTTGCCTATTAGCGAGTGGTCCATATTACCTTTTTGCAGGACGTCTGCTGCATTGACTCTCCATCAGGCACTAAGTGGTGTTGGGCCATCCCCTGAATCAAGGACCCCAGGCAGAAGACCCCATTGAGACTCCGCCCCCATCCCCAAGAAGTCTCTTCCAATCAGAGGCTTGCTGAAGCCATGGCTGCAGCCAACAGTACTGGTAGGGAGAGGCTTAGAATCACCGGGGCCACAAGGTGTGCCAAATAAGTTGGGTACATGGGATGGGGATTAATATTGTGAAGGTCAAGAAGAGGGGAGTAAATGTCTGCACCAAGGACAGGTGCTACTGCTCCTAGAACGACTATCCTTTCCCATGTTTGGTACCTCAATCAGGCACTGTCCCTTTGAATGAGGGATTAATGCATGTTGGAGACAGCCAGGGTAATAGTAGCTGCTCCATTCACCCAGTCTCTGGGCCACCTGTAATGCTATTCACAAATCCCACTCTCAGTGCTGCCCCCAAAACCAAGTCTGTGGGATCAGGAAGGTTCTGCCCGACTTTCTCTGCATCATATTGCTTATCAAAAACCCGTTACTGGATGAGGTGAAAATTCTTTCATTTATATTTTTGGAAGACCGTTGCTTTCCATTCTGAACTCTCTGTCCCTCTCCTTGACGCTGAGGTAACTGTCTGTCTGCTACGCTATCAAGACTGCCTTCTGCCATCTTTTTATATCTCCTGCGGCCTGTCTATAAACTTTTCCTTGCAATTCTTAAACTGTTTAGGTGTAGGAGATGGAGTATTAGTAACATTGCTAGATTAGTAATCTGGTGACCCTGGTAATTTCAGTGTGGAATTAAAAGTCTAATGATGCCCAAAAACCATTGTTAATAGTCAGAAAAATCTAATAACCTTTAAGGAAGGAAATTGCTGTTCACTCAGTTATAACAATCACATGAAAGTTTCCATGTCACAGAGTCGGACAGCACGGAAACAGGGCCTTTGGTCTAACCAGTCCATGCTGACAATAATCCCAAACTAAACTAGTCCCACCTGCCTGAGCCTGGCCCATATCCCTCCAAATATTTCTTATTCATGTACTTACCTAATTCTTTTAAATGTTGTGACTGTGCCTGCCTCCCTCACTTCCTCTGGAAGTTTATTCCACACATGAACCACTTCCCGTGTAGAAAGTTTCTCTCTTGTCTTTTTTGATTTTTCTCCTATTGCCTTATAAAACGCTGCCTGGTCTTGAAATACCCCACCCTCAGGAAAAACATTCACCTTATCTATGCCCCTCATGATTTTAAAAACCTCTCCAAGGTCACCCCTCAACCTCCTACGTTCCAGTGAAAAGGTCCCAGCCCACCAGTGTCTCCCAATAACTCAAACCTTCCATTCCCTGTAACATCCTGGTAAGTCTTTTCTGACTTGTGGTCAAAGTCCTGGAACTCCCTCCCAACAGCACTGAAGTACTACTTACACCAAATTGAGTTAGAATTAGAGTTAGACTTTATTGCCACGTGTTCTCAAAACACGAGGACAGTGAAAAGTGTACAAAGTCAGCATTCTTCAGTGTCATCTTGGTTGTAAAAGTGAAATTAAAAAAACCCAGCAGAAATAAAAGAAAACCAAAAGATAAGAAAAAATGTCCAGATTTTAAAGTCTAAACCAATACCTTGTCCAGGGCAACTCAGGACGGGCAATAAATGGTGGCCCACTGAGCGAGAACCACAATCCAGGAATGTTTTTTAAATTAAAAAAAATACAACTGACAAAAAGATTGGGTAATTTGCTTTTAAAAAATCTGAAAATTCTTTCCACTATCCATTTTATTTTTTAAAACAGCCTTTGTCTCATTTCAGTCCACAATACAAAAAGATTAGATCTTTACAGGATTAATAAGTTACTTTGTGGTAGACCAGAGCTGGGAAATTTATTGCTTGATCATAAAATAACTGGGGCAAAATCAAGAGTTATTCTTCTAAAGTTTCTGAATTTTCCCCGGTGTGGACCTTTCATATTTGGAGATTATTGAAGAGAACTTTTGTTTTTACTGTTGGTAGATGCTCCATTTATTTTCATTTTGCAGCAAAAAATTGAATTTAGTTGAGAAATTGTAAAAGAAGGAAAAAAATTGCTTGGTCGCAGACAATGCTTTTCACTACCACCAATTATTTCAAAGTGATTTACAGTCAATGAAGTATTTTTGAAATTTGGTCACTTTTGCAAACCGCACCAGCCAAATTGCTACAGCACTTTCCCACAATCAGCAATATGATAATGATCAGATAATAGTGTTGTTGACTGAAGGATAGATGTTGACCAGGACACCACGGTCTAAGTTCTTCTCTACTTCAATATATGGGATCTTTTACATACATCAGCCAAATGGAATGTTACAACACGTGGTAAACCCCGCCTGTTAATTTAAACTAGCAACACAGAAATTATTTAACCTGTGCTGTAATCTGTTAAAATTTGAGAGGCCAAGAACTATCTCCAAGGTCATTATTTAAAGTACAAATTAACAACTTTTTAAAAAAAGTCTAACAGAGCATGATTAATTAATAACTATTTACAATTTCTTTCTCTAACTTATCTTTTACTTTCCCTTCTATAATACTGGTCCGATAAAACCCCCGATTAAGATTTACCAAAAAATTCAAATTTCAAAACCAGCCTTCTGTTAAACCTTCTCTTTGTATCTTCCTCTGTCTTCTTTCCTTCTTTTTAGGGATTTCTGTTTCACAGGTCTATGAGAGATAAAGGTACCTTTAAGAAAGCTATTCTGCGGGCAGCCTGCACATGTTGGTGGCTTGGCAGTTCTCCTACAACTGTTCAATTTTTTTGGTTTAATACCACAAAACATGGGATCATTTTATTGGTTTTAATATTGTCAAAATTCAAGCTTGACTGAAGTTTAGTATGTTGGGCATAATTTAAACTGATTGGCCGAATTTGAATTTGTTTTCGTCTCAGAGCAACCTAGGTACTGCTAGCTGCTGAACTAAGCGTTACATGGTAAATTCTCCCCCACTCTGTGTTTTTGCTAATTCCTTCAACTCTCTTAAAGGTACAGTACACCTCTTCACCTTCATAACAGGGATGAGGAAATAGTTTATCATCTCACCCAAAAGGCAGCATCTCCTAGCACTGCCCTGGAGTGTCACCCTTGATTCCTGTACTCAAATACTGGAGTGAGACTTGAACTAGAAATTCAAAGGCATGATTTGATTTGATTTGATTAATTATTATTATTATCACGTATACAGGGGAACCTCGATTATCCGAATGTCAATTATCCGAATATCAGATTGTCTGAAGTAGATCTTGAGGTCCCAATAGAAACATGACATGAAAGAGCTATTTCAACCCTGATCACATCTGTGGTTTACACTGATTAAAAGCAATCTCTGCCGAGAACAGACCTGGACATAGAGGAGAGCCCAGGTATCGTCCCCAAATGATTGACCTCTCGCTCTCTCTCCCTCTCCCCACGCTTTCTCTGGAGTTCTACATAGGGATGAGCCCTAAATCCACTTTCCCCACATATTCTCTCTAACATTTTCCTGTACAGGGCAGAGGTGTAATTTGTCAAAAAGTTGCAGTTAACAAAGTTGTGTGTGTACGTCTGTGTGTGTGTGTGCGCGCGCGCGAGCTATTTGGAGACTTACCCTAGAAAGGTAGCAGCAGTCTTACTGTTGGTATCCAGTCCGGCTGCCCCAGAGAGGGGGGGGAGGTGGCTAGGGGTGGGGGCACATGGGGTGGGGTGCGGGGTGGCAGGGTGCAGGGTTCGAATGGTGGGTGGGGTAGTGGGGGGGGGCAGTGTTGGATGGGGTTTTACAGGCGGTCGGGGGCAGTGTTGTGGGGGCAGGCCAGGGGCGATGTTGGATGGGGTTTTGGATGTGGGTGGAGGGAGCAGGGGCAGTGTTGGGGGGGCTGGCGGGGAGGCCATGTTGGATGGAGTTTTGGGGTGGTGTGGTTTTGGGGTCCGGGCAGGGGCGGTGTTGGATGGGATTGGGAGTGTGTGGGGGCGGATGGGTTTTGGGGGTGGGCAGGGCCTCACGCGTGGTGTGCTGCAGTCTCCTGAACAGGGAGCAGACTTAATACAAAACTCCTGAGACCCAGAGGAAAGGCATTGGATCGATTAACTGAATAATCAATTATCTGAATGAAATAGTGCCCGCCCATCTCTAGTTTGGATAATCGAGGTTCCTCTGTACCGAGGTAGAGTGAAACGTTTTGCTTTGCATGCAGTGCAGGCAGATCATGCCATACAAAGCACATTAGAATAATAGAACAGAATACAGTGTTGCAGTTTCAGAGAAGATGCACAAGCAGCAAAATCAACATTTAAATTTAAATTTTAAATTTTAGAGGTCCATTCAGAAGTCTGATAAGAAACTGTTCTTGAATTTATTGGTACGTGTGTTTCAGTTTTTGTATCTTGTGCCTGATGGAAGAGGTTGGAGGAGATTATAACCGGGGTGGGAGGGGTCTTTGTTGATGTTGGCTGCCTTCCCAAGGCAGTGAGAAGTGTAGATGGAGTCAATGGATAGAAGGTTGCGTGATGGATTTGGCTGTGTTCATGCCTCTGTTGTTTCTTGGGGTCTTGGGCACACCAGTTGCCATACCAAGTTGTGATGCATCCAGATAGAATGTTTTCTGTGGTGCATCTATAAATATTATTAACAGTCTTTTATGCGGCATGCTTAATTTCCTTAGCCTGTTGAGGATATAGCGGCATTGTTGTGCTTCCTTGTTTGTGCCATCAACGTGGATGGACAGGACAGATTGAGCGCTATCAACTGAGCCACAACTTTAGTCCAGGTTTCATCTGAGGGTAATAATTACAAATTTTATTTGTATGGGAAATGCTCTCCAAAGAGCTTTTGAAGCCCCCATCAACCAATCAGTCGTACAAGGTACACAGAAGACTTGAATGAAATGATGGAATGTTATGGTTACTAAATTTGCTGATGACACAAAGATAGGGATGAAAGTAAAGTTGCGAATAGAACATAAGGAGGCGACAAAAGATTGTTGATTGGTCGAGTGAGCCTGTAAGGAGTATAGTATAAGAAAATGTAAACTTGTCATTTTTAGCAGGTGAAGTTAGTAAGAAGCATACCATCTAAATAGTGAGAAATTGCTGAGGGATCTGGATGTCTTCGTTCATGAATCACATGCATGTACAGCAAGTAATTAGAAAAGCTGTCTTAACATTTATCGTGAGGAAACTTTAAGACTTCAGTAGAGGTTACATTGCAATTATATAGAGAAATGGTAAGATTATGTCTGGAATATTGTGTAGAGCATTATTCTCCTTATTTAATAAAGGATGTAAATATGTTGAAACAGTTCAAAGAAGGTTTACTAGACTAATATCTGGAATGGGCAGGTTGTCCTAAGTGACAAGTTTGGGCAGGCCAGGGCTTGTATTTGTTGGAATTCAGAAGAGTAGGATGTGACTTAACTAAAAATTATATATGATCCTGATGATAATTGATAGAAAAGACATTTCCTCTTGTGAGGGAACCTAGAACTGGGTCACTATTTAACAATACGGAGTCTTCATGTAAAACAGAGTTAAAAGATTCTTTTTCCTCACAGACGGTTGTAAGTCTCTGTCTCAAAAAGGCAGTGAAAGCAGAGTCCTTAAGTATTTTCAGTGTGGAAGTAGGCAGATTCTTGATAAGCAAAGGAGTGAGATGTTAGTGGAATTGTTGAGTAATCATTAGCAGATTGAATAGTGGAGCAGGCACAAAGATCTGACTGTCATAATTCTGATCCAAACTCATATATTCATATGTACGATTTGAAGGTGCCGGTGTTGGACTGAAGACAAAGTTAAAAATCACACAACATCAGGTTACAGTCCAAACGGTTTATTTGGAATCACTAACTTTTGAAGCACTGCTTCTTCATCAGGTGGTGAAGATTTCACCTGATGAAGAAGCAACGCTTCAAAAGCACGTGCTTCCAAATAAACCGCTTGGACTATAACCTGGTATTGTGTGATTTTTAATTTTGTTCATATTTACGGATGTTTATATGTAAGCTTACAGTAAATTCTCTTCCAGTAATTGTATCAGCATTAATGTGCATTCAAAGTGGTTTAAAAACAACACAATTTGTAATGGTAAGAAAATGTCTTATATAACATGATGTATTTGCATATTTTTTCCATTCTGAATTATTGTACCAATAAGCCATTGATGTTCAGATATTGTTGCATACTAAATCACTACAACATAAGAACAGACTAATTTGCAAAATGTGGATGTTAAAATTGATGAGTATGAAATGACACATATATATGGAGAATCCAAACCATATGTTTCATTGTGTTAATGAGGCTACTCTCCAAAGACAGTACTTTTTCCCACTTGCCTTTCCTTGTAGTTTGTCCATCAAAACAAAATTCATTTTTAGTTTCCCGTGAGGATTTTTGCATTTAACACAGAGCCAAAATCCCTGATTATGGATGGACAATGCAGGCCAGGTGTTTTGGGGATGCAGGGATGCAGTGAAGATGAAATGGAATTGGATGTGGAAAGTGGCTTTATTCTATCATTGAAAGCCAGCAGCATGTGTTGCCCATTCCTATCTGTCCTTGAATGAAGGGGTTTGCCAAGTCATTTATAAGAGAAGTTAGGGGTCAAGTTGTGGGTCAAGTCTTATGTAGGCCAGACCAGCTAAGGATGGCACGTTTCCTTTCTTAAAGGACATAGGTGAAGCAGATGGATTTTTATTATAATTGATGATAATTTCATGGTCATCGTTATGGAAACTGACTTTCAATTCCAGGTTCATTAATTGAACTTAAATTCCACTACCTTGCCAGAATGAAACTTGAAACCCGTGAGTCCAGAGCATTAGCTTGAATCTCTGGGTTGGAAATACATTGCAGCTCTTTCACTGTCCCTCCATCAAACTCATGAGGCTCTCTTTCCAACAGCATTGTAGATTATCCTGCATCAGATGGACTCTAGTATTCAAGAAGATGGTTCACCATTCCCTTCTCATCGGCAAATGGGGATATCTAAATGACATTTACAAACCTCCAGCCAAACTTTGCTTCAGGAACTCCTAAAAATATCTATCAGAGGCTCGGAGCAGGATTGAAACTCCTACTATCTGAAAGATGTTGTGAAACTTGAACGGGTTCAGAAAAGATTCACAAGGATGTTGTCAGGGTTGGAGGATCTGAGCTACAGGGAGAGGCTGAACAGGCTGGGGCTGTTTTCCCTGGAGTGTCGGAGGCTGAGGGGGTGACCTTATAGAGGTTTACAAAATTATGAGAGGCATGGATAGGATAAATAGACAATGTCTTTTCCCTGGGGTCAGGGAGTCCAGAACTAGAGGGCATAGGATGAGAGGGGAAAGATATAAAAGAGACCTAAGGGGCAACTTTTTCATGCAGCGGGTAGTACGTGTATGGAATGACCTGCCAGAGGAAGTGGTGGAGGCTGGTACAATTGCAACATTTAAGAGGCATTTGGATGTGTATATGAATAGGAAGGGTTTGGAGGGATATGGGCCGGGTGCTGGCAGGTGGGACTAGATTGGGTTGGGATATCTGGTCGGCATGGACGGGTTGGACCGAAGGGTTTGTTTCCATGCTGTACATCTCTATGACTCTATGACTCTATGACTGTAGAGGAGATGGAAGGGGAAGGCTCATGGCAGTGACCAGCATATTGGTTTCTGACACTATCCTACCCTTGGGCTACTTTCCTGGTTGGTAGGATTAGTGGCAGAAGGGTTAACTGCTGTCCTAGAGTCATAGAAATGTACAGCACCGAAACAGGCCCTTTGGTCCAATCTATCCATGCCAATCACATATCCTATATAAATCTAGTCCCATTTGCCAGCGCTGGCCCATATCACTCTAAACCCTTCCTATTCATATACCCATCCAGATGTCTTTTAAATATTGTAATTTTACCAGCCTTCACCACTTCCACCGGTAGCTCATTCCATATACGCACTACTCTTTGCATGAAAAAGTTGCCCCTTAGATCCCATTCATATCTTTTCCCTCTCACCCTAAACCTATGCCCTCTAGTTTTGCCCATTTATTCTATCCATGCCCCTCATGATTTTGTACATCTCTATAAGGTCACCCCTCACACTGAAACGCTTCAGGGTACATAGTCCTAGGCTATCCAGCCTCTCCCCATAGCTCAAACTCTAGCAACATCCTTGCAAATCTTTTCTGAACCCTTTTGAGTTTCAAAATATCCTTCCTTTAGGAGGGAGACCAAAATTGCACGCAATATTCCAAAAGTGGCCAAATCAATTTCCTGTACAGCCACAACACGACCTCCCAACTCCAAACTCAATGCACTGACCAATAAAAGCAAGTGTACCATGTCGGTTGGTTCAGGTTAGTCAAGCCTATTGTTAGAAGCTGATTGGAATGTTCAAGATGATTTATTGTGTCCAATTCATTGAAAATTATGCCACCTGCCTGGAGATGGGCACTACATCTCCAATCAGGCTTTGAGGCCCTCTCTACCTGGGAGAAAGTGAGGACTGCAGATGCTGGAGATCAGAGCTGAAAAATGTGTTGCTGGAAAAGCGCAGCAGGTCAGGCAGCATCCAAGGAGCAGGAGAATCCATGTTTCGGGCATAAGCCCTTCTTCAGCCCTCTCTACCTGCCTGACTTGAGCTATGGCTGTATATCCATCTATGAAAAAGATTCTACTTCACAATGTAGGCCTAGCTCTGATACCTTTCTTGTAATAAAAATTTGAAATCTATTGAAAGTTACAGAAAAGGAACCTCAAAATGAAGGCTTCCCCTCTCTTTACCTGAACTGTGGGCAAATGATCCAGTTGTGTTGGAGGTCATCCTATTGACACTCCAGAATCAGGAATCTGCCCATTCTCCTTAACTGGATGATCAACCCACTGTCGGGCCTGCAATAGATTAAATCGAAGAAAATCATAGCTATGTGATTGGTTTGTACAGATTCCAGGGCCATGACCCCATGTGACTCCATCAACAACAGAGGAACTGGGGTTGTCTCATGGCAACTTGTTACAAAGCTGCCTGATTTTAATTTAGTATTTAATAGATCTGAAAAACAAAAATATTCTCTAATGGGTGCAAGCCCCTAAGCACTGAGTTGGGAATCAACCTCATTCTTTTGATAGTAATTGTGGATCAATAGTGATATCATTTATACCTTAATCTTCACCATCAAAGGAGACATTTGTTGGAAATTTCCTCAAAACTTTGCTTGCTCTGCCAACATAATAGTTTCAGATGTTCAGTAAAAGAGAGGGAGAAGATTCTTGGTGAAACAAATTCTGAGAAGAAAATTCAATATATTACGGCAACAGCCTTTATTTGTGTAGTGCCTCATAAATCTTCCAAAGGTACTTCACACAAGTATTATGGAACAAGGGATACTGAGAAACATGAAGGGATATTAGGTCAGATGTTCAGAAGCTTTGTCAAAGGCATTAGTTTTAAGGAGTGTCTGAAAAGAGACAAAATGCAATAGAGAAGCAGTCAAGTATGAAGATGACATTCCAGAGCTTAGGACTTAGGCAATTGAAGGGGTAGCGACCAAAGTAGAAATTGTTGATGCACAAGAGGCTAGAATTGGAGGAACATCAATATCCCAGAGAATTCTGGCACTTACAAGATAGGGATTGTAATTAAGGAGAGACAATAGAGTTCACCTCCTGGTCATTCGGGAGAAAATTTTTACCAGTTTAACAATGGAATTACAGTACACTTATGAAATTAAATTGACTTAATTCAGAAGCCTATAGGGAAAAGTAGGCTGTTCAGCCTCTTGGGTCTGTTTGACCATGGTCTGTATCTTCAATCATCTGCCTTGGCTCTGTAAAATTTCAAGTTTGTGTCTAACAAACGATGTTGAGATAAAGGTCAGCAGTTCACTAGCCTTTTTAATTGCCTCTTTTATATCTCGCATTAATTCAGAAATAAAACAACCAATTTCCACTGCTAATAGACACAGGCTTTGAGCTCAGTCTTTTCAAACACTATCTGTATTAAATATGTGTGATACAAATTATGAAATTGATGAGTTTTTTTTTGAGGTTGTCTCCCAAGTGCTCAAACACCAGTGAGTTTTGTGTTTGTGCTCAGCTGAAAAATTGACTGTGAGCAATATTCTGTGTGCATCCACAATGTGCTCAGATCAAATCCATCAGTTTAGTGGAGATGTTAGACCATTTAGAATGAATGCTATTGTACAAACCCCTTATGCACTCATGATAAATATCATCAACAGAAATTTCTAGCCTATTGTAACTTGCCTACTTGAGATCTAATTCACTATTACTTCTTTCCTGTCAATTTCATTTAACTTGTTTAATTTGCTTTCTATTCATCAACCTTATCTTTACATGAGAATATTAACTCTGTCCACAGACAGTTCCACAGTCACCAACAATTCTATTCTTATGGTTAGCAGGTAATGATCAGAAAGTGTAGCAGTTGCCAATTTTATCGCACAGAAGTAAACTGAGAGCAATTGGGAATATGACAGCTGGAATCCATACTATTCTCTATCAGGTCGAAACTTGGTAATGTGAAGTGGCAATCAATGCTTTGACTTTGGCTTCAGTTCTGTTTCAAATTCAGTTTCAGGTCATGATCAGGAGTTTGCAGGAATGCAATTAATCTTGTTTATTACGTAAAATAGATGCTAGTGTATCCGGAGATAATTTCTGGAGAAAATGGGTGGGGTATGAAACTGACTGCTGTTTTCTCCCTGCTTCCCATTGACTTTAGTTGTGCCAGGATAAAAGTCAATGTTCTAAGGTAAAGTAAGGAATGATGAATAGAAGGCAAATGAAACAAAGCAAATGAAATTGATAGGAAAACCTTTACAGTCAATATCTTAACTCAAGTAGACAAGTTATAATGGGCTAGAAATTTCAGTTAATATTTATTATGTGAGTGCATACATGGCTTGGACAATCACATTCATTGTAAATAGCTGGTGGAGAGGGGGATTTGCCACGATTCTTTGAGACTACACGCTGTTGAACGTTGCCTTGATGTCAAAGGCAGTCACTCTCATCTCACCTCTGCAGTTTTCATTTTGTCAATGTTTGTACCAGCTCTGATGAGGAGCTGACTGGTCCAGGGAAGGTACAAACTGAGCCTCATTGAGTGTGTCATTCATTTCCAAGTGACAGTTGATAGCACTTCGATGTCCCCCTCCATCACTTGTCTGACGATTGAGACTAGGCTGATAAAGTGATCATTGGTTAAATTGTATTTGTGCTGCTTTTTGTGCAGAGGATATACCTGGGCAATTTTCCATCATATTGGTTAGATGCCAGTGTTTAAATTGCAGTGGGAGAGCTTGGCTAGGGGCACATAGCTTGAGCTACAGCAAAGTCTTCAGTACTATTGCCAGAATGTTGTCAGGCAACTAGCTTTTGCTGTTTCCAGTGCCTTTAGTCATGTCTTGATAGCACATGGAGTGAATCCAATTGGTTGAACAATGGCATCTGTGATGTTGCATCTGGAGGAAACTGAGAAGGATCGTACTTGTTACTTCAGGCTGAAGACTGATGTGAATGTTTCAACTTCATCTTTTGCACTGATTTATTAGGCTCCCCGATCATTGTGTTTGAGGATTTTTGTGGAGCCTCCTCCTCCTCCAGTGGATTGTTCAATCATCCACCACTTTTCTTGATACAATATAGTGGGACTGTAGAGCTTAGATATGATCCATTCAGAGGCATAGAGTCATAGAGATGTATAGCATGGAAACAGACTCTTTGGCCCAACTCATCCAAGCCAACCAGATATCCTAATTCTAGTCCCATTTGCCAACAGTTGCCCAATATCCCTCTAAACCCTCCCTATTCATATACCCATCAGATGCCACTTAAATGCTGCAATTGTACGCACCTCTAACACTTCCTCTGACAGCTCATTCCATACATGCACAACCCTCTGCGTGAAAGAGTTGCCCCTTAAGTCCCTTGTAAATCTTTCCCCTCTCACCCTAAACCTGTGCCTTTAGTTCTGGACTCCCCCAACCCAGGGAAAAGACTTTCTAATTTTATTCTTTCAATGCCCCTCATGATTGTTCTGGAATTACTTAGTTTTGGCTATCACTTGCTGGCCATGCTGTTTGACAAGTAGTCCTGTTACCAGGTTGAAGCCTCATTACTAAGTATGCCTGATAATGCTACTGGCACATCCTTTTGCAATCTTTATAAAAACGGGATTGAATTATCAGTCTGATATTAATGATAGAGTGGGGAATATACAGGGCCTAGAGGTCACAGATTGTGGTTGAATACAGTTCTGCTGCTGCTGATGGCCTACAGTGCCTCATGGATGCTGAATTTTGATTACTAGTTTTGTTCAGAACTGTTCTATTTAACATGCTGATAATGCCAGGCAAAACAAAAGACAATATTCTCAATCTGAAAACAAGACTTCATCTCTATAGGGACTGTGGGTAGTCACTCCAATCGGTACTGTCACGGATAGATGCAGCTGAGGTAGTGGTGAGACTGAGGTCAGGTGGGTTTCAGTCCCTCGTTGGTTCCCTCACTCAGGCTAGCAGCTATGTCCTTTAGGAAGTGATCACCTTAGAGGGCAGTTAAGTGTCAACCATAGTGATGTGGATCTGGAATCATATGTAGGCTAGAGCAGATCAGAATGGCAGAATCCTGCGAAGATATGAGTGAAACAGATGGGTTTTTGTAACAATTATTATCTGGTCTTCATTAGGCTAGTTTAAATTATTATTAGAATTATAATTATTTAGATTATTTATTGATTCAAAATTCATCACCTGCCATGGTGGGATTCAAACTCATGCCTCCAGAACATTAGCCTGTGCTGCTGTATTACTAGTTCAACAAAATTATGATTGAGAGGTAAGTCAATCCTACTTGCCCATTTTAAATCCCTATCTTTTGATGCCAAATAATCCTTCAATTTAGGCCTTGAATGTTCCAGTTGTGCTAGCATCCATATTGTGGAGAGTTCAAAAGTTTCCTATGCCCAATGCATGCTTCCTCATTTCACTCCGGAATGACCTAACATTAGTTTAACATGGTCTCTTGTTCTTGATTCTATTAGCAGAGACAATAGTTTCTACATACTTAATGAATCTATTTGGTACATTAAACACAGTGATCAGATCACCTCTCGGCCCTCTAACCTGAGGAAGGCAGGTGATGTACACATAACGTATTGCCATAACCTAACTCTTTTGAACCCTTGCACACTTACGTCCTCTCCTGATGGTTTTCATCTTGAAGTCTCTTGTCTCCTCCTTTTGCAATATTCATGAAGAAGTTAGACTTCTCTCCACACTTTCTACAGCGTAGCCCCTTTGCTCCACGTTGGGCCTTTAGCATCTCTCTTGGCATTGTCTCGAAATTGATGCCTGATAAGATTAGATGGAGAGGGGACATCGTTTGCCCTCTTTGTTACTTCTTCTTGGTCAGTCACAACAAATATTCTTAATTTTTTCTTTAACATGTAACTTTTGCACTTCAATTAAAATATAATTAAAATGAAGGTGAAATAACTCTTCAGAGGTCATGATGTGGAGGTGGTGGTGTTGGACTGGGTGGACGAAGTAAAAAAGATTACATGGCACCAGGTTATAGTCCAGCAGATTTATTTGAAATTGCAAGCTTTCAGAGCCTCTGCTCCTTCCTCAAGCAGCTAGTGGGAGAGAGTACATCAGACACGGAATATATAAGTACAAGATCAACGGGTCATACAACTTATGTGAATGTATTGAACAAACGTAGATGGCTATTAAGTCTTTAATCAGTAAGAATGGAGATGCAGGTTTCGATTGATTAATATGTAAATCCCAGAATTTCTTTCAAGTCACTGCCTCAAGATAATTTAAAGTTTTATCAGAATAAAGGTGACATCTCAGGTCAGACACTGCATTTTAAGTGTAAGGCCTTGTTTCAGAGGCTGGCATCCCAACGACCAATCACCCTTTATTTACAAATGCATAGCCTTTGCCAATAACACTGCCACTCACCACGCCAGGTGGTCAGCAGGCCCAATATCCCTGACATTTTATGTCAAACAGGTCTCCCTAATTGGACCAAATTAATAGCCCCAATAAAGGAACTCTTATTCTATCAGGTCCAGCTGGCTGACTTTGTTATAGTCATGACAGAAGGAGCCTTTTTATTCTCAAATGCAAGAAAGAGAAATCTTATTGCTTACTAACTCCCAAATATCAGACAAAGACAGCATCAAAGATATACATTGTGAAAGACGTAATAAGTTTTCAAAGAATAAAGAATGATATGGATAGGAACAATAGGCTGCACAGCTTTTTATGAGAAGAAAGGGCCTTTGAGATGTTAGAAATTAAACTTGAGGCCAATGGGTTAATTGTTGACTGATATTCTACATCATTGGTAAAATTTGTAGATTGTGAGTTCTTGTTGAATGGCTGGTGTTCTAAGTTGCCTTTTTCACCCAGCACTGGATTTGGGGTTGAGTGATGCAAAGAGAGAGAGAACGAATTCCAGCTTCTTGATGTTATCAATTCACATTTCTTTATCTCTCCTTGCTGCTCAAAGCAGCAGTTGATATTACTCCATTTGCACACTCCAGCTTCTGCTCCATTGTCCTTTGAACTGAATATTTCGTGATATAACATTTAATCCCCTACTATGCAAGTGTGAATTAAACAAGGCAAATTTCTTGATGCTGACTCAGTTTTAGTTAAATGGGTAATCTCAGTTCTGCCAGTTTTGTTTATTCCTAGATTTGCTTCAACCTGCGGTCAATTATTTAGGTTAGCATTTATCCTTTTTTTGAAAGCCATTTTTAGTCCATGAAGTGTCCCACGTATTAAAAATAGCAGATGGACACTGAAAATGGATCGTCTGTTTTTACTATGATCATAACATCCCATGGATTGCCAGCTGAAAGCAAATTTCCAAATTTGTCTTAATTTGCTTGTGCCTTGAGCTGTATTAATTCAGCTAGGTCAGGAAAAAAAAATGCTTGGAGCCTGAATAAAAATCCATTAATGTTTTGTTAATGCCTGAACTGACTATTCATTAACTCAAACATAGTGTGCTTGCTAGCTTTAATGCATGGAACAAATTCTGTCTTTAATTTTTCAAATGAGATTATGAAATCTCGAGTTCTTTACAGGCATGGCACCACTACTGTTTTGAAATCTCAAATAATAAAAGAAATGCAACAATGAAATTCACCAGGAAATTGTATTAATTCAAGACTTTCAGAAAATACTTCAAAAGAGTTTGCATGTATATTGGGCTTTTCTTCCCCTGGATGCTCCAAAGTACACAGTAAGATCTCACAACCATCTGAGACTCTGGACATTGGGTGAGAGCTCAATGGTGTCAGGATGCCTGAAGAGCTCCCTTGTCTCAGGTATTGCTAAAGGCAAAAGCTGATGTTCCCAAGAAGATCCCACCTCTCAATCTCTCCCCTTGCCGAAGCATGGTGACCCTAAGATTAAACTATCACCAGTTACCTTTATCTAAGGAGAGAGCAGCCCCATGGTCTGTTCTGGCCATACTTTTACTGTTTACATTTACCTTACTGCTAAAGGATCTTTTGATACTAACTGGTAAATGAGGTCTTTGCTGAAGATGAAAGGTAGCACTTTCAACAGAGCAGCACTGCCCCAGCATAGTGTGGTGGTCTCCCAGTCTGGCATGGCGTCTCTCGGCCTACTATGGCACTTTCTTGGTGGCACATGGCAATCCTTTGGCCTGGCATAGCCTCAGCGTGGATGTCCTGCCTCAAGGTGATTCCAGAGCGGTTTCCTGGCCTCGAGACCCTCGAGGTTAAGGCTGGTCTGGTCTGGAGACAAGGCCTGGCACAGACTGGAATCTAGGTGCCAGGGTGGACTGGATTGGAACGACTGTTAGTTTGAACTTTTTATTTCTCTGTTTTCTTAATTTGTTTATATAATCTGTAAGGCTGGGCTTTATTTTTTAAATTCTTTTCCTAAGAACTTGTACTGAAGAATCTGTACCTGGGTACCTTGTACTGATGATGGCACCGTAAGTGGCGACATGTAAACTTTTCACTGTATATATTGGAGTACATGTGATAATAAAGCTAATTCAATTCACTTCACAGAATACTAGCTGACAACTCAACGATTTAGAGGCAGGATTTGAGCTAAGTTGGCAATCTAGGCAATCTTCCATAGAATCAAATGAGAATGTTCTTCACAGAGACAAAAATAACAAGGACTTACCAAACAGAATATTAAAGGAATTAGGACCAAGTAAATCACTTTTAAAAATTGCAATGTTGTGAGCGGTTAGTGAGAGTAGTTAAACAAGCTGTCCAGTTCCCCAATCAACCTTTCATGATTTGATCCCATCTTTGATATCAATCATGTTAAATCTGGACCAATTTCAATGGTTCCATGCAAGCCCAATCGAACATAATTCTACAATAAAAACTGAAAGAACTGTAGATCCTGTAAACCTGCTCTGAGGAAGGGTCACCAGATCCGAAACATTAACTTTGATTTTTCTTCACAGATGGTACCAGACCTGCTGAGCATGCCCAGCGACTTCTGTTTTTGTTTCCAATTTTACAATACTTGTTTTTAAATGCAGGTTTCGAGCTTGGCTTTGTTCCTTTGAATTATACTGTTCTTTTATGATTGTAAGTTCCAGCCTAAGTTTTTCACTGCTGAAGGATACCCTGTCATCCTTTTGGCATGGTGGGATGGATCTCTTGGCATCCGGTGCTGAACTGAAATGAGCACAAATTACTCAAGAATGAAGACCAAGAGCTGATTGGAGGAGAGCATAAGCAATTCATTATGTCATAACAGGGGGACATGATGTGGAGGTGCCAGTGTTGGACCGTTGTAGCGTCTGCTTAGTCTCACCAACATACCATGCCTCTGAGCATTCTTTCCTGCAGCATATGAGATAGACAACGCTTCTGAGTCACATGAATACCAGCCACACGTCTGTTGGGCAATGTCCCCATGTGGGGAGTGTAGTTTGAGAGAACTGAAGACATACTGAGGGAATCTCAACAATTTTCGGTGCCATACAGGAAGAATAAACCCTTTACAAGAGATGCAGGAATATTTCTATCACCTACAAAAACATTCCAGAACCAAGTCATGATGTTCAGAAAGTGAAGAGGGGTGCAAGGGTAAACTGAAGGGAAAAGCAGCAAGACATGAATATAAAATAAACCATCTGAGTTAAAACCCTGCACTTGCTTGCTGAATTAAATTAAACTGTTAGAACTTGAAAACTTCATTAACAATTCGGTGTGGGATGAGACTAAGTTTCTGCTTTATCTCATGTCATTCGAATAACATTAACATATTAAAATCCTTGGGAATTATCTAACATGTCTAACAAGAGTATTCCTAATACTTCATGCAGGTTAAGTACTTATGTTGCTAAGTAAACAGATGCTGTGTATATTTTGCATTAGCAAAGATGCTGTAGAGGACAAATTGCTTTCACAGTTAATGGAAATCTTTAGAACTTTTCTGCAGTGACAGCTGTGAATCCGGCAGTTTATTTTCACTCGTGGTGTGTCTGTATTTGGGGTATTCAGAACCACTTGCCAGTATAGGCCAACAGCATAATATTGCAGAGGGTGGAAATCTGAAACAGATACAGAGAATGCTAGAGAAACTCAGCTGGTCTGACAGCATCTGTGGTGAGAGAAACAGCATTAAGATTTTGAATGCTGAAAGACTGAAGCGACTGGGCTTGTATACCCTTGAGTTTAGAAGACTGAGAGGGGATCTGATTGAGACATATAAGATTATGAAAGGATTGGACACTCTGGCAGCAGGAAACATGTTTCCGCTGATGGGTGAGTACCGAACCAGAGGACACAGCTTAAAAATACGGGGTAGACCATTTAGGACAGAGATGAGGAGAAACTTCTTCACCCAGAGAGTGGTGGCTGTGTGGAATGCTCTGCCCCAGAGGGCAGTGGAGGCCCAGTCTCTGCATTCATTTAAGAAAAAGTTGGATAGAGCTCTCAAAGATAGTGGACTCAAGGGTTATGGAGATAAGGCAAGAACAGGATACTGATTAAGGATGATCAGCCATGATCATGTTGAATGGCGGTGCAGGCTCAAAGGGCAGAATGGCCTACTCCTGCACCTATTGTCTATTGTCTATTGTCTATGATTGTTCTTCAGAATTCCAACAGCTGTTTAGCTGTTTTGGACAGAATTTATGATGAGCAATTTTAATTGTTTGGCTCCACTGCACTTGAGAGTTTGACATGTTGTGTTTGCTTGGGACTTGAAATAAGTAAGGCTCTTTCCTTCAATAATGTATACTAAATTACACTGATGTAATATGGTGATCAATATTATCCTGATAATGGTTGAGTTGATTGTTTCCAATGTTGCCTATAATGTCTTTGATATTGGACAGAATGGCTCAAGAAGAGCCACTGCTATTCTTGTAAGTTACATGTTTTTCCCTCATCCATTATTTTTGGTTCCAGTAAATCTGTATTCATTAAAAGCACTTTTTAGCCCCCCTCTATCTATTATCTGGCATAATTTCAATGTGCAGCATGAGATGACTGTAATGAGCGTACACAGTTCCCAAATTTCACTCACTTTGGTTCCTGACAACAGACAAGCACTAACTGCTCTGGGGTGCTAATGTGCTATCCATTGATTTCCTACAGTGCAATGCATGTTCTAGTGGCTCTGACCCGGCATGCGATAGTTAGTACTGCTTTTGTACATCTGAATACTGATTTATAGAAATTCATATGCTAGGACAGTTTTACTTGCAGAAGAAAACAATAATAAACATAGCTCTCTACTATTATTTTTAGTCTTCCTTTCCCATGAACCCTTCCCTTGCTCTATCTGTTTTTGCTCTATTTGCTCATTTCTGGGGTATTTGGGGCAAAGTCTTTGAGGAGGAAATTCTGCAGTTTAAGTAAGTGTTCTGACTTCCGGAGAGTTAAATTTTGATGATGTGAGAGTGAAGTTAGCTGTGGTGAAGATACTTGTCCAAAGTAAATCAGCATGTTCATTCTTGGGGCATAATGGGTTTGGACAACAGGTTTAACACCCCATTTTGTGGAGTGCTTTTAATAGTGGAAATATCATGCGGTGTTTCATGGAGAAAAGTAAAACAAAAGGACAAATCATAGAATTATACAACATAGAGGAGGCCCCTCAGCCCAATGAGTCCGCACCAACAAAACTACTT
Source organism: Chiloscyllium plagiosum (assembly GCF_037043375.1). Lineage (NCBI taxonomy): Eukaryota > Metazoa > Chordata > Chondrichthyes > Orectolobiformes > Hemiscylliidae > Chiloscyllium > Chiloscyllium plagiosum. The sequence goes on from NW_028270172.1 coordinate 21,706,354, forward strand.
CAGGTTTGCACTAGTGTCACTTTCCAGCATTTGGCCCAAAGCTCAAATTTCATCCGAGTGCTTTTTAAGGATTGTGAGATTTCCTATCTTAACTACCCTTCCAGGCAATATATTCCAGATTCACACCACCCTATGGGTGAAATTTGTTTCCACAAATTCCCTCTAAACTTCTTGCCTTTCACCTTAAAGTTATGCCCTCTCGTTTTTAACCCTTGGAAGAAGAAAGAGGGCACAAAACCTGAGCAAAACAACAGACTTTAATACAGCTTCCAAAATCCAAACTTGGACATTTTGGGATGGCAGAGTTCCAATGGCTTTGTTATGGAGAAGCAGTCTTCCAATATGAAGCATGATGGGCAACCTTGTATATGAGAGTATGGTGCTGGAAAAGCACAGCTGGTCAGGCAGCATCCAAGGAGCAGGAGGATTGACGTTACTGGCATAAGCCCTTCAACAGGAATCCCCAGAATCTGCAGTCCTCACTTTCTCCGAACCTTTTTTATGATATGAGCTAACATGCATTCAGCATCATTGGAAGTGTGCAGAGCATGTAGATCATCATGTGCAAAATTGCTTTCACACCAATCCTCCCGTTAAGAAATCTTACGGTCCGGCTGGTTCCTTCTCTTAATCTTGCACAGCTGAATGCACATAATGAAGTAGAAATGGACAACACTGTGGGTAGGGATCATTAACTGCTGGCAGGCTTTCTGCTGAGTTATCTTTTCTGACAGTTGCTACAATTCAACATGGTGGATGCACCTAAGTTACAAAACTCCACAGGGAAGATTTGATACGTGCTAAAGAAAGTTTGCTGACCTTAAGACTTCTGCATAAATGAGTTGCTTTATGACGCGATTGTATGAACAGGCCTTGCCCCAAGAATTGAACATGACTTGGAGAATGAGCAGAGGTCACAAAGGGGGTAGAAGAGGAGGACAAAGAGGATAATGGGGCAAAGAGGATGTGCAGAGGGAAGAAAAGAGACCAGCATTGTAAACAGGAGATTCCCTTTTTGTCCAGGATATGAGGTATAGATGGGGTTAATGATGGTTATCTTTTCCCTAGGTTAGGGGATTTTAAGGCTACAGGACACATTGTTAAGGTGAGAGGAGAGAGATTTAAAAAAGACATAAGAGGCAACTGTTTTATACAGAGGATGGTTCACGTGTGGAATGAACTTCCTGAGGAAGTGGTGGGTGTGGGTACATTTACAACATTTAAAGACATTTGGACAGGTACATGAATAGGAAAGGTTTGGTGGGATATGGGCCAGGAGCAAGAAGGTGGGACTAGTTTAGTTTGGAATTATGTTCAGCATGGACTGGTTGGACCAAAGGGTTGGTTTCCATGCTATGTGAGTCTATACATATAAAAGAAAACCTAATTCAATTGAGAAAAACAGCAGCATCTATCCTAATTCCCTATTCACTGATAATATTGAATTCCTTTCTGTCTCTGACCCTTGCATCAGCAGTTTGGTCATGATATGTAAATATAAACCAACAGAAAAACTGCATTTCAAAACAATTTTGCCAGTTAAAACATTGCATACAGATTGAAACAAAACACATTTTTACACCTTTTTAGATTTTGTACTCTTTTCATCTTTACCTGTCTTAATGCTCGAACGCAATGCTAGTTCACTGACTGTAGCTTGAGAGTAGAGGGCTTCTGATCTTTCGTGGTAGAGAAAATAGATAGATCTGGATGATGAGGTCAACTAGCTCCAGGGCTAAAAGACCTGGCTGCAGACTGCAGTATATCAAAGTGAGTGACAATAGTCTTGGCTAACTAGCTGGCAGACATTGGCAAGGCAATGAAGAGATGGGTGGGAGGATGAATACTTTTATCTTCAGAGAAGGCAACTCCTCTTGAGTATTTGTATTCAGAGCATGAGGACAACAGCCTGAGTTTCCAATGCAGTAGATTAGCTTAGATTACTTACAGTGTGGAAACAGGCCCTTCGGCCCAACAAGTCCATACTGACCCTCCGAAGAGAAACCCACCCAGCCTCATTCCCCTACATTTACCCCTTCACCTAACACTAAGGGCAATTTAGCATGCCCAATTCACCTAACCTGCACATTTTTGGACTGTGGGAGGAAACCGGAGCACCCGGAGGATGGTGCTGTAATGGAGGCTGTGGTATCGACCATCACTGGTTGGGTCCATAAGTCTGTTGATGGAGTAGGTTACAGGTTTCACACTGTACGGGGTAGCTTCCAAGATCTTTTACACGCCTTGACATTGAATGAGGGAATTTTGGCAGACTTCCCAAATTACCAAACACCTTGTTGTCTTTAGTTATCAGCTTTATTTTGGAGTGTAGCTGTAGAAGATCCTCATTTGAGTCCTCTATAATGCAGTTAATGTGCAAACTTGCCAGTGAACTGGCATCTGTACTAAGTTCTTTTTTGTGTGTTGCGTTTGTAGAACAGTTACGCTGAGTGTAGCACTGTGTGTAGATCTGGCTTCTTGGCTGTCATGTAAGGAATATACAATGGCTTATCTGAGCTAGTGACTGCAATGCATAGTTAAGTGACAGTATGTTTTCACCATCACCGATGTCTTAATTGCTTTATTCTATAAATTAGATTAGTATCTCTGAGCCGTTGGAGTTTACGTGTACAATCTTATAGGCTGCTGGGTGCTTATCTTGGGGTAAAGTTCTTTCACTAGTCCAGTGTGATAGTTCTTTTCTACTTACCTCTATACATTACAATTTATTGAAGACAGCTCTCACGTGTTGTTTAGGACCTCCCTCTTTGCATGCGTCTTTCTAATCTGGTCTTATCTTTCATTTCTTGAACTGCTGCAGTTCATATGCAGTAGGTACACCCACAATGCTGCTTAAAATGCACTTTCCAACCTGATTCACCATGTCCAAGAAGCATGTATATCATTTACACAGTTTGCGCTGGAAATTCACTATGGCTCTTGTCTTCCATGACTCCACAGTGTTCTCGTTATTGGTGTATATATCCCAGAAACATGACTGTAATTTTTGAGATTCGGCATTGCCCCTTAAGTGTAAAGACTGTGTTTTAATAGTAGTGCTAACACTCTCTGACCCTAGAATCATGTCACTTTTTTGTGTGATTATGCACTAGGATATCATCTATGTGGCAAACAGTTCCTTGTTTCCTTCCAATATTCTGAACATTACTCTCTGAAATATTTCTAATGCAGATTCCAAATGGTAAATACTAACACAATAGTGCCTGAACAATGTGATAAGTCAGCAATCATAACTCATTGTCTAGGAGTACCTTGTTTCTTGCTAATTTGGCTGGACTGTGATAAAATCAGATGGATTTCTATTTGAAATCCTCAGTGAGACCCAAACACAATCTTTATTCTCCATTTGTCCTGTCAAGTATTATCATCCCTCAACACCATTGTGTTGGTTCAGTCATGCTGGCTTAATAATCTTTCATCTTTTCCAATCAAGATGAAGAATTTGCCTTGGAGTATACAGGAAGTTGAGCTTAGTATCTTCTTGTAGATTATGGTTTAGTGTTTTTGCTTTCCGATATGTGACTTTGGCTTCAAAATCTTCTGAGAACCTTTCTCATCTTCCAGAATCTTCTTTGTTTGCTGATTTGAGTACAAAGTTTTCCCAAATTCTCTTCTGGCCTATGGAGAATTCTACTCTTCTGCTTTATGTTTGAAGTCTTCCGATATTCTGTTTTGATGCTTTGGAGTCTTCCCATTTTCTTGCAGTGTCTCTGCACTGTGGATCTTGGTTCTCACAGTTTCCCTTGCTGTTCACAACTTTATTCTATGCATTAGGCTAACACTAACATTGGTATAGTTAGAAGCTTCTCCTTAGTATGTTTAGCCTGTAGGTATCTACCCAATCTCTCTTAGAGGCCCAAGCCTTTCACTCCTTCAGTACTGTAACATAGTATATTTCCATCTATCCATTATATGTTGCTGGATGCCTCTCCAATGCAATGTTTTCGCATCTCTCTTTACATGTTTCTTTCTAATGTGCTCTTCTGTTCTTGACTGCTGATATTAAAGTAAAATCAGCCATTGTATCATGCTTTGTATATTCTATTACTATACATTGGACTTCATCACAAATGTAAAATGATAGAATAATTTGTCTTTAAGAGATGATAAGAGATTTTACAAAACTTGTATGAGACACAAGTAAGGATGATTGCATATCATCCTCATTTTGTATTGTCTCTGTGTTTCATTTCTCCTAAGGCTGAAAGTAAGTAAAGACGAATCTTGACTTTGAATCTTGACATATTTTGGCAAAGTGTCGGTTTTTTCAAGTTTCATGGGTGGTTTTCTCATGCTATCTTACCAAAGCCACCTCAATAACTACCTACTATGATCCGATACTGTGCATCTCATCTGATGCTAGCTGGTTGTGCCACTCACCATACCCTGATAAACTGACCAGTTCTTGAATTCCTGGAATTCTCGGTATGGTCACCATCTTTAAAAGGACATTTTTAACCCAGACAAGCACTGTTCATTTGGAGCTGCCCTGATCATACCTGGCATTTGCCGTAGACATAATAGAGGAAGGGAATTAACAGCCTACTTTGTGGACAGGCACCTGTCAAGACAAGCCATCATGTATAGAGGGCCTTCCCTATGTACCCAAAAGATTATCTTCCAAATCACCTCCACTTCCTCCAAGGCCACTAATGCTGTGTGGAAAACCTTTGGAGCCCCATTCTCCAATGCTCAGTCATTGTTATTTATTTGACAGCACTATTCTGAATCCTCTCAGGACGTCCAGAAGATGTAATGCACCATCACTTAAGTAGTTCAGGATAACTTTAAGTAACACAAGGAAGTAATGATGTTGGGCCCTGCTGGTGTGTGCAGATAACAGCGCTCGTTGGATCCAGCCATCATTATAATGGACAAGCAGCACATCGGTTACCTGCTGCTTGTATCCCATTGAATGTATAATAACGCAGCACAGTCCCTGTGCCTATTTTCAAAGGCTATCCAGTTGTAGCGATACAGTTGTTTAGGAAGGGCACTGAGAGCAAAGGATTGTGGGTGATTGAGTTGCACAAAACTAGCTTGTGTCAATAGCCTGTCCAATCAACTTTTGCCCCAATGACTTTTTCAGACCAGGATGGCTTCTAATAGTATTCTGTTTCTGACCTTAACCATGTATGTTTGCTTTTATGTTGGACATTCATCTTCCTACCAGTCTACCACTACCCAGCCACTACCTATTCAGCTTTCCAAACTGTACATTCTACTCAATCACATAACGTTATATGTTCTATTGATGTTTATCATTTTGTTTTCCTGAGGTAGCCTTTTCAATAATTTATATCAGGTAGTAGCTGTGATGGATGCTTAGATTGTTTTTTTTCCTCCATTTCCTACTTTGCTGCTCCCATTACGCTCTGGGAGAATTGCTTTATTGGTTTGTTAATGTTGTTGGCAGCTGCTGAGACCAAATTTCATGGAATTTTTCCTTTAAAGCTGAAGACTGTTAACTGGTACACAAGTAAATGTTTATATTGGTATCAGTGTGATTTCTGACAGACATTCACCAACCTCACTGTTTATGAAGAGAATGTAAAACATTTACTTTTCTGAACTTCATTTAAGCCTTTGATTTGCCAGAAAAGAATTGTTATAACATCCTTTGTATTAACTATAAAATGTGAATACTTATTTTATATTTAATATAAATAATACTTTAACTCTTTCTGAAATGCCATTAAGCAAGGATGTTAAATGCCAGCCTAACTTATATTCCGAAATGATTAGAGAAATTAAAATGAAAATAGGAATATGAATATTTACAATAGAATTGTTCATCAATTGCAAATATCAAGTTGATAGTTGGTACTTTCCAGTCCCTAGTCCCTATATATTTCCTCTCGCCCATGTTTATCTCTTGTTTTAATTGTGCGTCATTGAGAATGTGATGATGTTCCTATGCATTTGTTGCCTTTGTCCTTCTAAGTTTAGAGGTTGCAGATTTGCAAGGTGCTTTGGAAGGAACTTTGGTGAGTTACTGTAGCACATCTTGTAGTTGGTGCGCACTGCTACCACAGTACAACAGTGGTAAAGGGAGTGAATATTGAAGGTGGCGGTCGATAGGGTGTCAAAATAGATGGCTTTGTCCTAAACAGTGTTGAGGTTCTTGAGTGTTGTTGGAGTTGTACCCATTCAGCCAAATGAAGAATATTCCATCCTACCCCTGACTTATGCCTTGTAGATAGTGGACAAGCATTGACAAAACAGGAGATGAGTTATTCACCACAAAGTTCCTAGTCTCTAACTTGCTGTTCTAGTCATTGTGTTCACATGGCTGGTTCAGTTCAGTTTCCAGTTGAATTGATAGTGGGAGATTGGCAATAGGGATACAATTGAATGTTATGTAACTTATTGATAACGGCCATTGCCTGGCAGTTATGTCGTGTGAATATTTCTTATCACCTATCAACTCAAGTCTGGATATTGTCCAGGTGTTACTGCATATGGACATGGACAGCTTCAGTATCTGAGGAGTCATGAATGGTGCTGAACATTGTGTAACCTCAGCAGAATAGAACCCCACTTCTATAATACATTAATGGTCATTGGTGAAGCAGCTGAAGATAGTTGGGCCTAGGATACTCACTGAGGAACTGGTGCAGAAATGTCCTGGATCTAAGATGATTGATCTCTCATGAGCAAAAAAAGTCTTGCTTTGTGCTCAAAATATCTCCAACCAGCAAACAGCTTTTCCCTGATTCCTGCTTGAACCACTTTTGCAAAGGTTCCTTGATGCTACACTCAGTTAAATTCAATTGTGGGCGTCACTCACTGTGCTGGCATTTATTGCCCTGTCCCTAGTTAACCTTGATCAGGCAGTGGTGAGCTGCCTTCTTGAATCCATATGCTACAGGTGGACCCATAATGTGGTGCGGGAGGGAATTCCAGGATTTTGATCCAGTGACAGTGAAGGACAGTCATAGAGACATATAGCATGAAAACAGACCCTTCAATCCAACTCCATGTCGACCATGTTCCCAAAACTAAACTAGTTTCACTTGCCTGCGTTGGCCCTCCAAACCTTTCCTGTTCATGTACTTAACCAAATGTCTTTTAAATGTTGTAACTGCACCTGCATTCACCACTTTGTCTGGCAGTTTATTCCACACACGAACCACCCTTATGTCCTTTTAAAGACTCTCTTCTCTCACCTTAAAAATATGGCCCTTAGTTTTGAACTTCCCCACCCAAGGTAAAATACCTTTGTTATTCACCTTATCTATGCCCCTCATGATTTTATAAATCTCAATAAGGTCTCCCTTCAACCTCCTATGGTCCAGTGAAAACTGTCTCAGTAAATCCCCATTCCTAGCCATATCCTGGTCAATCTTTTCTGTACCGTCTCCAATTTAATAATATCCTTCCTACAACAGGGTGACCAGAACTGCACACAGTACTCCAGAAGAGGTCTCAACAATGCCTTGTACAACCTCAACATGACATCCCAACTCCTTTACTCAAAGGTCTGAGGTATGAAGGCAAGCATGCTACTGCCTTCTTATCCACCCTGTCTACCTGTGATGCAAATTCAAAGAATTATATACCTGAACCTCTAGGTGTCTCTGTTCTACAACACTACCCAGGCACTCCCTCCTCATCTTTGGAATTCAGCTCTTTTGTCCATATTTGATATTACATAACCTTTACTGTGATCAGAAGCTGCGTAGTCCTGGTGGCATACAAACTGAGCCGCGGTGAACAGATTAGTCCTTTGCTAAGTGCTGCTTGACAGCATTGTCTTTGATCCCTCGTATCACTTTACTAAAGTGCAAGAGTGGATTAATAGGGCGATAATTGGCCTGGTTGGATATGTCCTTCATTTTCTGGACAGGATATACTTGGGCTATTTTCTACATTGTTGGCCAGTTACCAGTGTTGTAGATATATTAGGATGGTTTGGTTAGGGGCATGGCGAGTCCTGGAGTACATGTCTGAAGTACTATCAGCTGTCAGGGCCCATAACCTTTGCAGCTGCTTCTCGATCCCATGTGGAGTGAATCAAATTGGAGGAAGAACGGCACCTGTGGTGCAGTGAGCACAAGGAGGTGGCCGAATGAATCATCATCCATTTAGCACTTCTGGCTCTAAGTGAATGTAAACACTTCAGCTCTTCTTTTGTACTGATAGAGTCATAGAGATGTACAGCATGGAAACAGACCCTTCGGTCCAACCCGTCCATGCCGACTAGATATCCCAACCCAATCTAGTCCCACCTGTCAGCACCCGGCCCATATCCCTCCAAACCCTTCCTATTCATATACACATCCAAATGCCTCTTAAATGTTGCAATTGTACCAGCCTCCATCACTTCCTCTGGCAGCTCATTCCATATATGTACCACCCTCTGTGTGAAAACGTTGCCTCGTTTCTCTTTTATATCTTTCCCCTCTCACCTTAAACCTATGCCCTCTAGTTCTGGACTCCCTGACCCCAGGGAAAAAGACTTTGCCTATTTATCCTATCCATGCCCCTCATAATTTTGTAAACCTCTATAAGGTTACCCCTCAGCCTCCAATGCTCCAGGGAAAACCGTTCAGCCCCAACCTGTTCAGCCTCTCCCTAAAGCTCAAATCCTCCAACCCTGGCAGCATCCTTGTAAATCTTTTCTGAAACTGTGCTGAGCTCCCCTGTTCTTGAGGATGGGGACTTCCATGGTGCCTTCTTTTACTTGTTTAATTGCCCATTGGCATTCATTCCTAAATATGGCAGGACTGCAAAGCTTACATCTGATTTGTTGGTTGTAGGATCAGCGCAGCCAAGCACATGCTGTCTCTATCCATCCTGTCCCATTCTTTCAGTTTTAAAGACTTCCTGTGTAATTCTCTGCAACTTGCATTTTTCAAACAAACACAGAAATCTTTTCTGACACATATATACCATTTTAACAACTATGGGTTTTTGTGAAGTGGAAAGCTCAATATTCTTGCAATAACATGGGGCCCAATGCTACACACAGTAAGTCTTGTGAAGACTTACATTGGCTCATCATTTCAAGAGGTTCTATATCTCACTCACAGCCCCAAACATAAAAGCAGGTGCTGCCTAAATTCCTCTTGTGTAACTAATCAATGTAACCTATTCCTGGTGAATGCAAGAAGTCCATTATATCGGAACCAGTCACCTCATCAATCTGACTGAGGTAGCTAATGTTACAGAATAACAGCTGCGATCTGAGTTGAAATATGTCCTCGCCGGTGCTTCAGTTCTAAGATTTTCTCTCATTTCTTGAACTTTTCATATGTTTTCTGAGAAGTATTCTATGTTAGTCTTCTCATTAGAATTATCAAGAGACCTAAAGCCTGTTTTAGAGAGTGGTTCAGTGTGCAAGTAGTCTGACACCATAACGGCTCGGAAGTCTTTTTCACGTTCTTGATTCATTGCTTGTTAGTCATCGAAATTAGATGCCATGTTGAACATTTACGCCGGTAAGACAGTTCGATTTGTACCCCAATATAGCAAACAGCAGTATTGTGCCATGTCTAGAGAAGTTGTTCCTGTCAATAGAACAATTAACTGTCAATGTAATTGTTCATCACTTGACTTGAGTTTTATGCCAGGACCTAACTGCCTGTGGTCTGGTGTGAAGCCAGTATAGAAAAGCTGCCAGTTGATACACTAGAACATCTTTGCAAATGGGTTGAAATTCTCAGGAAATCATCTGGTCATCACACTGCTTGGATGTAGCTCAACAGGTTGGAAAATAATGAAACCCTAAAATATTCACTGAAAAATGCCAATAAAATGAGCCAAGTTGTAATCTTCAGTACATTTTGTGTTCGATTTGTACAATGGAAACCTCCCGTAAATATTCTATTGCAGATGAGGTGGTGACGATTTGGCATCTATCAAGAGGTAATGTGTGTGTTCTATAATTCTTACACCTATAATATTAAGTTCTGAAAGCAAGAAATGAGACTTAAAACTGCCAGCAATTATGAACTATATTATTAAATGACTTTGACACAGGGAGTTCCCAGACGTCATTGCCTCTTGAATCTGACTTGTCTGATTGAAAAGTATGCTGAACCAATTTTGAGAATTGCCTTTTTTGCTGTTATATTAGCCTTAAACTGTTAAGTAACGCATCGAAATGCAAAACATAATTGACATTTAGGGAGTGCTTTTCCAATCTCACTGTAATCATAGGAAACAATCAGCTTAGAAGCCACATGAACCCAGATTTCTAGAATGTTCAACAACATTTTACACAGCAAGTTATTGTGACCTGGAATCCATTGTCAGAAAGGCTGGTGGGAGCCAATTCAACAGTAGCATTTAAAAGTGAATTTGATGTCTGTTTCAAAGTAAGGATCTGCAGGGCTGAGGCGAAAGAGCAGGAGGAATGAGACTAATTGGATAGCTCTTTCAAAAAATTGACACAAACTCGATGGAATAAATGGCCTCCTGCTGTACCAAATGATTGTGGTGCTAAAAAGATAAAACTACACAATGATCCTTTAAAATTTCCCCTCTGGCACATTTATTTAACCTTTAGTCTTTGTACCTTATCTTTCTCAATTTTGACTTCTTTCTTTTTGACCTTTCAAACCTCTTTTGTATTAACCAAAAAATCTTTCATTTTGGATGGTTAAAGTTTAAAATGCTACCCTTAACTTTTTCCTGTGTTGTGTCATGTCTCAGAGTCTGTGTATCAGTATACCTTTATGTGACATGCTTGTGATGTCATAATTGTGTTGTACCATGTGACCTGAGGGTATAAAGATATCATACTCCATCTTAACTTGTGAATCACCTGAAACGTGATGCTACTGGAAGCATGTTGTTCCGTCAAACTGACTAACTTAATCTTAGTTCATATAATGTTCTGAAGCTGACATTACTTTGGCTAAGTTTGAGTTGCATTGCATTTTCTGGAATAAAAGAAAAACCATACTCCTTGCACACACATCATTTTTGCAAGGCGATGGCAATCTGGTGCTACCACTCACCACCACCTTAATGGCTTAGCAATCACAAAGCCATTCCCTAATACTTTCAACCCTATTCACTCATCCTAGTCACTATTTAACTAGCATGCCACATATCTGTTCAAAGTCGCATCTATTATGTCAGCACTACTCTGTCCCCATGTCTGTTTGTCATTGTGCAGTTGGAGAATATCACATACAGCCAAGCAATGTGACATATCCCAATGTGAGCTTTTATTTGCCTACACTAACAATGACTACTGGAGACTGAAGCTTGCCCTCACAGTGCAAATCAGCTTTTGGCATCGCAACCAATGAATATTTTACAGCACTTGATGGCCTGCTGCATGCAGTTCTCATCTTTGGAAATGGCGTCAGTGAGGTTCAGTCTTGTTTAAGGCACCCAATGCATCTGAGCTCCATCATGGCCGGGAATGTTTTCATCGTCCTCCTCAGAAAACTGCTCCCATTTTCCCCACTTCTACAGCATCCAGCACCTCACCTCGTTGTCTGCTCCAACTATGCAGAACAGAGCACTGCAGGATGATGGGGTACACTCAGTTTGAACAATGGCGGAGGGCTTACACTAGACTGATCCAAGCAATCAATCAGCATCTTCAGTGGCCCTATATTTTGTATCATAATGGCCCATGTCAAGGTACTGGCAGCATTAGACTCACACTTTGCATCAGTCAACATCTTGCTGAATGGTATCATGAGCTCTGGTAGCAATGAATAGCCCTTGATTCCCAGTAATAGATTAGATTAGGTTCTCTACAGTGTGGAAACAGGCCCTTCTACCCGTCCACACCAACCCTCTTAAGTCACCCAGACCCATTTCCCTCTGACTAATGCACCTAACACTTTGGGCAATTTAGCATAACCAATTCACCTAACTGGCACATTTTTGGATTGTGGGAAGAAACCCATGCAGACAATGTACAAACTCCACAAAGACAGTCACCTGAGGCTGGAATCGAACCCAGGTCCCTGGTGCTGTGAGGCAGCAGTGCTAGCCTCTGTGCCACCCCTTTGCTTTGTGAGGAAACTTGGACTCTCAAACACACCGGGCATATGGGAGTGCTCCAGACTGAATGGGTTGTGGCAGCTGCCGAGGTACTGGACGCACTCTTCCAGGAAATGGTAACAACAATTACAAATAGAATACCAATGAACTCTGTTGCATTGTGATATGACTCTCTCTCAGTATCACTTGTGTGCAGACATTCTGGACCTACGGAACCCAGCCACAAAATTGAATCCTACTGCCTGGGCTGCAGCACTGATGCCATCCTGGGGAAACAAAATGAACCAGTGTGGTTTTGCACATGGGATTGGTCATTGGCCTTTGTGGGGGCATGGTTGAGAGATCCCAGAGAGACCATCTGTCCCTACCTGGAAGAAGCCAATGTCTTAGATGATCAAAATGGCTGTCACCTTCATGGTCACCAAGAGAGGATGACCTGCTATTCCTACAGCTCTCAGGTCCCACTCCAATGTCCAACATGGGTCTGTCACAATGTCCTGGGACATATGGACTTGGTTTGGGCCAAGCGTCAGTCAACCCCAGGAAATGATTCAATTTGATTGATTTGATTTATTATTGTCACATGTGCCTAAGTAGAGTGAAAAGCTTGCACTACAGGCACATCATAACTTACAAAGATCATAGAGTGATACAACAGAGCGAGAACTACAAAGTTATGGCTGCAAAGAAGGTTCACAAAAGCAAGATCAACATTGGGATTTGAAATTTGAAAGGTCCATTCAGAAGTCTAAGACAATGTTCTTGAATCTGTTGGTCCGTGTGTTTATGCTTTTGTTATCTTTTTTGATGGAGGAGTTTGGGAGAGGTTTGGGCGGCACGGTGGCACAGTGGTTAGCACTGCTGCCTCACAGCGCCAGAGACCCGGGTTCAATTCCTGCCTCAGGCGACTGACTGTGTGGAGTTTGCATGTTCTCCCCGTGTCTGCGTGGGTTTCCTCCGGGTGCTCCGGTTTCCTCCCACCATCCAAAGATGTGCAGGGTCAGGTAAATTTGCCATACTAAATTGCCCGTAGTGTTAGGTAAGGGGTAAATGTAGGGGTATGGGTGGGTTTTGCTTCGGCGGGTCGGTGTGGACTTGTTGGGCCGAAGGACCTGTTTCCACACTGTAATCTAATCTAATCTAAATCTAATCTAAACAGGGGTGGGAGGGGTCTTTGTTGTTGGCTGCTTTTCCATCAAGAGGCATCGAGAAGTTTAGATGAAGTTAATGGATGGAAGGCTGGCTTGCGTGATGAACGAGGATGCATTCCCAAGTTTCTGTAGTTTCTCATGATCCTGGGCAGAGCATTTGCTGTACCAAACAATGTTGCATCCAGATAGAATGCTTTTTATAGTGCAACAATAGGAGTTGGTGAAAGTTCTTATTGACATACTAAATTTCCTTAGCCTTCTGAGGAAAAAGAGGTGTTGTGTCTTCGTGACCATCGCATCAGCGTGGGTGGTCCCGGACAGATTGTTGGTGATCGTGACTCCAAGGCTTTTGATGCTCTCGACCCTCTCCACCTCAGCTCCACTGATGCAGATAGGGGCATGTCCTCCTCCTTGCTTTCTTAAGTCGATGATCAGCTCTTTAGTTTTGCTGACGCTGAGGGAGAGATTGTTCTATTTGCAGCACGCTACCAAGCACTCCATCTCCTTCCTCGATTCTGTCTGATCATTGTTTAATGCTGCAGATGGAGAACTGTCGGCTTTCTGGGCACCCACTGCATCCTGCGGGGTCCTGAGGCTGTGACCTCCCCTGGGGCTGGTTGCTCCTGGTCTTCTGTGGCAGCCAGATGTTGCTCCTGGACTTGCCATCAGCCCTCGACCTCCGGCAACTACCTACACCTTCTTAAGTAGACACCCACAGCCAGCAGAAGCAGGGCCCAGGACTCTCAATGAAAATGGAATAAAAGGAGCAAAAGGGATCCTTCGATCACCCAGCATCTATGAGTGCAAGACCTCGCAGATGAGGGCTGAGTATACTTCTCTGTACAGTGAGACACACCCTGATAACTGAGAGACCTATTTCCATCACTCATCCACAGTTAGGCTCAGCATGTACATCATGTTAAATAAAAGGTTCAGCTAGTTCGCCTGTGATGCCATGGTTGTGTACCAGTGAAACCTCGGTTAATAGAAAATCGCTTAATACAAGTGATGGGGCCTTGGGGAAAAGTGGGGTTAGGGGCAGATCAGCAAAACATGTCACTCAGGGTTGCTCAAAAATCACCCATAAGTCTAACATAAACTACAGCACAGCTTGAATGAAGGTTGAAGTCATATCTATTAACAAAACAAAAGTAAATTTAACACAGTACATATAAAAAAAAGTAAGAAAGCTGATCTCTGTTCAGTACATCTGACAGAAAGCTGCTCTATCAGCAGCTGACATTGGCACATGCACAGGACAAAATGCATGAACCAATTCCTGCTGGAATTGCAAACAGAGGTAAGCATTCTCGAAAATAACATTTCCTACTTCTTTGCGATGTTATCGCCAAATCGTGCTGCCAAAACATGTGTATTACAAGAACTACCGTCACACACAGAAGTAGGATTAAGATAAGGATGTGATGCTTTGCATGAGTTTACAATATTTAGAATTGGAAGAAAGGTAACATGAAACTGGAATGGTGTGCCTCAAATTTCTTAAGATGTTATTAGAAATTAAAAACTGGACTTAGAGAAAGGGAAATGAAAAGAATTGACTAAAGCGGGGTTGGGGCAGTAGTGAAAACTCAGCAACAAAGGGGAGATACGACAAGTAAACACAGGGGTGATGGGGGTAGTGGTGGAGGGCCAGGGGAGTGGGACACAATGAACATAAGAAATGGAGATGAGTGAGGGGGTGGAACAGAGGTGGTGGTTAAAATCAGATGTGGATAGGGCTTCAGGGAAAACAACCTGGGAGGGGAATTGCGAAGAAAAGGGGGAGAGACAAAGCCTGGTGGAAAAGGGAAATAGAACAGGAAAGGAAAAGGGAAAAGAAATAGGAGCCATGGGGAGAGATGGTGGGAGGGAAGAGAAAGAACGAAGGAAAGCGTGAAAGGGGGGATGCAAAAAAGAAGGAGGGGGTAAGAGAAAGGGAAAGGTGAAGTGAAGGGCGGGGACAAAAAGATGAAAGTGGGATAAAGGTTCAGGGAAGTAGGGATGAGAGGAAGGGAGGAAAAGCAGAGAGAGAAAGAGGGGGGCATAGGAAAAGTAAAGGGGAATTCAGATGTAGAAGTCTGAGGTCACAGGTCGGTGCAATATCAAGGGCCGAAGGGCCTGTTCTGCACTGTATTATTCTATGTTCTATAAGAGAGAGAAAAACAGGAAAACAGACTTAAGAAAGCTCGAAATGGAGAAAGACAAAAAAAAACAGAAGGAAAGAGAATTGAAAAAACTTGAACTCAGAAGAGATAGAGAAATTCAGAAATACAAGTTGGCCATGAAATAGCTCAGAGAAATGGAACACTTGCACATTGACAATGTACTAGTTTTAGAGAACAGACAAATAAGAAATCAAAGGTTTAAAGAAAAAATGCTGGAACTGACAAGTGATGAAAAGAAACCAACATGCTTTCATTTCAAAATGACTAGAATGCCTAAGCCAATTACTGGATATAAAAAATGAAACCAAATGCAATCATAAGAAAGTCTAAGGAGTCTTCAGAAAACATACAGTCAGGAACTGAAACAAGTACAAAAACTTAAGTAATGACTAGAATGCCTAAGCCAATTACTGGATATAAAAAATGAAACCAAACGCAATCATAAGAAAGTCTAAGGAGTCTTCAGAAAACATACAGTCAGGAACTGAAACAAGTACAAAAACTTAAGTAGTGGTACAAGGAGAACACATTTCCTTAGAACTTACTAAGGATGGAGAGAGAGTTCAGAATGTCATGACAATGCTTTCTGAAAATTGCCGAAGAAAATCAGACTGCTGGACTTTCTGAGCACTTTATCTGAAAAGGAGATATACTGCTATCCTTAGACTTCAAAATAAGAATCAAAATATTTCGACACAGGAGCACATCAATTGTTAATTCTGGCTAATGGTACTAGTTGATATCCAGTGAGGTTGATGAAACAGAAAATATTAGTTAGAGTTATATATCTACAGGCTACAAACTGACTTAATCTCATTGTCTGGAGTTTATTTAATGAGTGACTTGGTAAATGGAGAAGTTGCAGTTAGAGTAATGAAACAAACTAATATAGAAGAAATTAACTCAATTTTGAGAAATAATGTTTTGTGTTAAAGTATATTTGCATCACTAAGGATAGTGGAACAAATAATGAGGGTAAAAGAAACTGAAGTATTACAGAAAGAACATCTTGGATTGTTGTGGTTCTGTTTGCCAAGCTGGGAATTTGTGTTGCAGACGTTTCGTCCCCTGTCTAGGTGACATCCTCAGTGCTTGGGAGCCTCCTGTGAAGCGCTTCTGTGATGTTTCCTCCGGCATTTATAGTGGTTTATCTCTGCCGCTTCTGGTTGTCAGTTCCAGCAGTCCGTTGCAGTGGTCGGTATATTGGGTCCAGGTTGATATGCTTATTGATTAAATCTGTGGATGAGTGCCATGTCTCTAGGAATTCCCTAGCTATTCTCTGTTTGGCTTGTCCTATGATAATAGTGTTGTCCCAGTCAAACTCATGTTGCTTGTCATAACAGGGGATGAAACGTCTGCAACACAAATTCCCAGCTCAGCAAACAGAACCACAACAATGAGCACCCGAGCTACAAATCTCACAAACTTTATCTAAACATCTTGGATCGTTTTCTGACTGTGTTGTGACTAGATCTCAGGCCAATAGAATTAAACAGGGAGAAGAAAAATCTATGAAGCAGGAACATTATTTTGAATTCAGTTGTTGGATGCAAGTTTGAAAATGTAATAAAAGAAGTGAAGATAAAGAGAATAAGGCTGATATGTTTAGTCCATCGTCTTCACTGAAAATGAAAGAAACAGATTTGGAATTGAAAGACTTATGCTAAACAGCCTTCAAAGAAATTGAATTACAAACAATACCTGGGTGTTGTTATTTGAAATCAGAGTATTAATTAGGAAATGGAGACCACGTCAAATATCAGTCAAACAGTCGATGAGGAATTGGCAGTGGTCAGATAACTCTGTAATTGTACAGTGTGCAATGATGATTGGGTTGCTTTATTTGCCAGAGCTGAGAACGACATTTGCACCATTTCACTGAACTGTTTGATTGGTTATAAAATGTGATTTTGGTTGTAAATTTGACTGAGTGAATTTGTTAAGGCAAAGGTAACTAATTTAGACCACGCCAAAGCCAAGTGGGACAAAGCCAAGTAAGCACAAAGAGATGCAAAATTATAGGCTATTTTAGATGTTCCTATGCTTACGATAAAATGTGAAATTTTACATTATGTTGGATTGAGTGGATGGTATTGCAGTTTGTTCTAAGTTTCAGCAATGCTGTTGTATCGTTTAACTAACCTGTTGGCAAAAGGAAGAAAATTTGAATGGATGCTAGAATATCGAAGTGCCTTTAAAAAATTAAAATCTGTGCTGACAACTGCATCAGGTTTAGCTGTACTGAATTATGCAAAGCCACTCAAATTGGCTGTTCATGCCAATGACACCAGTGTTTTACTGTAAGATGATGACACAGTGATTGAATATCTGTCAGTTTTTTTGAAGAAATTGATAGCATGGTTACAAAAGTTTTCGACCGTTGAGAAAGTGACATTGAGCCTTGCACTGGTTCCACATCATTTTGAAATACACAAAAGCAACAACATGCAATAAACTTATTGATATAGACTAGAATGTTACGAATATTTCAATGGAGTTTAATTCTACAAATGTGTAATTTAAAGTTGCTTGAGTTCCTGAAAAAAAATCATTGTGGAAGCTTAATCAAGAGTGCATTTGCAAAAGACAGAATGGCACAATAGCGATTAATTCATGCAAGAATAATTGCTGTGCAACCCATCGTATATTTAATGTTAACATGTTATTACTGTTAATATAACATAGAATTAGCGGTATGATAACTTTTGATGAATAATGAAAATGTCCCTTTAAGATGCATATTGATTCTTCTTTTTGGAGAGGTGTCATATAAACTGTCAGATTTATATACATTTTTAATACTGTTTATTTTATCATTAGGTTTTGAACTTTGAGTTAGTAACCTATGGACTTACTGTGTGCCTGTAGTTAGTTATTAACTATTAAGTATTTCTGTAGCCACCATGTTCTCTTTTAAAATAGTTTGCAAGGGCTACTTTGGGACCCAACACATCTTTGTTTAGTTTAGCATGACAAAGGTGGCCAATTATCCCTTGATACATTTCTGGGGAATGGGAGTTTAAGGGGGCATCCCATAGTAGAGATTTTGTTTCAGTTTTACTTTATTTTGCTCAGTTCTATGAAGTCCTTGCATGGACATACATGGATAGGCAGAGTCATAGAATCATACAGCATGGAAATAGACATTTTGGTCCAACTCATCCACACCAACCATGTTCCCAAACTAAACTAGTCCCAAAATAAACTGGCAGTTCATTCCACACAAAAACCACTCTGTATAAAAGAGTTGTCCCTCACGTCCTTTTTAATGCTTTCTCCTCTCCCCTTGCAAATATGCCCCCTCAGTTTGAACTCCCCTACTGTAGGGAAATACCTTTGCTATTCATGTTATCCATGCCTCTTATGATTTTATGAACCTCTATAAGGTCACTCCTCAATTCCCCATGCTCTAGCGAAAACGTCTCAGCCTATCCAGCCTCTCCTCAAACCTCAAATCATCCATTCCTGGAAACATCCTAGTAAATCTCTTCTGAACTTTCTCCAATTTAATAATATCCTTCCTGTAGCAGGTGACCAGAACTGGACACAGTACTCCAGAAGAAGCCTCATCAATGTCTAGTATAACCTCAATATAACATTGCAAATTCTGTACCTAAAGGTCTGAGCAATGAAGGCAAGTGTGCTAAATGCCTTCTTAACCACCCTGTCAACCTGTGATGCAAATTTCAAAGAATTATATATCCAAACCCTAAGATCTCTCTATTCTACAATACTACCCAGGGCTCTACCATTAACTGTATATGTGCTGCCTTTGTTTGTTTTACCAAAATGCTATACTTTGCATTTATCCAAATTAAACTCCGTCTGCCGATTGACCAAAAATTAGGATCTCTTCGTAATCTTTGATAACCTTCTTCACTATCCACTATACCACTGATTTTAGTGTCATCCAAAAGCTCTGGAGAAGGGTAAAATATAGGCAACTCAAATGCAATGAATTGAAAGTAAGGAAAAAGCACATTATGCTGATCATGTAGCATTGAATTGAGTGTGAAAGTGCTACAGATACAGAAAAATAAATCACTGTGAATAGTAGACATTCTTGCAATCAATCAAAAAGTCAGTGAATCTTATTGATTGCCACCATTTTGAGAAATATTCGACTCACAGATCCTTTAGAAATTCTTTATATGTCTTTGTAAATCTCGTCAGCAGCTATCAGGTTGACAGGTGTATCTGGAGTTGAGTCAATACCAGCAGCGTGGGATGAGGTCCTTATAAGGTCATTAAGAGGTTATGTGAGGGCCTCTCTTGGTGGTGGGTCAGAAAGCTCAAGTATGGGCCCTCTTGTCAGAAGTTAACTCTGGTAGAGGTGGGAAGGTCATAAGGCTCATTCAGCCTAATTCAATGATCTTGCCCTCTCCAAACCTGCTGCTGGAGAGACCTGTAGATTCTGCATATAGGTAAAGCAGAGATGTGTCAGAGAGGGTGGTGGATGGATAGGAGATGCTTTATGATAAAATACTGGCTAAATTGAGAGCTCCATTGATACCACAGCTCACATCCTTTACTCCTAAGCTCTGTGATGGACAATAGCATATTGGAGGACAATCTTACAGCTCTGTGTTTTGATGTAGAATGTCATCTATTTGGAATTCACAGACACATGGAATTGATTTGTATTCAGCTGATCAGGCTGCTAACTTCCAATCTGAAATGTTGGCACTGGTGCTCCTCACTGGAAACACAGGCATGGTAAAACTGACCCCCTGGAGCCTTGCTATATATTGTCGGGAGTATGATATATCGGGTACTGCAATGCACCAAATGAACCCAAAACACAAAGTCACATTCCTTCATTGCAAACTTGAGTTTTACTGAATGTTAGAAAGGTTTCTTGTAAGATATTCGGCACTGTGCAAATGATTTGCTGCCCATCTGTTGAATGAAACAACAGGAGATTTGCTCAAACGCTCCTCATTAGTAAGCCTTTAGGGTTATGTCATGCTGTGTCTTTATAACCTGCTACACACATATCTCAATTAATTACTCATTAGAACGTCATAAATTTCATTGTAGGACAAACATCGTTGCCAAGGTAACTGCAGAATGCTGACGGATGTGACAGCATTGTCATAGTTCAATGAAAACAAAGCTGGTGAACAATTGTGTTAATCAAAATGACCTTTAAGTCCTCTCATCAAATAGATTTGCTGTAAGTTAATGGAATAATTAAGATATTTTCAAGCTGGTTAACCCAACTATCCCAGCTGTTGTGTAAAAGCTTGATAAAATGTTCAGATGATTGCTGAACACAGCATTTTCGATTTTGATTCTGTCTTAAATGCACATAATTTAATAAACTGAACATATTATTCCGACTTAACAGTATCTGCAAGGAATTGAGAGTGATGTCATGCACAATTAATCTGTGGAACCAGTATATCGTTAAGACACAGACGCATAGTTACTGCCAATATCTTCAGCCCCAACTTTAACTGGGGGTGCATTGAGGACAAGAGGAAATCTTGAGCCTTATCTAAATATTTGCATTGCAATGGGCGGCACGGTGGCACAGTGGTTAGCACTGCTGCCTCACAGTGCCAGAGACCCGGGTTCAATTCCCGCCTCAGGTGACTCTCTGTGTGGAGTTTGCACATTCTCCCCGTATCTGCGTGGGTTTCCTCCGAGTGCTCTGGTTTCCTCCCACAATCCAAAAATGTACAGGTTATGTGAATTGGTCAAGCTAAATTGCCCGTACTATTAGGTGTAGGGGAATGGGTTTGGGTGGGTTGCGCTTCGGCGGGTCGGTGTGGACTTGTTGGACCGAAGGGCATGTTTCCACACTGTAAGTAATCTAAACAGTCAATGGATTGCAGCAGGAGGGAGTCAGAATAAGAATTGGGGTGCAAATGGAAACAGAGTTTGGAATTGTGCAGGAGTAGGAATCGGAGCGGAAATCAAGGTGGAAGTGGGAATTTTGTCTGGAATGAGAATGAGATCAGGGTGCTGCCAGGTCCAAAAGGAAGTGATATACAGCCAGACAAGAGGAGGTTTGTGGGGTGGACAGAGAGCCCAGGGTAAAGGAAATCCCAGACTTTCTCTCTGTAGCTGGCGGCCTCTACACCGCACAAAACCACAGAATTAAAATGGGGCAGAGAAAATCAAAGGAAATACAATGCAGTCCTCTGAACTGTTGGTCTAGATACCTGCTTGCCTGACTGTCGCTGAGTTTTCAGGAGTACAATCTGAATGTTCCGGTTTGTGTTGGTAACTGTAAGTCTGATGATTTCCTTCAGTAAAGTCAATGCTGTAACTGCTGTCTGCCATGAGACCATTCAGAACCACAGGTCAAACCATACAAAGTGACATCTTGTTAGGCAAGGATAACAATAAAGACAAAGTCACCATGGGGTGTTATCAGATCATAGGAATGCTCTCTCACTGAAGAAAGGTAGTGTTTAACCAGGGGGTCACCACACCTCAGGCAAGGGGAGAGGTTGAAAAGGAGAGTCTTTCATAGTGACCTTAGTACAGGCAGGAATTGAACCTGCGCTGTCAGCATTACTCTATACAGCAAGCCAACCAATGAGCTAACCAATCCCTCAGGTGTCAACAGATACAATAAAAAATATTAAAAGAAGGAGCAACTTGTAAAAACAATAATAGAATTGTGACAAAGACCAGCCATGGATATGAACAAGATCTAGAGGCCAAAAGGACTCACTCTTGTTCCTATGTAACAGGTGCCAAAGTGTAACAATATTGCATGTTCTACCTGCCAATTCTTTCCAGCCCAGCTTGACTGCAAAGCTTGTGAATGAGACATCATTTATAAAGGAGTGCTTCAAGGATCTTTAAAAAAAGAAAATGGTTTTGATTGGTCTTTGTTCAATAATCAAAGTAATTACAAATTAACGGAAATTGCTGGGAAAACTCAGCAGGTCTGGCAGCATCTGTGGAGAGAAAGAGAAAGCAGAGTTAATATTTCAGGTCCTGTGACCCTTCTTTCGAACTCAACCTGGAACATTACCTCTGCTTTCTCTCTACAAACATGCTGGATTTTTTTCCAGCAATTTCTGTTACTGTTTTGGATTTCCAGCATCTGTAGTTCTTTGGTTTATTTTTCTCAAAAAATTAAGATGGGAGATTATATTGTTATAATGAAATAAATGAGTTAACTGTGGAAAAGGTTTCCAGAGTTTTATCAGTTAAAGAAAAGTTTGTAAACTAGCATTCATGCTGAATTTTTTTCAGAAGATTTTAAAATATTTCTGGGAGCAGAAGTAGTTCATTTAGCCATTGACTCTGCTCTATTGTTCAACATGATGCTTTAGCTAAACACAATACTCCAGTTCTCTTGCACACCCTCTAGAAATCTATATATTTCTTTGTGCAGCCTTCTGTTGCTAAGAATTCCACAGGTTCATCACCTGATGAGGGAAGAAATTTCACCTCAGTCCAAAATGAGACCGTGACCTCATGCTGTGAATATCCTCAACACTAGTCAGTGGAAACATCAGACCTGCTTTCAATTTGTCCAGACCTGTCAGAATTTTATGTTTCAATGAATATCCCATTCCTTTTTCTAAACTGTACAGCTGCAGAAGATAACTAACAGAGCAGCAAGCAATTACATATACAACTTGACAAAGATATGCAAATATGCTATTCAATAACACACAAATAAAATAAACATGCAAAGATAAGATCAAATGATTATAAACTAATAAACAATAATATGCCAATGTTTTTTTAAATAACGCACTGATTTAACTACATTGATAACAGAGACATTAGGACTCACCAAGTTATTAAAAATTAATTGTTACAGCCCAATTAACTTAAGTGTAAAAGAGATATATTGATCTAACCAATAAAATGGCACTCATAAATGTATCATGAAATCTCTCATCTCCTTGCCCAGCATTCAGCAACTGCAAGGGCTAGATTCTGCATCTCCTCCACCTATTTGCTGCAGGTTTCTTGGCCTGCACACCTTTGGATCTTCCACACCTTCCACATCTTCCACAACAGAAGGATGTTGTGAAGCTTGAAAGGGTTCAGAAAAGATTTACAAGGATGTTGCCAGCTGGGGATGTTTTCCCTGGAGTGTTGGAAGCTGAGGGGTGACCTTATAGTGATTTATAACATCATGAAGGGCATGGATAGGATAAATAGACAAAGTCTTTTACCTGGGGTGGGGGGAGTCCAGAACTAGAGGGCATAGGTTTAGGGTGAAAGGGGAAAGATATAAAAGGGACCTAAGGGACAACTTTTTCACTCAGAGGGTGGTGCGTGTATGGAATGAGCTGCCAGAGGAAGTGGTGGAGGCTAGTACAATTGCAGCATTTAAGAGGCATCTGGATGGGTATATGAATAGGAATGGTTTGGAGGGATATAGGGCAGACGCTGGCAAGTGGAACTAGACTAGGTTGGCATATCTAGTTGGCATGGACGAGTTGGACTGAAAGGTGTGTTTCTGTGCTGTACATCTCTATGACGTCAAGGGAGGTCATAATCAAGCTGATAACAAGTAAGAAGACTTACTATGCCCTTAGGGAGGGAGTTTTAGGATTTTGACCCAGCAACAGTTACGGAAAGATGATTTATTTCCAGGTCAGGAGGGAGGGTGGCTTGGAGGGAACTTGCACGGTGTGGTGTTGCCATGTATCTCCAGCCCTTGCCCTTCTAGATGGAAGTGGTCATGTGTTTGGAAAGTGCTGCTTAAGGATCTGTATTGAATGTAAAGTTTATGGCATGCATACCCATCCTATGTTTAGCTTTTGTTGTTGAGGCCAGACTCCTTACTTTCATTTGTTCCCTGGTTATGTTGGACTATCCCAAATCTTGAAAATTCTGACAATGGCTTGGCAGAACTCTATAGAAACACAGCTGCTTGACTTTCTAGCCTGAATGTTTTGATTTTCATGTGGGAAAAATTTTGATTCCATGACCCCAACTGACTGTGTGCACCTCCCAATTTTAGTCCTACGGTGTGCCAATTTGGGACTTAGTCTGGGAAATCCAGGAAGAATGAAAGCGATGGTTGATCCTCAAGGTAGGTTGGGTAGTAACTGGAAACTCCAGCTCTGTTTTCAAAGTTAACAAATAACAATTAAGCATCCATCCTACTCTAAGCCCCTCACTTTCCATGGACCATCCATGCTAAGTCATGTCAACCTATGCTCTTATCCCATGGCCCCTCATAATCACTGTGCCAAGCTGTGTCCTTGTTCTAACCCTGATGTGCCTTATATTCCATGCACCAACCTATGCCAATTGACTCATTCTTCTTAACCACATACCTTATAAGCCCCCTGTCATCCCCAAGGCCCTTCCTAGACACTATGATGATGCAATGTCAACTCAATATTCTTTGCCCTTACTGTTCCATGCCTACGCACCTATTATCCAACATGAACATAACTCAGGAGCCATGTTGGCAGAAAATAAAGTTGTTAGCCTGTCGAATATGTCACTATCAGAAAAAATACACACTCTCACTGATACAAAAAGACATTGAAATTCCTTAAACCAATCCCTTATGAAAACAGAGATTTCATTTAAGTGCTCACTCCCAATCTAAACAAACATGTATAGGATGGGTTGGAATTATTGATGATATTCAACAGCTGCATGACCTTGAATAAGTCCTATGATGGGTGACTCACATTCCTGTATGTGCTGAAGGTGGCACAATCACCTTGTTTTTTCTGTACTTGAGACTTGTTTTGCACTGTACACGAGAGAATTTTTCATTTGGAATCATTGGACTTCTCTCAGACCAGGATGGTAAACAGTGCCAGGAATGAACCGAAGCCTCCAGACCAGCTGTTGATCAAGGAGTCCCCGACTGGCAGAAGGGTGTGAGATTTTTTTTATTATCCTTTTTCATCTTTTGATTTACTTAATAAACGTTCAAATTTAAGTAAATTTATGTCAAGTCTTCTCTTAACTATACTTAACTGAATCCGAAGAACCATTTGGATGCACTTTGTGATCCAAGACAAGCAGATTTTCATTCTCTCCAGTGAAATGTTCATTTGAGAGGTACCCTTTGTGAAAATGACAGCTTGCAAAATCAGTCGTACAGCACAAATCATGCAACGGCTTCTATGAACAGGCATGCTAAAACACCCATAACTTTCTTTAGATCCCCACTTCCTTTTTTCAATAACCCCTTGACAACTTTTGCAGTCCCAATTATTTTATGCCATTTCATAATTACAAAGGGTGCCTTATCACCACCAGAAGATAACTTACATCTCTCAAACCTTGCTATATATCCAGCAAAGGATGTCCTAGGACCAGATCTTAAAGAGTAACTTACCTCCCCAAAGATGGAAAATTGTAAAATATTCATTCAACCCTCAGCCCTCACACTTCCACACTTATTCTCACCTTGCCCCATACTCCACTCAAACCACCTCATGCAATTTAATGCCCTCAAAACATTGTACATAACCCCTTTGCCATCCTAAACTCCTCTACGCATCTGCATGACTCAACATTCTCCATGACAACACAGTGCCTATCCACTACCATTCCTCCTCCATCTTCTATGCCTAATCATTGAGTATTCACAAGTTCACATGCACAGAAAAGATATATAGTTTTATGATAGACTTGCCTGATTTCTTATTGATTTTCTGTCTTTTCCTCACACAATGTAAGATGAAGAGAGAGAGAGATGTCTACAGGCTCTGGATGATCTTTTTCCTCCGTTGCTCTTACAGCTTTTCAACACTCCGCAACGCATTCAATCAAAAGGCTGTTGTTGAGCAGAATTTCCTTAACTCAAAAAGATTTTTGTGCTGCTCAGTTTCAAATACTCTTAATTCTTCCAAAAAGTACTGTTGTACTGCAAAATTCAACAATACACAATGCTTACTTCTGAAGTTACAAAACTTTTCTAGAATTTCAGTGAAAACAAACCAACCATGCACACAAAATGAAACATACATGGTATCTATATCTTACAATATTTCATACTACAATCTATTGAGGAAAAGCTCTCTCATTCACAATAAAACTAATTTTGATACCTTGCCAGTTCTTGATAGATTGACACTTTTTGACACCTCTCGACATTGCTTGTGAGATTTTGACAGTTCTTGACAGTTCATGGCAAGTTGAAATGCTTCAAGGTGTTTTTGCCCCTTTCACATAGATCTTCTCAGCAGGTCCATCAAAGGGGACTCCAAGCCCCAAAGGATAAGTGATGCCACCAAAAGATCCTTGATTTTCACCTCACCCCAAAGTTAGCAAGTAACTCATATCCATAAGGTAAAAGAAAGATACACTGGGCATCCTTTCACAATTGCAATCCCCTCTGATTAACCTCCCTCTTGACTGTTGCTCATGCCCTTAAGTAACATGGCACTTAGTTCATCTGGAGTGATGAGTGACCGGACCCTGACTTATATCTGTACAGCTCTTCAACTGTGTTCCCATCATTCCCTGGAATGATTGTACTGGACCCATTGAGCTGACTCTGACCCACTCCATGTCCCAAGCAGCCAACAGACAGTGCCCAAGCCCCTAGATGAAATTGAAGGCTGCTCCTGACATATTGTGTCCAAGCGCCTTGCCTGAACTGTGTCTTCCTGAAGTTAGCTTAGGACTACTCCATTTAGACATTGAGACATGGCCATTTGCTTGAAGCATATGCAATGCCTTCGGTATGTATGAGGCTGGCACATGGTGCAGGTGTAACACAGATGCAGCATGGTGTCAGACAGTGACATGTTCACTCTCTTTACTGATGACTGCTGACAGCCGTGATGAGCTACCTCAATGGTAAAAGGCTGCTGAAAGGGCAAAGCACCAAAACGCAAGGCAAAGGGTGGAATGCTGTCGGTGAAATGCTAGGAGCAAATTGCCCTTAGAGGTATCCTGGTCCAGTGTGTGAACTGAGTGCCTGTCCCTGAATGCAAGGTATCCTTGCAGCATTGCAATGAAAGATACCAGTGTGCTTCCAAGTCCAGCAATGAATTTTAGAAATGTTCGGTAAACAAACCAGCAATGTGACATGATGATGTGGAAATGCTAGAATATGTCTGATGCCAATGTTCTTGGACATGTAGTGTGTACGTTTGCTGCCTTTGGAGTGTGCACTGGGATTATTTGATTTGATTTGATTTGTCATATTAACTAGTAAAGTGAAAGGTTTTGCTTTGCATGTGGTACAGGCAGATCATATGATACAAAATGCATTAAAGTAATAGAACAGAGTGAGGAGTACAATGTTACAGTGCAGAGAAGGTGCACAGAGAGTGAGATCAACATTAAATTTAAAATGTGAGAAGTCCATTCAGAAGTCTAATAACAGCAAGGAAGAAGGTGTTCTTGAATCTACATGTATGCAAACCTTTATATCTCCTGCCCAAAGGAAGCAGCTGGAAGAGAGTATAACTTGGGTGGGAGGGGTCTTGGATGGATGCTAGTGTCCGCTATCCAACGTGAAGGTCCAGAGGAGCAAGCAGTGAGCTGGAGTCACCAGATTCCTACTCTGACCTTCAAGGCAGGAATTCTTGGCATCTTGGTTCGATCTAGCGGATGATAGAATAGAAGCTTGCATATTAATGAGTCAAGATTAGGTAATAATGAAGGTGATAGATTGGAGTGGTGCTGGAAAAGCACAGCAAGTCAGGCAGCATCCGAGGAGCAGGTAAATCGACGTTTCGGGCAAAAGCCCTTCATCAGGAATGGAGGTAGGGAGCCTACAGGGTGGAGAGATAAATGGGGTGGGGGGGGGGGGGGGGGGGAATGCGCTAGGGAGAAGGTAGCAAATAATACAAAAGGTGAATGGGGGTGGGGATGGAGGTGATAGGTCAGAGAGGAGGGTTGGGGAAGTTAGTAAAGAGTACAACTGGTGAATGGGGGTGGGGATGGAGGTGATAGGTCAGAGAGGAGGGTTGGGGTAGATAGCAAAGAGTACAATAGATGAATGGGGGTGGGGATGAAGGTGAGAGGTCAGAGAGGAGAGTGGAGCATGTAGGTGGGAAGGGAGATTGGCAGGTAGGACAGATCATGAGGATGGTGCTGAGCTGGAAGTTTGGAACTGGGGTAAGGTGGGGGGAGAGGACATGGTGAAGTCCACGTTGATAATGAGTGATAATCTATGCTAATAGACCTTTCACTGCTCACAAGCAACAATCTTGTCTCAATGTCCAGTGATTGTTAGGATAACATGACTTTTTGATCTTGATACAGCGAAGAAGCTTGCTCATCATCCCATCCAATTTTCCAAAATTTCTTGTCTTGGTAAAAATTACACTCCACTCTTAAACAGTATTGTTAGTTTAGGGATGTATCAAATAACCAATTTCCTCTTGAAGAGGACTAATATTTACTTTGAAATATAGTCTTTAGAAAGACAAATTAAAGCCCAATTTATTTCTTCTAAGAGAATGATTAGGATGCATGAGCAGAATACTTAGCATTCCTTAAATATCAAACAAGGCACAATCATTGAACTTCATTAACCTGTAAAGGTTAACAATCACCTTGGCATATTCAAGTAGGATGACTCAGGTATGATGACTATAACATTCCAGAATTTGTTAGTGAGAGCTTTCGGTTTGATATCCAGGTGTGACCTTTGTAAAAGCACATCAGGAAAAATATCTTTACAGAGCTGTGGCTGATCTTTAAGTGCTGTGGCTAGCAGTGTGAGATTGTGAGGAAGAACCAGATATGTTGAGACAAAAAAAACCCAATGCTCTTCTTGCAGTGAGAATCAACACATTTTATCTGATCTGGGGAGGGGGTTGGTACTGAAATTCTGATAGTAGTGCTGTTCAGCAAAAGAAAGACTTTTGCCCTTTGTAACTAAACCCTCACTGAAAGGCATTGAGTTCCAGAATGACATGAAGGAAGCCTTTTAACAATGTCGTAAATCCACCCATCTCTGGAGAAAAGAAATTAACGGCAGCTTACAGAACATGGCAATTAATAAGCATCCTGCTAATGAAAATGTTCATTGAAAAGGAACTATTGTACAGGCAATGATTCATGATTAGACAGCAAGCAGTTAGTTTAGATTGTTATTTATTTTGGGAAAGGGGACAACTTAATGAGGGAAATGACATTCTGTTGTTACCCGTGAAACGTTGGGGATGTTGGAAATCTGAAATGAAAGCAGAAAATGCTGGAACTGCTCAGCACGTGAGATGACATCTGTGGCAGAAGTAAGAGTGTTAACAGCTGGAATTACCAACATGTTGTAGCTCCTACCGTTGGGAAAGAAAGTGGGGCCCACATGGGAGAACAGTGGGTCTGCGGAGTTTTGTCGCCTTAGCAGCATCATTGATGACAACAATCATTGTTGAAATTGCAGGAGGAAGAAAAGGGAACCCTCCAATGTGGCTTCCTTAAAGGCCTGGTAAGAGATTTATTTTTTAACGCTGCGGGGCCAAGCAGGAAGACTGCTGTCGGAGATTGGCAAATGGGTGAACCAGCAAGCTGCTGGGAGGCCATTGGCTGCTGCTGGTAGTCTACTTACCAGGTAAGGGACAGCAATGATTCCAGTAAAATGTCAACAGGAAATTGCCATGAAGAGACCAGTTAATAACCATTGTTCTCCTGTGCCTGATCAGTTAAGGCCATTTTGTTACCATGTTTTTGCAGTAGCAGGATGATGGTGGCTTCACTCCCAATGCCTTCGAGTACTGTGATGGGATGATGCCTTTAAGAGAGTTGCGTTCTGTGCTGTTTCTCTTGCAGAGAGGGGTTGCCACAGTAATGCTAGAATGTCTGCTTCAGAAAGACATCGGGTAAATAGCTTTTGAGTTCTCCCTGGGTATTTCTTTTTAATGAGGCAAAAGAATCATGAGTGGATGGGGTCAGGGCTCACACAGACCTGGGAAGGTTTTCAGTTTTGTTTTGATTTAGTCAGTTGAAGATTTCTGCTGGCTGCAGAGCTAACCACTTGAGTTCCTGACTGCTGGAGGAAGGTCTTTGACAAGAGAAATCCTCTTAAAAATCAAAAAGGAAAGGTTGGTTTTCCCTTCCTGACTGGGGAGAGACAGCATGTGAGCACTAGAACTACTTTGCTGATTTGCATTTTTGCCTAAACTCCGCAGACCCACTGTTCTCCCGTGTGGGCCCCACTTTCGTTCCCAACGGTAGGAACTATAACATGTTGGTAATTCCAGCTGTTAACACTCTTACTTCTGCCATAGATGTGTTTATGGGATGTTGCCTATATTGGGACAGTTGATGATTAATGGTCAAATCATATGATACTTTGTTAAGTATTTCAATAGAACTTTGTCAGTTCTACTGAATGTAGGTTTGCTTGCTGAGCTGGAAGGTTAATTTCCAGACCTTTCATCACCCTACTAGGTAACATCTTCAGTGGGCCTCCAGGCGAAGCATTGCTGCTGATTTCTGCTTTCTATTTATTCTATTTATGTCAGTTCTTCTTTTCGCTTGTGAAATGCCTGCATGGAGGCCGGTTTTTCGTCATCAAGTCACCCTTTATTTACATGTGGAGAGTTCTTGACTCTGATCCAGCTCCTTCAGAGCCAGCTCTCAGAGTGAGCAAGGTGTCTGATACTCCTGTTCCTAACTGTCAGCCAGGGTCCCTGATTGGACAAGATTCTACCAGCCCCTGTCAGGGCATGCATATTCCATGAGGTCCACCTGACTGACATCGTTGCAATCACTCGAGTTTGTATTTTAACTGTGTTGTAAGAATAAAGTGTGTTTCGCCTGGCGGTAAACGAATTGAGTCAGATCTGGAACATAGCACCTTACACTTACTCTTAACTAAGTATAAAAGTTAGTGACCAGGCTTTCTTCTTACTGTATTTGGGGCCAGTCTGGTCTGGTCCAGAACAAGTACTATTTCACCAGTCCTTCTACCACCCAACCCATCTCCAGAGGGCTGGTGAAATACTGGTCAATGTTTCAGATCAGTAACTTTCTATCGGAATTGGAAAAATATGGGGATGGAATTAATTTCAAACAAACACAGAAAAACTGAAAGGTGAGTAGGGGAAGGAAATTGGGAATAGGAAATTGCTGAGGAAAGAGATCAGTGTGTGGCACATTCCCTTTGGAGGGGAAGCTGCTGATTTCCAGTTTAAAAAAGTGTGCATCTCATCAGTACTTCAGTGTTAAATCTACAGGTTTCTGGTTTATGAGCAACTTATGATAAACAGCTATCACAGCCAAAATTATGTGCTAAATCCAGACTTCCCAGCAACTTATTAACACTGCACCTATTAAAAGTATGTTTTCAGCCTTTGGCCAAAATAACCCCCAACTTTATTCAAATTGTTTCTCCTCAGCTTCCTCATTTTACATTTTTAACAACAAAATAGAGTGGCACGGTGGCTCAGTGGTTAACACTGCTGCCTTACAGCACCAGGAACCCAGGTTCGATCCCAGCCTTGGGCAACTGTCTGTGTGGAGTTTGCACATTCTCCCTGTGGCTGTGCGGGTTTGCTCCGGTTTCCTCCCACAGTCCAAAGATGTGTAGGCCAGGTGAATTGGCCATGCTAAATTGCCCGTAGTGTTAGGTGGATTAGTCAGGGGTAAATGTAAGGGTCTGGGTGGGTTACTCTTCAGAGGGTTGGTGTGGGCTGGAGGGCCTGTTTCCACACTGTAGGAAATCTAACGCAGTGTTAGTCTGGTGAATGTTGTACTGTTTAAGATATTCAATTAAAGAACTGAATTTTTCATAAAGGGCAAAAATGCCACTGTAACAAATATCTTTAAACAAATCTGCCTATTTTGAGAAATAAGTCTTTCTTAATCAGAAGTGTGAAAAATAGCAGCCACTCATCAATGTTTATCCTCACAAGAATTATCTCCTCAAATCAGTGATTCTCAGTAAGCTGTTTCTACATTGTTAGCAATTTATTCTCAGAAATTCTCTCACTTTGAAAAAATTCAAAGAAAACATTTGAAGGAAGTATTTATTTTTCCATGGAATACCACGGACATGTATTGATCACATAAAAATCAGTATTATTTACTCAATCGGTGATTTTGTCAATGAGATTGATGATTATAGATTATTAATATTATGTCTATACGTTTTATTTATTTTTCAGAAGGGAACATTTGAAACATTAGCTTCAGATATTAGGTATAAATATATCATTGGTGTTCTACATATATAAGAAATAATTAAAAATTACAATACCTGTTTTTTTCTGTCAGCATTTCATCCAAGCCATTGCTTTTATTGATTGCAAGCTCATCAATGTTAAAGAAACGTGCTAAGAAATTAATGGAAAAGAGAGATAGAGAGGTTCGTCAATGTCTGGCTGAGATTACAGCTTTGCTTCATCCATTTCCATGGGAATATATATTAAAGATGAGGCAAAGGTGGAAATTCATTTGACACATCCTAATTCATATACCCAGCAATAATTTATCATACTCCCATTTACAATGTGCTTTTTGTTCCGAGTTATAAAGTCATAGAGTCTTAGAGATGTACAGCGTGGAAACAGACCCTTCGGTCCAACCCGCCCATGCCGACCAGATATCCCAACCCAATCTGGTCCCACCTGCCAGCACCCAGCCCATATCTCTCCAAACCCTTCCTATTCATATACCCATCCAAATGCCTTTCAAATGTTGCAATTGTACCAGCCTCCACCACTTTCTCTGGCAGCTCATTCCATACACATTTTGTCTCTTCTACTCTACTTGTTTGTCAATTTTTTAAAAGATCCATTCACAGGATGTGGACATTACTGGCTTAGCCAGCATTTATTATCCACAGGGCAGTTAAAAGTCAACCAAATTGCTGTGGGTCTGAAGTCATATGTAAGCCAGACCAGGTAAGGATGGCAGTTTCCTTCTCTAAAGGGTGTGAGTGAACCAGTTGAATTTTTACAACAATCAACAATGGTTAGAATCTGAATTCCAGAATTTATTGAATTCAAATTCGTTTGCCAATGTTGGGTTTTGAACCCAGGTGTCTAGAATTTTACCTGGGTCTCTGGAATAATAGTCCAATGATAATACCATGAGCACATTGCCTCCCCATTCCACACAGGCGAAATCCAGCAAATGCTAGAGATCAGAGTCAAAAGGTGTGGTGTTGGAAAAGCACAGCCAGTCAGACAGCATCTGAGGAGCAGGAGAGTCAATGTTTCAAACGTCAACTCTCCTGGTCCTCGGATGCTGCCTGACTGGCTCTGCTTTTCCAGCACCACACCTTTTGACTCCCCATTCCACATGTTGATCAGATGCTGGCTGATGGGTTTCCCAATATCAATTATAAATTCACTTTATGCTATTTTGAACTGGTGACCCTGCTAGAAATTGCAGGTTAATCTCAGTCACATGTAAGTTCAATGACCTCCCTTATAGTTGAACTCGAAATCTCTGAAACAAAATCTACATGCTGTAGATGCTATCAGTCTGAACACAAGACAAAAAAAGGGGAAATTCTCGGTACATCAAGCAGCATTTGTGAAGCAGGAAACAGGCTAATGCTTGACTGAAATGACCTTTCTTCCGAATCTATAAAGTTCAGGATTTCACCCTTAGTGCTCTGTGTCTATATATAAAATGGACAAACACAAATGGATCCACTAATGCAATCCCTATAATGTATGTTGTGATTTCTACTAAGGTGCTCCTGTGCAGGAATGTGTGATTGGTAAACACAAAAATAATATCTAATGTGAGAACAGTAAATAACAAATATAAAATTCTGATCAAAGAAATCGTTACAGAACTTCTTCTATAATGTTCTCCATAATAGGATATGTTACACTTAGTTAAGTATAGGGTAAATGATGTTCATTTTGAGTCTTTTCTTGATAATCCACACTTAAAGCCTCTGTGGGCGATATCTTTAATTTTTCTCTTGGTACTGAGAAGTCCTCCACAACTTCAGTTGTAAAAGACTTCCAACATTAGTCTTGTTCTTTTATTTTTCCCAACCATAGAAAATTGAGGTCTTAGCTCTCACATCTTACTCAAGGGGAGCCAATAAGATAAGTTAAATACTTCCCGTTCTGAAGAAGAGTCATTCGATTAAAATAAACCAACTCTGTTTTTCTCTCTCCACAGATGTTGGTAGGTCTGCAGAGTATCTCCAGCACTTTCAGTTTTAAAATCAACTACTATCTAATTGCATGAGGATTCAGTCGGGTCTGCACATGTTCTGTATAAATTAATTGAGTCAAGCCTTGACTCAGATGCTATCATTCCTCCCTTTCAGTCAGAACGAGCCACGATTTATTGTTCCAAACACAAAGTGCAGAGGAATGTCTTCAGGAGTAACTGTTTCCCCATCACCCCCTCTTCCACCGAGTAGAGGTGGTAGAACCCTCAATCACTCACTCAGAGCTGACCATCTAGACTTTTGCTTCATTGTGAGCCTAGATGGTCAAGCCCTACCCTGCCAGAAGCTGCTGGGCAATCAGTGGCTGGCCCAGGCTTCAAATATTTTAAGAGCAGAAGATTACTTCATGGTCATGCAGGGTGTAGGTTGCAGGGTGAGGCGGATGTCAGAGGCCACCCTTTTACCTTTCTTGTCCCTGCCCTTGATTGGCTCCAACCTGGGGCAACTGGAGGTCACCATGTCGAACCCAGCAGACAAGTCACCCTGGTTTTCTAATTGGGAAACTGGCTACCATTCTCTGCTCCCAAAAAGGCAGGTCATCAGGCCTATGGGAGTTTAGGATCCTAACAATAGACAATAGATAATAGGTGCAGGAGTAGGCCATTCTGCCCTTCGAGCCTGCACCACCATTCAATATGATCATGGCTGATCATCTTTAATCAGTATCCTGTTCCTGCCTTATCTCCATAACCCTTGATTCCACTTTCCTTGAGAGCTCTATCCAACTCTTTCTTAAATGAATCCAGAGACTGGGCCAACACTGCCCTCTGGGGCAGAGC
Organism: Chiloscyllium plagiosum; assembly: GCF_037043375.1. Classification (NCBI taxonomy): domain Eukaryota; kingdom Metazoa; phylum Chordata; class Chondrichthyes; order Orectolobiformes; family Hemiscylliidae; genus Chiloscyllium; species Chiloscyllium plagiosum. The sequence goes on from NW_028270172.1 coordinate 21,741,509, forward strand.
ATTCCACACAGCCACCACTCTCTGGGTGAAGATGTTTCTCCTCATCTCTATCCTAAATGGTCTACCCTATATTTTTAAGCTGTGTCCTCTGGTTCAGCACTGACCCATCAGTGGAAACATGTTTCCTGCCTCCAGAGTGTCCAATCCTTTAATAATCTTATATGTCTCAATCAGATCCCCTCTCAGTCTTCTAAACCCAAGGGTATACAAGCCCAGTTGCTCCAGTCTTTCAGCGTAAGGTAGTCCCGCCATTCCAGGAATTGACCTCGTGAATCTACGCTGCTCTCCCTCAATAGTCAGAAAGTCTTTCCTCAAATTTGGAGACCAGAACTGCACACAATACTCCAGGTGTGGTCTCACCAGGGCGCTGTACAGCTGCAGAAGAACCCATTTGCTTCTATACTCAATCCCTCTTGTTATGAAGGCCAGCATGCTATTAGCCTTCTTCACGACCTGCTGTACCTGCATGCTTACCTTCATTGACTGGTGTACAAGAACACCCAGATCTCTCTGTACTGCCCCTTTACCTAAATTGATTCCATTTAGGTAGTAATCTGCCTTCCTGTTCTTGCCACCAAAGTGGATAACCATACATTTATCCACATTAAGCTGCATCTTCCATGCATCTGACCACTCACCTAACCTATTCAGGACACCCTGTAATCTCCTAACATCCTCCTCACATTTCACCCTGCCACTCAGCTTAGTATCATCAGCATATTTGCTAATATTATTACTAATAATATTCTATATCATTAATATATATTGTAAAAAGCTGCAGTCCCAGTACTGATCCCTGCGGTGCCCCACTGGTCACTGCCTGCCATTCCGAAATGGAGCCATTTGTCACTACTTTTTGTTTCCTGTCAGCCAACCAACTTTCAATCCAAGTTAGTACTTTGCCCCCAATACAATGCGCCCTAATTTTGCTCACTAACCTCCTGTGTGGGACTTTATCAAAAACTTTCTGAAAGTCCAGGTACACTACATCTACTGGATCTCCCTCGTCCATCTTCAGAGTTACATCCTCAAACTAACTTGCCATTAGTTGATCACTTAAGGGCTTTCACTGGTGATCAAAGATGCCCATTGAATTTTCTCATCTAGCATTTACTAACAGATTGGGCAAAAGGGGTGAATAAATCTTTAAAGGCAACTCTACCTAATTAATTGCCCTTTGTTCCTTCCAAGGAGGGAGTAATCATGTCCTATGGGTTAAATTCCCACACCATAAGCACACAGAGAGGGGATTAAGAATCAGCCACATTCTTGTGGGTCTGGAGTCACATGTAAACCAGACCAGATAAGGAAGGAAAAAAACACAATACTGTGGATATTGGAAATTTGCAACACAACCAGGCAAGACTGGAAATACCCAATGGACAGGAAGCATCTGTGGAGAGAGGAATCAAGTGAATATTTCAGCTCTGACTAGAATTAGACCAAGCACTGAAGTTGCAGTGGGAGTAAAATTGGATACAGCAATGAAGGTGCAGCCTGACCAGAATCCTGTACTGTTTAATAATTACTTGCTTTGACCTGTGTTAGACTGTATGGCTATGAGAACAACATTCTGCTCATCATATTGATTGGTTTTATCTAATATTTTAGATTTTGAGTCTCCAAGACACATAAATAGCTTCCCAAATTGCCTTCAGCTTTTCCGATATCATTTATGAAGGGCATGTTGTTACTTTTCCCTCTTGCGTGTGGATCTAAGATTTGACAGCATTAAATTTTACCTTAGATTATCCAGTTGACATCAATATTTTGCCTAAATCATTTAATCATTTCAGGGCTGCCTATTTTGGTCCTGCTGCCCCTTTTAGTTTGACAACAGCCGCAAACTTGATCAGTTTGCATCTAGCTTCTGAGTTTGGCATGTTAATTAGAAACTGCAGTGATTCTAACACTGAGCCTTGGGGCATTTCATTCAGTGCTTCTTCCCATGCTGACATAATTCCTCTAACAATTGCTTATTATTTTCTACCCTGCCGTGTGCTGTTTCACTTCTGGAATGTAGAAATTGAAGTGCAGGTGGATAAAGTAAGACCTAGGAAGTCTCACTTCGCAGTTGCAACCTTCAATTTAGGGTAGAAGATGTGAAGGATGGGGAATGTATGGATCAGGTGGTTAATGCATCTCCAAACAGAAATGCTAGCAGGTACTAGAGGCAGTCCAACAACAAATCGACACCCTCCTAATTTATAGATATGCCTGACTGGTTTTGTGGGCACTTTGAAGAAAAATCCCAAGGCAAACAGTAGGGTGCAATATCAGTTGAGTTGCACTGCTTTTGCACAAGCCTGACCCTCAATTAATTCATGATATGTTAGAATCTGTGAATACATTAGAATGTGTGCCATGAATCAGAAATGCTTTCCCAGGAAACTATTGAGGCTGGGTGGATTGAAAGTTTCAAAATTTTAAAGATGGTTTTAAATGTACTATCTCCTTCAACATCTAAATGAAGATTATCTTTTCAGAGGAGGTTTCTTGACATTTTTGTCATCTTCTTCCCAAGTTACACTGACTGAACAGTAGTTCAGTTAAGCTAAAGTAAAGATGATCCCAGCCAATATAATTTTTGGTGTTGAAAAATCTGGATAAATGGCATCACTCTTGATTAATAAATTGTCAACTCAGTGCATATTATTGAATTTATCAGTTTCCAATCTGCAATGGAAATTTTACACCAGACAATTAGTTGATAATCAACCCATTGTCTTCACTGTAATTGTTATGAAGTTATACTTACGCTCATCTCATGCCTACTTGCCTTTTGCTATTTCAGTATTTCAACTCATGGAGTTGGATATCTTTATTCATTGGGGCAATTACTGCGATGAATTCAAGTGGCAGAAGGGAAGTGAAAACATTATAAGGCACTTTCTCAGTTTTGCAACCCATATAAGTCTCTGATTGTGGGTAAGGAAGAGACAGTAGCTGAAGAAGAATCAGATAATGATATGGTGTAGAAGGAGGCCATTCGACTATCATGCCTCTGCTAACTTTTTGGTGACACTATCCAATTAATCCCTCATTATGCATCACCCTGTGAATCTTTTCCCACCTCTTATTTATCCAATTCTATTTGGATTATTCAGATTGAAAGTGCTTCCACTATCTTTTTAGGCAGTGCACTCCAATTCATAATAATTCATAAGATTAAGAAAACTGCTCATGTCATTGCTATTTCTGTTGCCAATCATCTTACATTTGCTTTTAATTACTGATCCTTCTGCAACTGGAAACAGTTTCTCACTATTTCCTCATAACTTTGATTACTTCTAGTAAACTTTCTCTTAACCTTCTCTGAGATAAGGAGAATAATCCCTTCATTGTGTCCCATTAACTGAAATGAGAGAGTCATAGAGTTGTGTAGGACAGAAACAGACCTTTCAGTCCAACTTGTTCATGCTGACCAGATATCCTAAATTAATCTAGTTCCATTTGTCAGCATTTGGCCTATATCCCTCTAAAACCTTTCTATTCATGTACCCATCCAGATGCCTTTAAATGTTAAAGTTGTACCAGACTCCACCACTTCCTCTTGCAACTGATTCCATACACACATGACACTCTGTGTGAAAAAATTGCCCCTTAGGTCCCTTTTAAATCTTCCCCCCTCACCTATGACCTCTAGTTTCTATCCTACCCTAGGAAAAAAATGATTTGGAGCGTCTCTCCGAAAGCTAGTGTGCTTCCAATGAAACCTGTTGGACTATAACCTGGTGTTGTGTGATTTTTAACTGGGAAAAAATGACTTTGTCCATTTATCTTATCCATGCCCCTCATGATTTTATAAATCTCTATAAGGTTACCCCTCAGCCTCCGACACTCCAGTGCAAAACAGCCCCTGCGATTCAGCCTCTCCTTATAGTTCAAACCTTGCAACCTTTTCTGAACCCTTTTAAGTTTCACAACATGCTTCCTATATCAGGGAGACCAGAATTGAATGCAGTATTCCAAAAGTGGCCGAACCAATATCTTGTACAGCCGCAACATGACCTCCCAACTCCTATACTTAATGCACTAACTAATGAAGGCAAAGCATAGGGCGCCACGGTGGCACAGTGGTTAGCACTGCTGCCGCACAGCGTCAGAGACCTAGGTTCAATTCCTGCCTTAGGCGACTGTGTGGAGTTTGCACATTCTCCCCGCGGCTGCGTAGGTTTCCTCCGGGTGCTCCGGTTTCCTCCCACAGTCTAGGTGAATTGGCTGTGCTAAATTGCCTATAGTGTAAAGTGAAGGGGTAAATGTAGGGGAGTTGGTCTGGGTGGGTTGGTCTTGAGAGGGTCGGTGTGGACTTGTTGGGCCGAAGGGCCTGTTTCCACACTGTAGGTAATCTAATCATACAAAACACCTTCTTCACCACTCTGTCTACCTATGACTAAGTCAATTAGCTTTGGTACATTATAGTAAATTGCTTGCGTTCCTTTCCAAGGCATTGCCATCATTATAAATTGATGCTTTGAATTGAATGTGATCCTCCCACCAGGGCTTAGCCAGTGGCTGATAACTTAGGAAAAATTCTTTAGCATAATGTCTTTGCTTTTATACTGAATTAAGGTGAAGTTGGGGAGAGGGCATGGAGGGATGTGTCATTCCAGGATAAGGAACCTGACAACTGGAGCAGTTCCATGTCACAACAATCATTGCATCAGCAGCAGTTGAGCAATGCGATGCTTAAAGCAGCACCCACTCAATGGCTTGGCATCCAATTGGTGACAATGGGCAGGAGCTAGACACAGTGGTTAACTTTAAAGGTGAATGGTAGCCATGCCAATACCCTTGGAAATGGATGAGAAGGGTAAACTCAGGGCCAGCAATAGTTTGGGAAATTACTCTCAATTTTTCTGATGCCTCCATTGATGCCCTGTTGGATAGTGTACCAAACAGGAGAGTTGTAGTCCTCTGTCCACCTGGATAAAGAGCTCCAGTGAGCCGACCAAGCAGTAATGACTGAAAATAGCCATGAATGTCAGCTTCACCTTCCTCTCAAGAATCCAAACATTCTCTCCTCCTAAAACCAAGCCTCTCAGTTCTAGAAGGGACACCTTTGTACCACCACGTGAATTTCTCTCAACCCTTTTATCCAAACTGTTCACATTGCGAGTAGGAGCACAAGTAGCTTTGCAACATACTCCCAACAATACCCTATGTGCTCTCAAACCTAAGCGTGTTCTCAACCCTCTGTCTTCCTTGGTCCAGCCATATGAAAATTATTAATTGTCGTTTGCCATCATCTTAACACATTTTACAATGAGCCTGCTGAATACCTGATTTTCTAAGCTTGGCTGCATTTGAAGTCATTTCCAAATATAATTATAGGTTCAGCCATATGCCTCTATTAATCAAATAAGGGATCCCATGTGTTTTTATTTATAGCCTCTTGAACCCATCCTGTTACCTTTAACTATACGTTTCCAGGTTCCCTTGTTACTGTGCGCCACTTGAAAATTATACCATTTACCCATTTCACCCATTAACCTTCGTTAGCCAGAATCTGACGGCTTCTGGACATTAGTGTGATGCACATTAAATATGTCAGCAGTAAAGGTTTGCAGTTTGAAATGTTTCAGTTCAGAGTTTACGAGCACTGCAACAGATCAGTCAGAGAAAAATTACCTCACCATTTTTTTTTCCCAGGAGGTGCTCAGATTATCGAGATGGTGTGGTGTGCACAGTCTGTCACCAATCATGGAAAGGAGAGTGTGACTGCAAGCAAGACAGGTAAAGGAACCCAAGCAATTGATCTGCCCAACCCTCTAAGCACCATGTACCTCCTGTAAAAGTCTACAGGTTATGCATTCGATTTATCAGCCATTTCAGAACCCATTGACCCTGAGTGCAAGCAAGTCATTATTGATCCCAAGGAACTGTTTAAGAAGAAAGCTTTCAGCTCTGATGGAATGGCCAAAATGCTGATATTTTATTTTTTGGATGTCACCTTTGGACTTCTATTTGCTCTTGCAATTTCAAAGGCCTCTTCATTTGTTTTGCGGTGTGTATCTGATATGTTCAGCATGCACATAAGTTAATTTCTCCAGGATAAGGGAGTCCAAAACAAGGGAGCTTAGGTTTATGGTGGGAGGGGACCTGAGAGACAACTTTATCATGCAGGAGGTGGCACTTACATGGAAAGAGCTGACAAGGAAGTGGTACATGTGAGTACAATTACAATATTTAAAAGATATTTGGACAGGTACATCAATAGGAAAGGTTTAAAAGGAGATGGGCTAAATACAGACAAATCGGACTAGTTTAACATGGACAAGTTGGGCTGAATGGTCTCTTTTCGTGGTGTATGAATGTATGAGAATAGAATAGAATAGAATCAAAAATATCCTTTATTGACTCTATGAAAATGGCATTCTAAAGTTACCACAGATAGAATGGGAAGAGTCTGCACAAGGTGAGTTTGTAGATTATCTGCTGATGAAATAAACCTGATGGCCTGAATTTGCTCTCTTCTTCTGGTGTTCTATATTTTAAGGATGTTCAAATATTGGATACTGATTACCAACGTTTTTGTTTTCCATTATATACCCTATGACATTGAAGATATAAATATTGCATAACTTAGAAACATAAATCCCAGAAACAGCTTCAACAAAATTGAAATTTATATGAGTAGCACAAATTAACAAACTTATTTGCAAAGGTTGTGATCTTCCTTGATGCTGCACAGTATCATTTGAATTGTCCAATCTGTGAATGGTCAATACTGTAAACTGATAATAGAAAGGTCCAATGAAAAGGGTGTTTTAAATTCAGGGAAGATCTTAACTCACTGTCATGAAGAATATCTGTGAAAGATGATTGTTTTAAATTCCTAAAGAATGAAATTTATTTCTACTAAGTAGTTTGAGAAAACACAATTCTAACCAAATCATAAAATAATTATTTGAGGCCATGAATAGAATTTTTGACAGTCTATCATTTTCAATTAACCTTCCAGTGAAAACTGGTGCATTTTTGTTGCATTTGGACAGCTTAAGTGAAGCTTATGAGCCAACTGTGATTGCTACTGACTGGGAAATTGGACTGGATACAATCCAGAATCAATTTTATCTTCAGAGTTTGTATGCAAAAATGCAGTGCGTTGGTCAGCAAGATGAAGATCTCAAGATAGTCAGCTATTTGCACTAGAAAGTCCTTCATTTTCTAGCAACTTTTTTCAGCTGTTTTGTGTTGGTTTTGACATGAGATAGTCAACCTAAGTGGGTTTTGAGACCAAATATTGCTTGCAGTTTAACTTATGACTAGACAGACCACCTGGACTCATTTTAATCTTAGTTAGTTAATTAATTTTTTGAAAACCTCAATCATGCAATTATACTGACACAACATTCCAAGTTTTTCCAAGCTTATTTGTCAGGCCAGTATCAATAGCACGTTTGACAGATTTCATGGTATTGTTTCTTCTTGTGATCTTGCTTACATTCATTGGTGAAGTAAAGGAGCTGACAAGGAATTTTACAGCTGTTACAAGATAGAAAGAAATATTTTGTTATTGCAGAATTCAATAAAACATGCAACTCTAAAATATGCTCTGCTTTCAGAATGCTTAAATTAAAATAACCTGCTATTTCTAAAGATCTGTTGGATTTCCTGCAACTTTAGATGAAATTCACATTATTGTTTTTCAAAGTGACTGAGACGAAGTGTGCTGAGATGCAGTTTATTGGAAAACTACTGTTTCAGTTCAAACAGAGTAGTTGGATGAAAATGGGTCTATGCATTGACTGTTGGAGGATTACATGAAGTGTTTAAATGACTTCAATCTAATTTCTTCGACAATTAAGGAGGAGCTATAATTGCAGTCTTGTCAGAAGCAACTGAAATGACTCCACAGAGGTCGGTATCCCATCACCAAGTCACCCTTTATTTATACATGGAGAATTCTTGACAATGATTCAGCTCCCTCAGAGCTAGTTCTCAGAGTGAACAGGATGTCTGAATCTCCTGATTATATCTGTCAGCTAGGGCTCCCTGATTGGACTATTACAATATGGCACCAAGTGGACCGGCATGTGGCGATATATTCAATTCAGGGAACTCATATTCTGAGGTTCACTTGGCTGACCTCGTTACAATCTCTACACAACCATCTCATGAGAGTAAATATTTAAAAGAATGCAATTAGCTCAGCGACAATGAGCAGATTCAAATATTTGAAATTGGAATTCTTTATACCAGAAGGTTATGGATGCTCCACTGTTGAATATATTTAAGACTGTGGTAGACAGATTTTTGGTTTCATAAGGAATAAATGGTTATGGAGAGCAGACAGGAGAGTGGTATTGAAGCCCAAGATCAGCTTGTACTGACTGACGGAGCTAGCTTGATGGACAATATAGTCTACTCTTGCTCCTATGTTTGTGTTTTTATGTTACTGTCAACCTTACTTCAATGTTGCCCCTTGCTTCTGTTGTAGAAAGCTGTGGGTTCAAGCTCTTTTCCAAACACTAAAACAGCTATTCCAAGCTGACATTTCAGTTTCTGGATCATTTTGAATTGAATATATCACCACATGCCAGTCCACTTGGTGCCATGTTGTAATTGTACCAAGTCACAGGGACTTAACATTATTTAACAATGATGTGCACATTAAATATCAGGCAAGATCTCCACAGAAATCTGCTGCGACTGATCACTGTCAGAGCTGGTCAAGGTGTCCCTACCTTCTACTTGCTGTTTAATATAGTGACAGATTATTTTGGATAAAGACCATGACTTTTTTCCATGCATCGTAAGAATTTGCATGATCTGAATCAGATCTGATCCCTAAAGTGTTAAACAGTGGAACCATCAGAATCTGAGGTTGAGATGGAAGTGACAAGAGGTGATGTCTTCAAAGCACTGGGTTCTGCAAAGTTGAGTTATTAGGAAGGTGAGCACCAGTTAAACAAGGTGTTTCTTTCCATACACCTAGTGCATTTTGGCCCAACTGATGACTTGGATATTACTTGCTACTGATGAGTGTTTTTTTTTTGCCAGGATGACATGCAATATAGGGTGGACTCCCAGCCCATCAACCCCCGAGTCCATGCCCATAATAAGGAAGGGTTTTGGCACCAAAATCAGCACTCCATCCACAATATTTAAATAAATAATTAAGGGTCAAGAGGAACAATTGAACAATATAACCCAGCCACGCTATAATATGGTTGGCGTGTCAGGCAGGTGAGAGTGCAAAGTCCTTTCTCACACAAATTCTAAGACGTGCAAACAGGAGTGGTGTACAATATGTGGAAGATGCTCTTGGAGAATGGGGATCACCCCAAAACTGCTTTAAAACCCACAGCTCCACCCTCCCCCCCACCTCCCACCATGAAGCTCCGTAAGGTCAAACCCTCCCCATACAATCTTCTTTCTTTATTCAGGTTGTGGTAATATGGTGTCTTCATCCTGGACTTGCTGCAGTCTTGGCATTGCCCACTGTGGAGTTCAGGAAGTGCTTGGACTGTCGGAGCTGATGGTGGCACTTACTCCCACTAAAACAGAAGTCCCAGTACCCATTAGCTTGGCCCACTCACAGCAATACATAATACCTGTGGAACAGGCATTTTGGCTTTTTTGACTTTCTGCCAACTTTACTTCTGGGCAGGATTTGAACTGCTACTCCTCCCATGAACCTTCCCCTCCCCCCATCATTTTCTGTCTTTTCTGAACCAACTTGATCAATGAGTTTGTCAATAGACTGAAAATATCCCAAGGCTGACTAATTCTCCGCATTGTTTGCAGGGCAGTTGAGCAAATTATCATTCCCCAATATTGTATAAACACTAGGAAAGGGATGGCGTGTTCATTATAATGCTCTCATAATCGAGGGATGAATTAACTCTATGGGTTAGTATATTTAAAACAGTGAAACATGTAATATGTTATGAAGCAGGCATTTTCAGCAAACCAACTTGTTATGTATGTGCAGCTTGCAAACCCAGAACAGATCAACTAGTAGGCAGAGTCATAACATTGCAGACATTTTTCTAATCAATCTGCTCAGCAACATTATTACACACCTCTGGAGCAGGTAGGACTTGAACCTAGATATCCTAACTCCGAGATGAGAACACTACCAATGTGTCACAAAACCCTTTCATATCATTGTAGACTCACAACACAAAGAGCCCTTAATGGAGAACTCTCTTAAAGGCAAGGTGCATATTCATCAAAGGATACAATTGCATTAAACAGAGAATAGGTAGATGAATTAACTAAGTTAAAGCTCAGTTAAGTTTGTTAAATTTCAGTTGATTGTGTGGCATATATTAGAGTGATGACATTGGATTGTACTAGAATCCAAATAGGGTATAATTTTCTGATTTATTGCACAACTTCATGCAGCAGCAGTGCATAATGAGAATTTAAACAGAGTATAAATTGAGCATTAGCTTTCCATAAGTAAATAAGCCGAGGGAAATCCAAAATGCTCAAGTGTTTCAGGGTTCCTTTGAGATCACAAAAAGAACAAGTGACACTATTTTGAATCCTGTGGCAAGATTTTTCCATCCAGACCTGGAATCGAAGTGCTCCTGTTGGGCCCAGAAACATTCCTATTAGCAGTAACAGAAGTTTTCAGCAGGCTTATTTTAAGTGGAATTTCTGGTAATGATCGTTTATTTTGACAGATTTTACAAAGACTTTCCAATGTTTGTATTGGGCTCAGAATTCTTGTATCTAGTGATACTGGTTGAGTAGGTTGGGAAGGAATGGGGGGATAAGAGAGGTGAGCGTTAGAGGACATCACAAATATCTCCAGACCTAGGCCAATGTCTTAGTTTAACCTGACTACATCAACATTGGCCCACTTCTATCTCCATTTCAACCAAATGGCATGATTCCTGGGTTGACTCTTTGCCTTGAAAAATAAGGTTAAAAATCACACAGCACCAGGTTATAGTCCAAAAGGTTTATTTGGAAGCATTAGATTTCAGAGAGCTGCTTCTTCATCAGATGGTTGTGGAGAATAAGATTGTAAGACACAGAATTTATAGCAAAAGTGTGATGTAACTGAAATTATATATTGAAAAAACATGGATTTTTGTTATGTCTCTCATCGTTTTTTAATGGCCATGTTGGTTTCAGATCTTTGATATGTAAATTGCAAAACTTTTTTAAAAAGTTACGTTCTCAAGTAAACTTTAACAATTGTTGTCATGTCGGCCCAGATAATGTATTGAAGGTGTGAGCTTCACTGTGTGAGGCTGTCTGTGCCACAATGGTTAGACTGATTCGAATATAAAAAATGGATTAACAGGATCTTATATGAGTTGTTGAGCAATATAAAATGTAATTCTGCTAGTACAAATTCACCCCACAAACTTATGTGAGTGTGTGTGTGTGGTGGGGGGGGGGGGGGCAGGGGAGGGAGCGGAGTGTCTATGAGAGAGTGTATGCATGTGAGTGTGAATGTAAAGGCGTATAAGTCTGTAAGAGGTGTGCGCGGGAATGTATGTGTGAGCATACAAGAGAGGGTCTGCACAAGTGTGTGTGTCTGTAGGAGTGTGTGTGTGTGTGTATATGTAGTGCAATGGGGTCACCTGTAGTGTGACATGATCCATGAAAGATTCTGTAAATCCGTTTTTTAGATTTGAATCAGTCTGCCCATTGTGGTACAGACCGCTTCTCACAGGGAAGCTCATGCCTTCAACACATTCTCTGGGCAGACATGACACCAATTGTTCAAGTTCACTTGAGAATGTAACTTTAAAAAAAAAAGTTTTGCAATTTATATATGAAAGAACTGAAACCAACATGGTCATTCTAAAAGATGAGAGACTTAACAAACAATCCAGGTCTTTTTCAATATAAAATTTCAACTACATCACACTGTAAACATTTGCTATAACTTCTGTGTCTTACAATTTTATTCTCCACAACCACCTGATGAAGGAGCAGTGCACTGAAAGCTAGTGCTTCCAAGTATACCTGTTATGCTATAACTTGGTGTTGTGCGAAAATCCAGCCTCTGGTGCTTCCCCCGGTAGGATTTTGTTTTACAATTTAAATTTTACATTTTAATCTAACAAATCAGCTCAACAGTGGGTTGACATCACCAGTGTTCTTTTGAATTTGCATGCCATGATCCAAAAGTTCCCACCCTCACTGCACACAAGATAACCTTATTAGATTAGATTAGATTCCCTATAGTGTGGAAACAGGCCCTTCGGCCCAACAAGTCCCTCCGAAGAGTAACCCACCCAGACCCATTTCCCTCTGACTAATGCACGTAACACTATGGGCAATTTAGCATGGCCAATTCACCTGATCTGCACATGTTTGGACTATACATTTGCTTACATTCAAGGCCAGGCAAAGAAATGATTAAAGTGCACTTAAACAAAATTCTACTTACACCCCAAAAAGACAACAAGAGGCAAAGATGTGTACGAACGCATTGTTTGAATGAGTCTGAAATTGATCTGAATTTAACAATAAAGCTATTGGAGAGTGTAAGCACTGTCATGACTATGGAATAGAACTGTAGATGCTGGAATTCAGAAACAGAAACAGAAGTTGCTGGAAAAGACTCAGCAGGTCTGGCAGCATCTGCAGAGAGAAATCAGAGTAAACGTTTTGGGTCCAGTTCTGAGGAAGGGTCACTGGACCTGAAACATTAATTCTGATTTCTCTCCACAGATGCTGCCAAATCTGCTGAGCTTTTCTAGTAATTTCTATTTTTGTTGCTCCATGATTCCAGAACTTGCCTATCACTTTGTTTTCCAGGGAGAGATATGAAAAGTATCTTTTCCATTCAATATTCATAATAACAGTGAGCAAGGTTTGCCATACACAAAATACAATCGGGAGTTTTGTTTACTCAGCACGGCCGAAGAAACAAGCGGAGAAATGTTGTTATTTAGTTTGGGGTTTTTACAAACCCATAGTTGACTGGAACATGCACTGGCTTTAAATTCTCTCTAGCAGTAATGTGGCTGGATCAGTGTCAGAAGCTGAACCCTCTTTGTGCTGCTCCTGCAACCAGCTCTCAATGCAGGAGGCAGAGAGAACTTGATCGTCTGACTTTCAACCTCCTCGAAATCTCTGAGAGAGAAGGGAAGACCTTTTCTTAATGCTAAAATATTTCTTCCTTTACTGTCCCGGTTCTGGTAACAAAGAAGTGATGTAGTTGAAAAGGTCATTCATTCTCTGCTCATTGCAAAGCTTAAAACATGTAACTAAAATTAAAGTTGAGACTTTAATAATGAAATCATTTCTGAAATCAAAACAAATGGCTGTGGATACTGGAAACATCAAAATAAAACGAGGAAATGCTGAGAGTACCTTGTAGGCCAGGCAGTATCCCTGTAGAGACAGAAACAGAGTTATTGTTTTGAGTTAAATATGAATCTTTACAATTGAAAGATTTCTGATGTGATCATTATATTATTGACCCCTGAAAACAGATAACACCACAAGAGCATAAGACCATAAAATATAGGAGCAGGCATTAGGCCAGTTGGCCCATCGAGTCTGCTCCGCCATTTGATCATGGCTCTTACGTTTTTCAATCTCATTCTTCTGCCTTCTCCACGTAACCCTGACTAATCAAGAACCTATCCATCTCTGTCTTAAATACATTCAATGTATTGGCCTTCTGTGGCAATGAGTTTCACAGATTCACCACCCGCTGGCTGAAGACATTCCTCCGCAACTTCGTTCTAAAAGGTCATCTCTTCATTCTGAGTTTGTGCTGTTAGGTCCTTATCTGTCCTACTACTGGAAACATCTTCTCCATGTCCACCTTATCCAAGCCTCTCAGTATTCTATACGTTTTGGTGAGATATTCACTCATACTTCTCAACTCCATCGAGTACAGACCCAGAGTACTCAATCATCCCTGAGATCATATTTGTAAACCTTCTCTGAACCTCCTCCAACATCAATACATCCTCCCAGAGAAATGGGGCTCAAAACTGCTCAAAATGTTCCAAATACGGTTTGACCAGAATCTTATACAGTCTCAGCAGTACATCCATGATCCTGTATGTAGACCTCTTGAAATGATTGCTAACATTGCATTTGCCTTCCTACCTACCTGTATGGTAACCTTAAGATCTTGATTATCCTGAATTAAGACTCCTAAGCCACTTTGTGCTTCAGATTTCCAAAGCCTATCCCCCTTTGGAAAATAGTCTACATCTTTATTCGTCCTGCCAAGGTGCATGATGTCATACTTACCCACATTGCATTCTATCTGCTACTTCCTTGCCCAGCTTCCTAACCTGTCTGGGTCTAACTTTCTCTACAACTTTCCATCCATCTGAACCCATCTCCCCATTATTTAGTTCTAATTAGAGAAACAAAATTAGACTATGATAGAAGACACTTGGCAGGCCAGACAATAGATGGATTATTCCAATTTGGAGTTAAAGTACAGGATCGATCGTGCTGGATGTTATATATCCACCATTCCCTGAGGATGGTAGAGTGATTTTCTCAGCTCAAACATTATGTTAATGCTGATTCATATGTTCATGTCACTGTCAGGATCTGTTGGAGTTGCTGTTATATTTAGGTAGAAACCAGCTGGACACCATTTTGGATACCACAAGGCAGGAGCATCTCTTCTGACTGATGGCTGCTCCTGGAAGCCTAGAAGTTCCAGTTGAGAAGGCTCCTTGTTTATTGCTGCTGTTCTGCAAATGCAGCTGGACAGTTGTCTCCAACTGGTTTACATTCCCACAACACGGATGATGGTACCAGGAGGCCATTCCAACAGACCCTTGCCCCTGAACAGGCTCGGCAAGCTCTACACGGGCAATGTCAATGCTCTCCTGCAATCTGCGAGGCTGAGTGTCACTATCTTCTCTCTGCTAATTTACATTAACAGGGTCAACTCTCAGTTTAACTTTCCACTGCCCACTGCATTTCAGACTCCCTTGCTGGCGAAAAGTTCAGCAATCCACATTGTTGTGTCTAATCACAAACTGCTCTCTGGCACAAAGAAAAGCCGTTGGAGACTAGGTACCTGCTGAGCCCCACATAGGAGATGTGCCTCTGTGGGGCTTGTGACAAATACTTTACTCATGCACAATGTAAAATTGATTGGAGCACAATAGGTTTGGAGACTTGACTAGGTACAACACTGGAAGCAAAGGAAGAAACAGCAGGAGACATTCGCCAAGGAGTGGGAGAGTATTTGCATGCAACAGAATCTACTGGCTTAGGTGTAGCTATCTGCAAATAACTGAGGGACAGTGTGGAAAATGACAATCTAGGGATGTCCTGAGGCATTGTGTCACATCTCTGTCAGCTGCTGGATAACGGCATGAGGTTCCAGAGTTGGGCGGTTCCACCATCTTTCATTCCAGCCTACTGGAGACCTCTTCGTCATCTGTCTAATGTTGTTGTGCCTGGCCTTGCATGTTGACAATGTTGTTTATGGCTCTAAACCTATTGCGCTCCAATTAATTTTGCATTGTTGTGCATTGTGAAAGAAAGCA
This sequence comes from Chiloscyllium plagiosum, assembly GCF_037043375.1. Classification (NCBI taxonomy): domain Eukaryota; kingdom Metazoa; phylum Chordata; class Chondrichthyes; order Orectolobiformes; family Hemiscylliidae; genus Chiloscyllium; species Chiloscyllium plagiosum. Next base: position 21,756,967 of record NW_028270172.1, read on the forward strand.
AGTGCTTGCCACAAAGATCACAGGTTTGTGCTACTGCAACATTTCCTTTAAGCCTGACCATACCTCAGGTCAACTTATAGATGCTAGATTTATTTAGCAGTATTTGGATAGTAATTATAAATTTTCATTGAGAACAACCATAATAACTCCTCCTTGGAAAAATAATTTCTGTTGTCCTCTGTTGCAGTATACTGTAATCTAATATAATCTAGTTTGGTGATCCTTGAATACTATCTTTCACATGTTGTCAACCATCATGAAATCTCTCCCTGTTCTACCTCTTGGTCAATGTTTCGTGTTGTCATCCAAGTACAGGCATGAAGATATTGCAAATTTTAAAACAATATACTTTATAAAATGGAACTTGATGTACTGCTAAGATGACTGGCAAGAAATCAAGTTACCTTTACAAATTTTATTCAGAAAAATCAAAATTCTCAAATGTTTTGAACTCTTTGATACTGGAATCTTATATCTCAAACCCTGGAAAAGGGATCTGACAGTCCGGAGATCAACATTAACAATAGCACAGCTCCAGAAAAAGACTCTGTCATATTTGCCCTTCAAAAATTGCCAGGCTTAAAAGTCTTATAAAAATCTTCCTCAGTCTCATTCCAAAAAAACATTCCAAGTTCACCATTAAGAAATTGTATCTCCAGTTCCAATAGCGACCATATCTATCTGCACCACATACTAAACAGTCTTCACTTTGAAGGAACACTGTAGTTAATCCAAAACTGGTCCTGGCCATCTAAACTTAGTTGAACTGTTAATCTTGCTGTTGTTTTAAAACTTGTAGAAGTGCACTACCTTCTTTGAAATATTCCTTTTGTGTGCAATGTGGGACTGATGTAGCGTTAGGTCTTATAGGCACTGCTTTCTCATTTTTTTAATCTGCAGAAGACTACTGGCGGTGACACTTAAATTGGCTACACGGTAACAGGAGTTTGGGGACTCACACAGCTAACTTTTTCGAAATAAACCGCACTGACTATAGACAGGAGGGAAGGAATTTGGGTTTTAGTTTATTTCTCCTCCATCTTTAAAACGGCTGTCTGAACATTAGCAAGATAACCTGAGGAATGTTTTCCAAAAAGTTAATGACTAGGACAAATAAAATTTACTCATAGTTTTCTGCCACATTTACTGTGGTATAGGACAAGTGGCTGAACCAAGAGTGGGACCTATAGTAGGTCCAGGGAAAGGACAAGGGAGTGGGGGTTCAGAATGGGGATCCAGGAACAGCACTAGGAGAAGGCAGCTGGAAAAGCACCATGAGTAATATCAGGAGAGGAGTCAAATGGCACCAAACAGTACCAACAGGAGAGCTAGGAGAAGGTAAGGACTGCAGATGCTGGAGTTCAAACTCAAAAAGCGTGGTGTTTAAAAAGCACTGCAGGTCAGGCAGCATCCGAGAAGTAGGAGAGTCGATGTTTCTGGCCTAAGCTCTTTATCAGGAATGTTGGGAGAAGGGTGCAAGGGAGCTGGGAGATAAATGGGAGGGGGGGGGGGGGGTGGTAGGGCTGGGGGGAAGGTAGCTAGAAATGTGATAGGTTGATGAAGGTGGGGGGTGATGGTGATAGGTTGGTGAGGAGGTTGGAGTGGATAGGTGGAAAGGAAGATGGACAGGTCAAAAGGGTAGTGCTGGGTTGGAAGATTAGATCTGGGATAAGGTGGAGGGAGGGGAAATGAGGAAACTGGCAAAATCAACATTGTTGTCACGTGGATGGAGGGTCCCAAAGAGGAAGATGAGGCATTCATCCTCCAGGCGTCAGGTGCCTAGGATTTGGTGGTGGAGGAGGCTCAGGACCTGCATGTCCTTGGCGGAATGGGAGGGGGAGTTGAAGTGGTCAGCCACAGGGTGGTAGGATTGTTGGATGTGTGTGTCCCAGAGATGTTCCCTGAACCAGTCCGCAAGTTAGCATCCTGTCTCCCACCTCTGATTCAGGACTTGTGCTCAAGGAGTTCCTTGCTAACAATTATTCCTTAATCAACATATTTGGAACTGACTTTCAGTCATTTATTCCATTGATGTTCACGAGGTCTTTCATTGTGAAAATTATCTGGCTCACTTTCTTATGCTGCAGCTGTGAATACAATTGAAAAGTTGTCTTTTGGCTACAAAACATCACAAGGTGGTGAAAAGTACAATGCAATGCCAGTTCTTTCTTTTTATATAATTGATTTGGGAATAGGCTTCTCAATTGCACGCTCCGGATAATATCTGGTGTACAGTAAATCTGAGGTCCAGTGCACCCTTATCTCTGTCTTCCTATCACCAGGTGATGGTGGCCCTTGGGATAAAATATATGATGTTTACAGCAAAGCAGACTCCAAGATGTGTACACAAGACATTCTTCTTCAAGGACAAGAAGTCAAACTGCCCAATGAGGCAACTACAGCATGGCATAAATAAGACTGTTGCTTTGAGTAGTGTGCTTACAGTCTTTCTCCTGACATCTTTTAGATGCTACGATTCGATTGTGCACTTTTCTGCCCAAGATTGCTGATATTGTTGGATAACTAAACTGGAGCGATAACTGCATACTCAGTACTTCACCTTAATTATTCATGACGAACTGTCAGGAAGAAATTCAATGGCACTCTCATTCTCTATATTCAGCAGATATATAACAGAATTAAGGGGAAAACTCCCTGCAAAGCTTGCAGTAAAGTCACAAATGCTGAAAATGGAGCAGCTAAAGAAATTTGCCTCAAGCTGAATAACTTCCAAGATTCAAATTGTGGTCAGTTGTAGAATAGCACACACTTTAACTTTGCAGTGAGCTTTAATAATGTTCACATGCTGTAATGGAACTGCTATTGACTTTTGTCGACACCAGTCAGGGCAAAGTGACCACTGCATCAAATCTTTCATTCACCATGATTCCCAGGGTCACATTACTGTGAACAGATGCCTCCTTTTGTGGACAAAGCTGTTCAATATTAGTGGACAACACAATCGCAGTGATACTCTGAGTATGCTGATTGTACCTGTGTCAGTATTCCAATTGACAAGATTTCTTGCTAATTTATGGGAACAATTAGTGGCCCACCTCAGTGGTTACATGATCCATGACTGATAGTTTTCACACTAACACTATTGATGTGCACAGCTTCAGGGAATCAGAACTTTCTTCATCAGAGATGGGCAAGGAAAGTTAAACCATCTTTTTGCCTTCCATCCTATTTTCATTTCACCTCCCCCAATTATTACATTTTTAAAACTTTTTTCCCTTCGGTTTTAAGAACAGCTGTGTAATAAAATGGGCATATGCCATCTAAAGCTATTTACCAGACACCTCTTTATGCAGTACTACACCAATATCAAAGGGTCATGTGGTGCAATGGCATTATCTCAATTATCCAGAGGGTTAAACCAGTAATACTTGGGAATGAATGTACTGGTCTTCCATTTTGAAGTGGAGTTGGACTAATATTTTCATTCATCAGTTTCCCTGAATTTTTCCTTTTCCTTTCTGGGCTGGATGTGATAGTTACTAAGATGTGTCCATGCAATCCTTGTCTTTCCACAGAAGTGTCAACTTTTTAAAAGGATTGATTAAGGACATTGCGGCATTCTGAAACCTTAAAATATGCTACCTAAGTGAAGATTATTTTCTTTCCAGCTTGAACAATCCATTATCAGTAGTGGGTGGCACGGTGGCACAGTGGTTAGCACTGCTGCCTCACAGCGCCAGAGACCCGGGTTCAATTCCCGCCTCAGGCGACTGACTGTGTGGAATTTGCACGTTCTCCCCGTGTCTGCGCGGGTTTCCTCCGGGTGCTCCGGTTTCCTCCCAAGGTCCAAACATGTGCAGGTAAGGGGTAAATGTAGGGGTATGGGTGGGTTGCGCTTCGGTGGGTCGGTGTGGACTTGTTGGGCCGAAGGGCCTGTTTCCACACTGTAATGTAATCTAATCTTTAAGATTGGACACGTAGCCTTTGATCTCCCCCCCACCCCTCCCACAACACCCCTTCCCCAATCATTCTTGCAGACCCAATACCTTCTTCTCTCTCACGCTTTCTTTTGTGCAGCCTTTCCCCCTTCTCCTCCACAAAACTGGAGTCTTCCCATCATTGGGAAGTTGTCTCTTACTTTTTTCAAAGAACACAAAAGATATAAATCAAGACTCAAATAAACAGCATGAACTACTTAAGTGCTGAAGCAAACTAAGAACCTTTATTACAAGAACGTTTATTGGCTTTTTATTTATTTTTTATTTTCCTATGTTAAAGTTGCTAAATTTACTTTGAGCGCCTGTAGCACATTGGAAAATATAATGCAATGGGGTCTGCAAAAGTCTGTTAGGGACTGTGCATGCAATAGGATGGGATTATTAATTTACTAGTGCCTGATATTTCATTAATTTATTGATTTGTTGCTCCATTGGTTTGCTGGTGTACTTGCTACACAATTAATACATTATTTTATTGGCACCAACTATTTCATTCACTCAATATTTATGTTTCAACTTTGGTTCCACTTAATTTATGAATTTACTTTTTTTTTGATGGAACTCATTGTCATTTTTCTTAATTCATTGGTACTCACTACTCTATCAATTTATTGATTCACTGGCGGTTAATATTGTATTCATTTATTAGTGCAATGCTTCCTGCATGACTTTGTGACAAAAGCCATAGGAACCCTTCATTATTGTATCATATTGCATCATTCTCTGAGTGATGTGGGATTTCAGGTATGGAAGCCTTAAAGAATCTAGGATTGTTCTCCTCAAAGTAGGAAAGGTGAACAGAGATCAAGGACAGGTGGCCAAAATTCTGAGGTATTTGATAGAGCAAATAGGATCAAAATGATCCTGTTAAAGTAAAGATCAGCAGCCAGAGAACAAAGCTGACAGTTAAGTTGTGAAAAAGACAGAAGAAGGTTGAGGAGAATTTTCTTTTTTACACAGAGATGTTATGATGTAGATTTGTTTTAATTATCTGTGCTCCGTGCTAACCTCTGTTAGATAATATTACTTAACTTGCTCAGACATGTAAATAACACACCTCTAGATCAGATGCCCCTTCTGTCCCAGAGGTAGGGATGCTACCACTGCACTACAAAATCCTGATACGATGCCAGAGAAGTAAGTATGATTTGGACTATTTGATCCCGTGAAGAGTAAACACTGACATCGAATTGTGGGCCAAAATGGCTGCTATTAAGTTGCAATATCTGTGTATTCATGTGTTAATTAGCAACTGTGGCAAAATCCATATCAAACTGATCCTCAGCCATGGAAATTAGCTGTTCCATTTGCACAGACTCCAGTTCAGTGGGTGAGCTAATCCCTGCCTGGTCCTTTTAATTCAAGACAAAGGGAAAGTCTATCATTCTTCTCCTGAAAGTTCACTCAAATAGGCTGACCAAACTGAAGCAGATTTCTCAATAAAAATGAACGATTAGCAATGTTGTTCTCTTTTCTGTGTTGAAACACCCATCAGCCATGATTGAATGGCAGAACGGACTTGATGGGCCGAAAGGCCTTGCATCCACTCCTATGTCTTATGGTCTTATGGAAATGAAAAGAAAGTAGCAACTTCTCTTTGGATGCTGTGAATTTTAATGTTTTGCTTTTGCCATTGTTAGCACTAAACAAATCTGTAACATAATCTTTGCTCTCAACTAACCCGTGCTGCTTTGTGAACTCCATCGGTATGGTTTTTGCAGGCTCGAGGTTTCCATATGTTGTGCCAAAATTAAAATGAGGTAAGTGGAGTTTTGTGCAGTGTATTTTTAACAAATATATACATCCTGCCAGTGTAAACCTAGAGAAAAGGATCAGAGCTAAGGTGTAAAGATTACCTGAAGAAAATGAGTAGCTTCAGCTACTTGGTCAGTGACGGAGAAGTTGGAAATATGGAAATCAAGCGATGGATTAACTCTTGTTAGAGTAACTGGAAGAAGTGCGGTAGGGTCAGTGTGTGAAAGAAAAGTATTGCTGAGATTGAAAGGAAGAGTCTACAAGACAAGCCTTATTATATAGTAAGAAACTTGGGCAATATCAAGAAGAGAAGAGCAATAACTGGATACTAGTGAGATGTAAATGCTGAGAAAGCTCAGCAGTAAATTGATTAAAAAGTCAGTGAAGTCCATGTAAGCAACAGAAGAATAAAATGCTACAGGCTTCAGCTGTGGAGAAGGAAGCACATATGGTGAGGCGTGTGATAGAGATGAGAATGCCAGGACAGAGAAGAAAGAAAGGCCTAACATCAGATGGGAAGTTGCAAGACTGAGGGATTAAATGCAGTGAGTTTGGAAGGGAAATGGGTGACTAACAGAGAGAGATGGAGATGGGAAAGTGACCACTCCGAGCAAAACTAGAGATGGTGAGAAGAAGCGAAACCATTTAGTAGGGCCGTTTTAGTTCTTTTCTTCTGGAAATAAAACACCTAAGAATGTGATAAGTTATGGTTTGAAGGTGACACCTAAATAGTTTCCTGTTATTTCGCCGATCTTTCTCTGTACTCATAATAATTGTATGGTAACCAAGTTCATGGTGATTTTAAAAAAAACTCACGTACCTGCCATGGGTTTCACCAAAGGCATGTTATAGGAATTTTAGCAGGAGTCATGTGAACAACAATTGTACAACGTTTTCTCACATAACATTTGCACACCACTCAAAGCTGGGCATTTTGAGGGATATTTATAATCAATAATGTGTATAATTGATAGGCTGAAGTTAATTTATGGCATTGAGTGTGTTGGATGGCAAGATATTGACTCACAGGCTAAAGTGAGGCCTGTAGATGCTGGAGATTAGAGTTGAGAGTGTGGTGCTGAAAAAGCACAGCAGGTCAGGCAGCATCCGAGGAGCAGGAAAATCAATGTATTTTGCCTGAAATGTGGATTCTCCTGCTCCTCGGATGCTGCCTGACTTGCTGGGCTTTTCCAGCAACACACTCTCGACTCATATTGACCATGCCCAGGGAAAATGATCTCATGTGAACATGCATTTCTTAGCTCAGTATCCATGCACACGAGGTTTTAAATTAATCACTCAGCAAATCAAATGAGTGAGCTGGGACTGGTCACTGGTGGGACTTCTCAGGGTCAAACTTTTTAAATTTGGAGGCTTCTGCTCCCGCAAGCCTGGAGTTTGTCCTCAGTCTCGGATGGTTGCACTCAGAAGCTCAGCAATGTCTCCCAAGTGATGAAGAGTAGCCACCCATGTTCATCACTGCTGAACAAGGTCACTGACTGAAGGTCCTGAAGGAACAGACCAGGAAGCTGTCGCCCCAGAACACTCCAGCTTAGGCAGAGATTGCGGTCTAAGTGAGTGCCACTCGTTCACACAAAAGGACTGGAAAGCAAGCAGTTCACTAGGGTTGATGAATCTGTACACTCCCAGTACTCTGCCTGCAGAGATCGAGCCTGCACTTTGAAGGTTGACTGGAGTGAAAGATGGAGTGACTTTGACCAGCAAAAGGGTGTGAGACTTTGTAGTTGCCACACCCTTGTTCCACCCTCACCACCTGCAAAGTGAGTAGCTGTATATAACCTCAACCATCAAGGAACCACACACATTTAAGCTGAAGATTGCAGTCAAGGCATTGCAGATACACTGAGAGAAGCAATAAAGTCTGGAAATGTCTGACTGGCAGATCCCACATATAAACCAATGCTGTTCAGTCAGGAGCCATTAAGTACAGGCACCAGGAGGCAAAGCACTGTCCCACGTCTGGGATTCTCAATGACATGCTACAATATCTAAAGGTGTGAGGTAGGAAATTTGCAACTCATATGTAAATTTACCATCATCGTGGAGCTGAATGGAGGGAACAGGTCCACACTTTGCTACCCTTAGTCATTGAAACATTGTTAGTAAGGATGCTGAGGGATTGGAAGTGTGCAGTGAAGGCTCATTTCATTTTGCAGCACTGCAGGGAGAGTGAGGACGTCAAACACAGAAGGCACAGGGTGTTGAACAATTTGGGGGCATTCTAAGTTTTGTTTTAAATCATTCATTCAGGGGATGTGAGTGGTGCTGGCTGTCTGGGCCAACATTAATTGCTCATTCCCAGGTACCCTCGAGAAGGTGACGATGTGCTGCCTTTTTGAATCTGCTGCAGTCCATGTGACGTAGGCAAACACTCATAATGCTTTTCGGGAGCTTCACCAAGGTGACACCACATTTGTAGGAAATAAAAACAGAAATTTCTGGGGAACTCTGCAGTTCCGGCTGCATCTATGGAGAGAAAGCAGAATTAGCATTTTGAGTGCAGATGACCCTTCTTCAGAACTGCAGAACTTCATTTATAGATATAACCCATGCTGTTTCTGGTTCTTTTATTATTCACTCATGGGATGTGGGCCTCAGTGGCTGGTCAGCATTTATTGCTCTCCTGCATTTTGCATTGAACCAGAGTTGAACCCCTGGCTTGATGGTAATGTTAGAGACTGGATCATGAGGTTGTAGATTGTATTGGAGAATGATGATCCACAGAGCCTCTTGGATGTCCAGTGTTGAGTTGCTGGATCTGTTAGAAGTCTGTCCCAATTTTAAGAGTGATAGTGTCACACAATGCAATGTCAGGTATCTGTAGTGGGCAGATTATTGAGGATGACACCAAGTTTGTTCTTCCCTCTTGTTGGTTCCCTCATCACTTGCCACAGACCCAGTAAAGCAGCAATATCCTTTGAAGCTCACCCACCTGAATCAGTAGTGCTGCAGCTGAGCCACAGTTTGTGGTGGACATTGAAATCCCCATTCTCGTGTACATTTTATGCCTTTGCCACCCACAGTGCTGTTTCCAAGAGTTGTTCACTATGGTGGAGTGCTAATACATCAACTGACAGTGCATGGTAATGAGCAGGAGGTTTCTATGCCCATGTTTAACCTGGTGCCTTGAGGCTTCATAGAATCCAGAGTCAATGTTGAGGGCAGCTCCCTTCTGAATTATACCACAGTTACCACTACCTCTGCTGGGCCTGTCCTTCCAGTGGGACAGGACATATCCAAGGATGGTGATGGTACTGTCTGGGACATTGTCTGTAAATTATGATTCCACAACTATGTCAGGCTGTTGCTTGACACTTCTGCCACTTTTGCCTAGTTTGTGAGACACTCTCCCAATTCTAGTACTAGACCACAGATGCTAGTAAGAAGGACTTTGCAGGGTTGATAGGACTGTGTTTGTCATTGTAATTTCTGATGCCTGGGTTGATACGTAGTAGTCTGTCCAGTGCCATTTCTTTTTTGATACCTTCTAGTGGTATGTTACAACTGAATGGATTGCTATGCCATTTCAGTTAAGAGACAACCAATTGCTATGGGTCTGGATTCACATGTATGCCAGACACGTTAGGGATGGCAGATTTTCTTCACTAAAAGAAAATAATGAAGAGACAATGGTTTCCCAGTCATCATTGGACTCTTAATTCCAGATTTGTATTGAATTAAAATTCGATCATCTTCCATAGTGAAATTCAAACTTGTGTCCCCAGAACATGACCTGGTTCCTGGTATTAATAATCAAGCAATAAAGCCACCAGGCCACTGGTGCAAGTGGACGCGTACTCACTGATGTGACTTGTCTTTGGTACAGAGGCCATCTTAGTGCAAACATCTAGCATTGTGAGCCAGGAGAAATTTTCATTCCATCGCAACTGCTTTGGCTCTGGTCCAGGGTGAGGTTTGTGTGCACTTTACATTTTACAGAGGTGAGGCTATCAGAGCCACGTTTGGAAGGAAAAGTCAACATTTTATTGCTTTGATAAATCAAATAGAAAAACAACCCAATCCTTAAAGAATGTGAAATATAGCAAGCACAGGGCTGGCAGCCAACTGCTCAAAATAAATAATAACAGGAAAGTTTCAAATCCACTTAGTCATTCTGGACAATGGTGGCTCTTTGAGAGGGAGGGAGTGTGGGTGTTTGTATATGTGGGTGTGCACGTGGGTGTGTTCATTTTCTTTTTTTAGTGCAGATATTATATATACATTTGCATAATCCAAACTGTTTGTCGATAATCTCTACATGTTGCTTGAGTAAGTTTATTTCTGATAATAAATTAGTTATTTCTTGCTGACTATAGAGAGCCGGCTGACCTGTTTTCAATACTGAACCTGTCAAGAGTCCGAGACCTCTATAATTGGGCATATCACCAGCTTGGTTCCATTGAAAGCTTACTGTGATCCGTAGAGGATTGACCCTGGAAAAGGAAAGAGCGATCCCTCCAATCTTGATTATCACCGGGATTGTATACAAAGGATGAAAGTCTGCAGCGAGATGGTTGACTTTTGCTGTTTCTGAAGTGTTGAGTAACTTAGTTGAGCAGTAATTCTTTTTCAGAAGGACAAGTTCATTCCAACAAATAGGACTATTAATGAGATGCAAAAGCACATATGTACGCTTCTGACTGTCTGATGGCGAGAAAGTAATCTCCCCACTTAAGAAGGAAGTCCTTCATTGTGGAAGGTTAATTTGATGGGGAGAATCTGAGTTTTGGACTCTGGCTCAATTAGGTCATAGTTAAAAATCACACAACAACAAGTTATAGTCCAACAGGTTTATTTGGAAGCACTATCTTTCGGAGCGCCGCTCCTTCATCAGGTGGTTGTCAACTTCCAATTAAACTTATTGGACTATAATCTGGTGTTGTATGATTTTTAACTTTGTACACCCCAGTCCAACACTGACATCTCCAAACCAATTAGGTCATGACTTTCATCTTTATTCTCAACACCATGCGAGGGAAATATTCCACCCATAGAAAGAATGACTCATCTTCTGTTTATCTGGCACCTTTTAAGTCACCAGCCTGTCACAAAGATCATACACAGCCTCTGAATCACTTTTGAAAT